>NC_088301.1:11150422-11496807 GCF_032854445.1 Liolophura sinensis
TATAAAATTGAAGATTTGACTAAAGTTAAATCTGGTATTGAATTTTAAAACAGTTTTAAACAACTGGGCCCTGAAGTTTAGTTTGTTTTCGAGTGATACATTTTGCTTGAGTCTGATTGACTCATGCAACAAATACTGCCATTTAAGAGCTTGTTTTTGTGCAAAGTCTGATGAATTTCTTACCAGAAAATCTGAAGTTTTGGCATAAAAGTATCCAGTTAAGATATGTGTGTGCTTCTAGAGGTGCATTTTTACAGGCCAAACTTGTGGTGCAATACAGTATAAAATTCCACTGGTAGTTGGTTGATTTTCTAAGCCCTAAACATGCTTTCAAATCTTGCAAATAATCGCAAATTTCAGGTAGAAGAAGAGGAATATCTGATCCAAGAACTGAAGAAAATTGAGCTGAGGAAAAAAGAACGAGAGAAGAAGACGCAGGACCTGCAGAAATTGATCACAGCGGCTGACAGTAACAGCGAGAGCAGGAAGGGTGACAGGAAAGCCATTAAGAAGAAGCTACCTATTACACAGAAGTTCAGAGAACCCTCAAAGGTAGGGTGGGATAAAGACTTCTCAGAAAAGGATAATTTCAAGAGGGCCTGATGTAGAAAAACATTAAAGGTTTTGATCCTAAACTTTCAAGGTGACATCGTCACTATGCATAAAAAGAAATTTTAGAAAATTCAACCCAAAATAATGCTTTCTCAGTGTTTTTGAGTCTGTGGATCAAAGAAATTTGAATGAACACTAAACTTTTTATTGTTAAACCATCATATTTTTATTCAATTTACATTCCCCTTTTAATACAGCTTTATTAGTTTAAGAGCCCAGATGTTCTCCGAAACTAAAATATGTTCAGGCAGGGCTGTACAGGGCCTTAAAAAACTTGAAAAGCCCAGAAGATATAGATCAAGGAAGTCTTTTACTTCATAGTCCACATTTTGCTCAGGTATTCACAGGGTTAATTGCAAGTGCCTCCAATAGTACATGGATTGCCAAATGCAGTTTGCGATTTGAATGTCAAAGAACTCTGTAGTATATTTGTGCACAAACTCCCCACAGTGTCTTTTACCACCACAATAATTTACTACTCTGCAATCCTTATGCACATGATAAACAGTGTTAGTTGTGAGAGTATAGGGATTTTGGCCTTTCTTGTTGATTTAATGGCAAGGTCATAGCACTATATAATTAGAGAATGATGTCTGTGTATGACAGTGTCAATCAATCTACATATTTGGGGTTTAGAGGTCAATATTTGAAGGTATCACATGACCTGAACATTATGCAGTTTTACAACAGCTTAATCAGGCGAGTTACCGGTATTCTCTGAATCCCTTGTTCTAGTTTTTTGTTCCCTTTAATTACCATTATTTCTTTACACAGTCTGTTGTAAACCTCAATTTACCAGTCAGAGGCTGCTGATTTTGTGGTTTGAGGTAATTGGTGTGTGGAAAAGTACACTTTGCTGTTCTCATAGCAATGTTGTGTGTGTCTTTTACAGACAACCCCTGACACTACTGGAATAAAGTTCCCCGATCCCAAGCAGTCTGGTGTGTCCTTGAGGAGTCACAGGGTAAGTCCCTGGCGAGAAACGCTATGTTTAAGTACAACTGAGTACAACAATGAGTGTATAAATAGAGATAAGGCCACTCCAATTTAATTTCGTGTTCAACACTATAAATGGAAAAATGGAATAAAACTGAAAACTCAGATTTTGTGATTTTTCTATTTTTCAAGGCTTTCCAATCATGTGAATATGTCTTTAACAGGCAATTAATGGCCAATATAGTGTACATTTTCCAGCAGTTAGATCCTGTTTAAGTTTTACTTTTTGAATTTTTCTACCCTCCTCCAGCATTAAATAATGATTTATAAAAATATTCTGCTCGTAAAACATCATTTAAAATTGGCGTGGCCTGTTAAAGTATGCCACACTCCAATAATGTGATTCCTAATCACTCATTGGTGCACACAATCACGAAAACAGCTGATTATGTATCTGTTTAAAGGCCATACAGCATAGTAAAATTGCTATGGGCTGAGTGATAGATTGGGATTTGCAGACATCAACGTGCTTCCCACAATTTCTCAGTATCACGTTGTGTACTGTCAGTATGAACATTGCTGCGTACTTACCTGACAAAAGGCAGCGACTTACCGTGGGCCCTCCACTTTCCTCCAACTATAAACCAAATTGCTGACATATAAGTGAAAAATTCTTGAGTATATCAATGTAATAAATCAATCAGTCAGTTAGAATTGTCTGATGGGTGTTTTTGTAACAACAGATGAAGCTGCCAGCATCTGTGGGCCAGAAGAAGACTAAGGCCATTGAGCAGGTTCTGGAAGAGTTGGGTATAGGTAAGCAGGTTCTATATATCTGCATTTGCCAGGTCATAATACATTACCTTTAGTGACAAATCTTCCATTTCTGTACTCTGGTGGGAGGGGAGGACAGTGTATGTACATGTACATGTATGTTTGTGTGCATATCCTTTTTCAGGCTATATCTCCAATATCTCCAGTTGTTTGTCATATCCAGTTTTAATTTTTTTGTGGATACATAGATACAGAGATGATGATGTGTCACAATTCACAATTGTTCATTTCTGCAGTTGCCATGGTAACCAGGTTGCCCTTTCCTTGATAATATCTACTCCATATAAAGAGGAATATATTTGTTCTGGCATGCATTGGGCACACCTGAACCCTTATTTAAGTAGAATGTCATCCTACTTTCACGTGGGGAGGCCTGACAGCAACCTGCGGATGGTCGTGTTATTTCCCCCGGGTTCTGCTCGGTTTCCTCCCACCACAATGCTGGTCATCGTCATATAAGTAAAATATTCTTGAGTACTTTTTCCTCAGCTCGATTTTCTTCAGTTTTCAGCGTAAAACACCAATCAAATAAATAAATAAATCCTACCTTCCAAACAATCCTCAAAACACCTTTCTAAAGATTAACAGAACTAGAACAATGAGGTAAATCAGGAACTTAGTAATTGATGAAGTTTATTTATGCATTTGATTGATACAGTGTTGCTGGCATTGTGACAAGCCTTCTATAATTTTTAAAATGACACGAGACTCCTGCGCGTAATGTGAAAATTACAAAGACATCACTTAGTGTGGAACAAAATGGGAATTTTTTAAATCATAATTAAATAATTTTTTTGGATATCATGAGAAAATCTAAGACAATTTACAAGATTAGAATGATAAACATAAGTATATACCAGTGTTAAATTTCTCAATGTATTTACAGTGTAGCTTTAATAGTACTAAATGTATCTCAGGTCTCAAAATTAATGGATGTCTGTCTGGACAGTTAGGGGGTATTAAAAGGAGTCTAATTTCATGCCTTGTATCTGTGTCTCACAGCTTAGTCAAATATTTCTTACAGAGTATAATCCCATGCCTACAGAGGAGATTGTGACAAATTTCAATGAGCTGCGCCAGGACATAGTCCTGTTGTACGAGTTGAAGCTGGCGTTGGCTAACTGTGAATATGAACTGCAGACATTGAAGCACAGACACGATACATTGGCACCCGGCAAGGTAAGTCCCGCAGGTGCTCTGTGCTGCAGTAAAGCATCCATACAGTTCTCCTGTTGATTTAACCACTTGTAGAACAAAAGAATATCATAGAATGAAATAACCCGTGCTTATTGAACTTAAAACACTACAGAAAGAGGTATCAAGTTACAGTGAAGATGAAATAAAATAGCGGATTATAACAAGACAAGGTTTTAATATAATATACTAGTACCTTAATTTTTTCTATTTTTTGGGACAGTTATTAGTGCCTAAAGCAGAATATTATATTTCTTTCCCAGTTTTTTGGTAAAGATACGAGCATGTTATTCATTAGATGGTCTAACCATGAGAGAAAAAAGAAACTAAATATTCCTGCTACAATTACATGTATACTAGCTGAAAAGAGCAGACCAGGTGTCTCAAAAAAAAAGAAATAAGGTAATACAATAATAAAATAGAAAAAAAATATGATTGAATGACCTACTGTGTTTTAGGCAAGAAAAATAGGCAACCGTTACATTTTGTAAGGAATAAATCTTTTTAACATTTCTGACTGTTGGGCTGTGATATGGCACGTTACTTCTTATCCAACCATAGTACTTGTATTTCGATACATTACTGCGTGCATAAACTTAATACATACATGTACAATGTATAGAACATTCTTGTTTTTCAAGAAAAATGCAACAATGTATAAAGTCCTCAAACACACTACTGAATTCTAAAAATATGTTTACATGTATAAACATCTTAATTTTCTTGTATAGCATCAAATACTTTCTTGTATAGCTTCAGATACTTTCTTGTATAGCATCAAATACTTTCTTCTGTAGCATCATACTTTCTTGTATAGCATCAAATACTTTCTTGTATAGCTTCAGATACTTTCTTGTATAGCATCAAATACTTTCTTCTGTAGCATCAGATACTTTCTTGTATAGCATCAAATACTTTCTTCTGTAGCATCAGATACTTTCTTGTATAGCATCAAATACTTTCTTCTATAACATCAGATACTTTCTTATATAGCATCAAATACTTTCTTCTATAGCATCAGATACTTTCTTGCATAGCATCAAATACTTTCTTCTGTAGCATCAGATACTTTCTTGTATAGCATCAAATACTTTCTTCTATAACATCAAATACTTTCTTGTATTTGAATTCTGAGATGGGCTTTTTGGTTCCGATTTACTGTCGCAGTACCTTTTTATAGATAAAAGTAAAAATCCTGTGATGTCATTGACACTGTGCAGTATAAACCTGATTAATATAAAAGCCATTTTTAAAATCCAAGTATTGAAGTGCATTAAAAAGTGTCTTTAAAATGTGAAAGTATTTTTCTTTATATTATTTGATACAACTATCAGTGATGTGCCTGATGATTACTTCCTGTTTTTTATCTTTCTTTTTTCGTGTATGCTGTCCTTCCTTTTGGTTGAATTTTAACTGGCAGAACTGTTGCTACCCAAATTCCTCAGAAAGAGCAACTTTCAATGCAATTGATGCAACTTTTGAATTTTGATTTTTGAGATAAAGCTACATTAATTGGGATGGCCTATCTCAGGGCTTCACAAAAAGTATAATGTTATCAGAATAATGCCCTCAGACTATGTTTGAATAAACGTTTTGCAAACTTGTGAAAATGTTGAAGAATCATAGTAATAACAGTCAAGTGTGCTTTTTCCAGATGCCAGACATAACAATCAAGACAGAGCCTGAAGAGACAATAAATGTGACCCCTATGACCCCTGACCCTGCAACAGGGGATTCCCCATCCAAGGTCAAGAAGCTTTCTGAGGCTATAGATGTGGTGGGCTCACCAGGAACACCCAACGTAAGTCTTCTTAATCTTATCTCTTGTGACTGAAAATTTTTTTTTCATTTATGGTATTCTTTGTTGTTCATTTTAGCACAGTAAATGAGTTGAAATTTTAGAATGTGGTGCCAAAGTTGCTCATGCTGATTTTTGTGTGCTGCCAACAACTCTGCGAGATTTATAATGATTTCGACCAAGAGCGAGTGTTGTACGTAGTAGGAAAATCCGAAAAACAATCAAATTTCTGTTTAATTTTCTTCCAGAGAAAACGAAAGGCTGCCATAGAACAGAGTAACATCATGAAGAAAATCAAGCAGAAAGTTTAGTGTTGCTCAGAGATGTTGCTGATGTACAGACAGTGTAGTGTGGCTCAGAGACATTGCTGATGTATAGAAAGTTTAGTGTTGATCAGAGACATTGCTGATGTAGACAGTTTACTGTTGCTCAGAGACATTGCTGATGTACAGACAGACTGACATCTTTTCTGCACACAGTTGTACAGGACTCCTTGTAATAGCTGACACTGTGGGGTGACTTCAACACTGAGCATGTGCTATGGGTAAAGTGATATCACAAGATTCATTGCTGGAGAAGTCAAAATTTTGGGCATGGTGATATCAGGAGCCTCATTGCAGGAGCAGTACTCACTTTGGGTACGAGGATATCAGGAGCCTCATAGCTGGAACTGTCTTCGCTTTGGTCATAGTGATATCAGGAGCCTCATTGCTGGAGCTGTCTTTGTTTTGGTCATAGTGATATCAGGAGCCTCATGGCAGGAGCTGTACTCACTTTGGGCACGGTGATATCAGGAGCCTCATAGCTGGAACTGTCTTCACTTTGGTCATAGTGATATCAGGAGCCTCATTGCTGGAGCTGTCTTTGTTTTGGTCATAGTGATATCAGGAGCCTCATTACTGGAGCTGTCTTCACTTTGAGGACAGCGGTATCAGCAGCCTCATTGCAGGAGCAGTACTCACTTTGGGCACGGTGATATCAGGAGCCTTGGCTCAGTTGGTTAGTGCACTAGCGCAGCGTAATGACCCAGGAGTCTCTCACCAATGCGGTCGCTGTGAGTTCAAGTCCAGCTCATGCTGGCTTTCTCTCCAGCCGTATGTGGGAAGGTCTGTCAGCTACCTGCGGATGGTCGTGGGTTTCCCCCGGGCTCTGCCCAGTTTCCACCCACCATAATGCTGGCCGCCATCATATAAGTGAAATATTCTTGAGTACGGCGTAAAACACCAATCAAAAAAAAAAAAGGATATCAGGAGCCTCATTACTGGAGCTTTCTTCACTTGCTCATTGTGACATTGTTATGGAGCAGCAATCACTCTGGGCTCGGTGATATCAGTAGCCTCATTTCTGGAGCAGCACTCACTCTGTGCACAGTGATATCAGTGGCCTCATTTCTGGAGCAGCACTCACTCTGAGCACGGTGATATCAGTAGCCTCATTTCTGGAGCAGTACTCGCTTTGGGTACGATGATATCAGTGGCCTTATTGCTGGAGCAGTCTTCACTTTGGTCATAGTGATATCAGGAGCCTCATTGTTGTAGCTGTCTTCACTTTGGTCATGGTGATATAGGGGCCTTTTTGCTGGGCTGTCTTCACTTCGGTCATAGTGATATCAGCAACATCATTTGCTGAGCAGTCTTCAGTTTGGGCACAGTGATATCAGTAGCCTAATTGCTGAAGCAATCTTTACTTTGGCCACAGTGATATCAGCAGCAGTATTGCTGGAATAGTACTCAGTTTGGGCACAGTGATATCAGTAGCCTAATTGCTGAAGCAGTCTTTACTTTGGCCACAGTGATATCAGCAGCAGTATTGCTGGAATAGTACTCAGTTTGAGCACAGTGATATCAGTAGCCTAATTGCTGAAGCAATCTTTACTTTGGCCACAGTGATATCAGCAGCAGTATTGCTGGAATAGTACTCAGTTTGAGCACAGTGATATCAGTAGCCTAACTGCTGAAGCAATCTTTACTTTGGCCACAGTGATATCAGCAGCAGTATTGCTGGAATAGTACTCAGTTTGGGCACAGTGATATCAGTAGCCTAATTGCTGAAGCAATCTTTACTTTGGCCACAGTGATATCAGCAGCAGTATTGCTGGAATAGTACTCAGTTTGAGCACAGTGATATCAGTAGCCTAATTGCTGAAGCAGTCTTTACTTTGGCCACAGTGATATCAGCAGCAGTATTGCTGGAATAGTACTCAGTTTGAGCACAGTGATATCAGTAGCCTAACTGCTGGAGTAATCTTTACTTTGGCCACAGTGATATCAGCAGCAGCATTGCTGGAATAGTACTCAGTTTGGGCACAGTGATATCAGTAGCCTAACTGCTGGAGTAATCTTTACTTTGGCCACAGTGATATCAGCAGCAGTATTGCTGGAATAGTACTCAGTTTGAGCACAGTGATATCAGTAGCCTAATTGCTGAAGCAGTCTTTACTTTGGCCACAGTGATATCAGCAGCAGTATTGCTGGAATAGTACTCAGTTTGAGCACAGTGATATCAGTAGCCTAACTGCTGGAGTAATCTTCACCCGTTAGATAAGAATCCAGCGCTCACCTGCGTCATTTCTTCGAGAAGTCTGTCAGGTAGTCGGCAAAGTAGCCAGCAAGGTGCAGATGTTTTCCACTGGCCCTTTCTCTTAACAAGGAATGGAGGCCTTCACCAGCTCATGCAATCCAGGCAATAGTCACAATGTGACATCTTTAGGACCAAGGAGGTTTTAGGCTTGAAACCAATTCTCAGTGGCTCACCTCCAGCTAGGAATGTGTGCAGGGGTGCAGGTTTGTCAGATACCTGATGAACGATAGTGGTTTATTCCAGTTTCTGTCACCCATAAACTTGACAGTTGTTGCACGTGTTAGAAATTCTTAAGTACAGCGTTAAATATCAATCATATACAAAAATGAATAAAGGGACAAGCCTTTGTACATGTACATTGGGTCATAATCACCTGTGGAGGACACTACCTTTCAAAGTGGCCAAAAATCCAAGAAAAGTAGGTAATTAAAGACTTCTCAGGAAGGAAAGATGGTTAAAAATCATATAGCAGTGAGAATTAAATGGTGTATCTGATGACAGTGGCTGCATGATGACTCCAGTTGGTGCGAGAACATTACATACAGGATTTGAGAACACAAATTACAGATCCTACCAGACTCCAGACTGCTTTTCCCTGCAGTAAATTAAGATTAGCAGGGATGATTGTTGTATGTGTACATGGTAAATGGTTTACATGGATGACAGAGTAAAAAGGAAGCTAGGAACATTCTTGTGAGTGAGATTTTCATCATGGGGTAAGGTCATGACCTTGAATTCTTTGTATGTAAATGTACATAATGTTTCTGAAATGTAGTAAATACTATAAACTTTGCAGTCAAATTTCTTGTGTTTTTCCTGCCTTCCCGTTATCGTTTTTCCATTATTCACTTGGGTAATGCTTTCCTATTAAGGCACAGATCAGTTTCATTTTTTTTTTGTAGGGAATGTATATTTATTTGATTGGTGTTTTATGCATTATGTGGGAAGAAACTGGGCAAGACCAGGGGAAACCCACGACCATCCGCAGGCTGCTGGCAGACCTCATGTACAGGCAAAGAGGAAGCCAGCATGAGCTGGACTTGGACTCAGTGACCACATTGGTGAGAGACTCCTCTGTCATTACGCTGCTCTAGCACATTAACCATGGAGGCCTTGGTAGGGAATTTCAAGATTCACTTGCTTCCAATTTCGTGGACGCAATACGTGGTCAATAGCTCTTTCGTGTACTGTAGTCTTACATGAAGTTTCTCCAACCACTTGATATCCACTGATAAACTGGCCATGATGAAATAAATGAAAAATTGCTGGTGTTAAACAACAGTCCAATATTTATTTATTTATTTATTTGATAGGCGTTTTACACTGTACTCAAGAATACTTCACTTATACGACGGCACCCAGCATTATGGTGGGAGGAAACTGGGCAGAGCCTGGGGGAAACCCATGACCATCCACAGGTTGCTGCAGACCTTCCCACACACGGCCGGAGAGGAAGCCAGCATGAGCAGGAGTCCATTATTAATCCATGTGTAGTAAAACCTTAAGCAAATATTCTTTTTGAATTCCAAATCCACTGATGTATGGTATGTTCTATCTCGGTGTCATTGACTGTCTTTCACTAGATGTGAAGAACATATTCCTATTCTATCTGCCATTTTTCAATTCGAATCATACACCCTGGAATATGAAGTCCATTGCTCATTTCTATGAATGAATGATTATCACTTAAGGCCACTTATGGCAATATTACCGCCATGTCAGGGCGAGAACATGGTTAAGCTGATCAACCTCTAACAAATAAGGTGACAGCCTTGAATCTAGCTATAAAGAAGCATAGCTCAGGTAGGTGGCTAAGGGCTTTCGTTCTCCAGTTCCTCCTCACACATGTACTAACCCAAAGACTGATGGAGTGAACAATTCTTGACTTCAGACTTTAACATCATCAAACACATAATCACAGTTTGTGACAAGCTGTCAAGTATCAGCCGTATGTCAATTGCTTTCTCACACACTGAATACACGACAACACCTCATATAGTAGTACAGAATAAATAATTCATTACAACTGATACATATCTGAGGTCAAAGTGCATATACATGTATGTACAAAATGTTTTGAGACAAGACAAAGTGTTTTTTCTCAACTGTAATGGAAAACACAGGTGTAATAATAAAGTTGTGATATCAAGAAGAAACACAAATCGGGACAGATGACGACTGACTGAAACTAGTACAATCTGTGTATATGGAAATTGAAAAGTGAAGAAAGCTTCATTTATATATACATTTATGTGTGGGTGTGTAAAACCCTGCTTTCTCACGAAATTATATCAACGAAAAATAAGAGGTTCGAGCAAGCACACAAGACTGGCTGGCCCTCTGTCAGTATAATGTGACGGAGTGGGATGTCATATCTGGTGTCTTCGGCATGATACTTTAGTGGCAACAGGCACAACAGCATGCTGAAAACAGACACCCTATATGCACATTTGTAATCATCACAGGACTAAAAATTGTAAAGCACAACGTAAAAACCCAATCATACATACATGTGTGCCATGACCTCATACAGACCTCATTCATGCCATAACCCCAGACAGACTTTGTTCATGCCATGACCTCATTCAGACTTCATTCATGCCATAACCCCAGACAGACTTTGTTCATGCCCATGACCCCACAGACATTCATGCCATAACTCCAGACAGACTTTGTTCATGCCATGGCCTCAGACATCCCATTCATGCCATGAAACTCATTCAGACTTCATCATGCCATGACCTCAACTAGACCTTGTGCATACCGTGACCTTGCATAAACATCATTGAGACTATGCTAAGGCGCTGAGGGTTAAGCAGTGTGTTTGATAACCATGTGACATTCGATAAAAGATTCTCCAAATAAACCCCTTGTGAAGAAAGGTGGTGGTTTATGGCTTTTGTGACACCATAACATGGGCAGCTCATTCACAAAAAAAAAACATTACAACAAATTTGATTTACAAAGTTTTGTGAAAGTGGCTGATATTCCAAGTGCCAAAGATAACAAATGTCTAGCACACTGCTCAGTGTAACAAAGTCTAACACACTGTTCGGTGTAACAATGTCCAACACACTGATCAGTATAACAATGTCCAACAGGCTGCTAGGTGTAACAATGTCCAACACACTGCTCAGTGTAACAATATCAAACACACTGCTCAGTGTAACAATGTGTAACACACTGCTCAGTGTAACAATGTGTAACACACTGCTCAGTGTAACAATGTCTAACACACTGCTCAGTGTAACAAATGTCTAACACACTGTTCAGTGTAACAATGTCTAACACACTGCTCAGTGTAACAAATGTCTAACACCACTGCTCAGTGTAACAATGTCTAACACACTGCTAGTGTAACAATGTCCAACACACTGCTCAGTGTAACAATGTCCACACACTGCTCAGTGTAACAATATCTAACACACTGCTCAGTGTAACAAAGTCTAATACACTGCTCAGTGTAACAATGTCTAACACACTGCTCAGTGTAACAAAGTCTAACACACTGCTCAGTGTAACAATGTCCAACACACTGCTCAGTGTAACAATGTCCAACACACTGCTCAGTGTAACAATATCTAACACACTGCTCAGTGTAACAAATGTCTAACACACTGCTCAGTGTAACAAATGTCCAACACACTGCTCAGTGTAACAATATCAAACCCACACTGCTCAGTGTAACAATGTGTAACACACTGCTCAGTGTAACAATGTGTAACACACTGCTCAGTGTAACAATGTCTAACACACTGCTCAGTGTAACAAATGTCTAACACACTGCTCAGTGTAACAATATCTAACACACTGCTAGGTGTAACAATGTCCAACACACTGCTCAGTGTAACAATGTCCAACACACTGCTCAGTGTAACAATATCTAACACACTGCTCAGTGTAACAAAGTCTAATACACTGCTCAGTGTAACAATGTCTAACACACTGCTCAGTGTAACAAAGTCTAACACACTGCTCAGTGTAACAATGTCCAACACACTGCTCAGTGTAACAATGTCCAACACACTGCTCAGTGTAACAATATCTAACACACTGCTCAGTGTAACAAATGTCTAACACACTGCTCAGTGTAACAAATGTCTAACACACTGCTCAGTGTAACAATGTCTAACACACTGCTCAGTGTAACAAATGTCTAACACACTGCTCAGTGTAACAACCCTCACTGTTCCACAATATTCAGGCATACAAAACACCAGTCAACTAAATGTTTTACACAATAGGGTGATATCAGTCAGATTATTCCTGTTGAATATCTCAAGGTGCCTACAAATCACAGCGAAGACAGGAAATAGAATACTGTAGCTAAATACAGTTTGAAGCATATTTGTACAAGTTCTTCCTATACTTCCATTCATGTTTGTTGTCAAGAATTTAAAAAGGAAAAAAAAATGTTTGGTTTTGTCACAAAAATTTCACCAATTTCAATTTGTGATTGCTGAACAAAGAGCTTAAAATTATGAGTACCATTACTTACAAATGTTATATGTGTGTTAAAAATCCATTACAATTTCTATTTTCTTTACCAAAATCAAAACCACCAGTTTTCAATTTTGGCTGATGTCAATAACGGCTTTGTGGGACTGATCCCAGTACTTTTGTCTTGATGTATTTGATTGGTGTTTTATGCAGTACTCAAGAATAATTCACTTATACCACCACCATGGTGGTGGGAGGAGACCGAGCAGAGCCCTGTGGAAACTTGTGACCATCCGCTGGCAGAATGCCCTTGGTACAGGTGGAGAGGAGGTCGGCATAAGCTGGTCTTGAACTCACACGGATCGCACTGGTAAGAGGCTTCTGCGTTATTGCACCATGCTGACACATTAACCACCTCGGTCACGTAGGCCCCCAGTACTTTTGTGACTGAACGATTGACTGACTGAGAGCTGATTTGTAAATGCTACAGCACAGCGTTTACGAAGTATAACTACATCTAGGTTTTTGGAATAAAATTCACACTGACACAGATCACGCACAAGATCACAGCCTTGGGATATCTCCTAAGTTGTCAAATTACCCTCCTCATAAAGTTTGTAGATGAGCTGAAAAGCAGAGATAAAATATTGATATTATAATTTGTTAAAATATTTGATGTGTTTATCATCTCCAACATATGAATGACATAGACTCATGTAAATGACTCAAAACAAAATAAACTTTTCATCATGATCAAATATACCCAACTTGAATCTAAACTTCTTTAAAACCATTATAACAAGTAGAGAAATCAAATCCTGGATCTTCAGTGCTATTTTCGTTTAAAATAATAACTAATCCTAGATATATGTAGAAACTTACACTTTTGAATTTAACACCAAGGGTTTTTGCAAAGTCTCTAAGGTTTTTCCCTGCAGGAATAAGAGATTCCAGTGTCTTGCCGTCTATTCTCTTATTGTAGCTCTCCTCCAGCTGTGGTGGGATGTAGTCGAAATTGATCTCCAACTGGTATCAGAAAATGAAACAGAAAACCATTATGACTTTTACAAAGGCTAAAGAATTTCAAACTTGTGGTAAATGACCTAAAGTTTCGCCCTGGGACTTGGAAAGTGCATCGTAGGATTCCTTGTGTTGATACTGACTGAGCGCCCCAAAAGAGCATCAAGGGTGGTCAGGGGATTATACTGACAGTTTAGGAATGTAACAAACAAGCTCACGCTTCACTGAGCAGTTTGTCTATGCCCCTACAACTAACAGTTCATTTTTTCCTCAGTTTCAATCATAATAATTTTTTCTACATGCACTTTGCAAGAGGTTGATTATTTTATTATTGTTATTTTGTGATAAATGGGAATTTGGGAGAAAACTCTGTGGAGATTAAGCATTAACTACCCAGTAACTTTATGCATGTGGAATGTCATGTCAAATACCCATTTCTAAACTGCAGGGCTCTCCGTAAACAAAGCTGTAGCAGAATTTAGCACACCACGAATCCATAATTGCAAACTAGACCTGCAAACGGGATGAAATTGCGATCAAAGCAACACCTACACATGTGCATTTGTACCACTACAGCTAAACATTTCTTGTTCATTCTGGCGTAATTTCTGCCCATACCTCGCAAACATGAAAACTTACTTAATATTTAATCGAGTCCCCTCAGATGAAATCTTAGTCATACAGATCGATTTTATTTACATGTAGATAGATACAAGCCATTTATAATCACAGGACTCGAAATTTCCCCGTGTCTACCCATCAATCACATGATTTTTGCTGGCGAAAGGCAAAACAGTAATCTTAACTGTCACTAGCGACACATAAATCACATCTGGGCAAAACTGTATACATGAAATCATAAAACATTTTGTTTATAAAGCCAGTGATGGTGTTGTGCAAACTCTGAATGGGATAACAACTCAAACAATTCGATAACAACTCAAACAATGCGATAACAACTCAAACAATGCGATAACAACTCAAACAATGCGATAACAAATCCTCTCTCCCAATATGCTGGACTCCCATACAGAGCTACTGAAAAGGGGTAAAAGTAAATTGTGGGAGTTTCTGGCAACCTCATGCAGATTTTTTTTGTGTGTGTTTAGTGGAGGTACCCAATATAAAAACACGTAAAAAGGAACTCTTCCGCAATAGGAGGACAGTTCCGCCTGTGCATGTAGACTGCATGTAGACTGACATACTAAATTGGAATTACATGGATACAGGAAGCTTATGACAGATATTTCTCAGTGAATTCGTTTTTAGCCAAAATACATCTGTACACGTGTTCGTTGAGGGCTTTCAGTGGACAACCCTTCACCAGATAATGGTGTTTTAACTTCCACATAGGCCTAACCCAAACAATCAGTTTGTGTATAGTGTACTTTCTTTGATTTCATTCATGGGTATATTTAGAGATGTACATGTTGGCCTACTAGTAGGGAGGCCTGCACCTCGCTGTCAGTGACTTGACCCCATGTGGGGAGGATTAATAACCAGAGCCATGCAGGGTAATGAAACGGGCAGGGGTAGCTAACCACTCTCTTCTGTCATCTTACCGCCAACTCAGATTGTGCAACAGTAAACGACAGTAACTCATGTTCGAAACTTCGGGTCATTTACCGTAATCATGCATGAGTTTTTTTTCTTTTTAGAAGAATACCTTTTATTTTTCATTTAAAATGCCTTGGATTTAGTATGGAAGTGCTAAAAATGACAAAAATTATGAGGTTTTTCTCCATCACCGTGCCTGTCTCATCAATGACAATGTCTTTTGTCATTTGTAACACCTGCATGCATACATGTAATGGAGCAGCCGAGAGCATTTGGATTGTTGTCAGACTTGCAGAAAATTACACTAGAGACATACCGGCCCCTGTCAACTAAAGTGGATGTTTATGGTCACTTTTTGCAGAAAATCAAATGCAGTTTTCAAGAATTTCAGGAAGTTACAACTGTTACAAAGGAAATATATTTTTTCCATAATTATGGATGCAAAATATCAAGAGAGTAGTAAATCTGATTGAAATCTTGTGCGATCTACATACATGTATGGGTTATAGCACGAAATCCTCTTTAAATCAGAAGGTCAGAATAACAGTGCAGAAAATCTCGCAATTCAAATACCTTTCCTGATTCAGGAACATTTTCTGGAAATTCCTCGTCCCGTCTGCCATCACACAGTCGCACAAACACTGATGCACCTTCCAGTAACTGAATCTGTGGCAGAAAGAACACAAGTGTATGTACGTATATATGCGAGGTTAAGGGTTAAATGTGTAATATACTCGAAGCAAAGAAAAAGCAGACAGAGAGGACGACCTGGAAAGAAATGATAGTGGTATAGCCTTTTTTTTGCATAAAGATGAATTAGAGACATATTTCTTTTCCCAAAATCTATCCCTTTTCCTATTATCCAGTATTTACTTATTTATTTATTTGATTGGTGTTTTACGCCGTACTCAAGAATATTTCACTTATATGACAGCATCCAGCATTATGGTGGGAGGAAACCAGGGGAAACCTATGACCATCCGTATTTTGCTGGCAGTGTTATCCAGTATAAACAGATTGAAGAACAACAGAGTGGAGATGAAGATGCTGTACTCTAGACCTGACTGTAAACATACATGTATATGAGGTCTGTGTAAGGCATTCTACACATAGTTTACATATACGTATCCAATCTGCTACAACATTGTTTTATGATGTGCATGTGTACATCATAACATCTCCCTTTATAAAAAAAGCAAAACTTATCTTTGACCTTAAAGAACGATAGAAGAGTCTTTAAAAATAAAGTTCAGTGAAATTCCTTTTTTTCTCTTACAGGATGGCAGAAAGTATGCACGGCTCTAATGGAGAATGTGTAATTGGCAGTGGTGTTTTATTTCATTGACTGAACAACATTCGTTGGAAAGGGGAAGTAGTTGAATCCTCAACTGGTGTGTTCCTGATGTTCGCTAATGCCAGGAAAGGATCAGTATTGGAAAATGTCGCTTTCTTGATAATTCGCTTTGTGGTTTTCACAGTGGCTTTGTCGTTTGAACGAAAGTATCCTGGGGAAGAGGTGATGTGTGAAAAACCACACTGGTTTGCTAAGGTTGCTGTTCAACGGTGGACGATTGTCAGACATAAACTAACCAGGAATACCATGGCAGGCGAGGTGTGCTTTGAGAATGAGGATGACTTACGATGAATGAGGATGTTTTCGAGGCTCAACTTCAACAGAGTCGCTGTAATAGTCAGTGGTTAGCAGGAAATCCTGGGATTCTTTGTTTTGAGTCTCTCTTTGTTGTTTGGCTTGGTAGGAACAACATGTTTCACATGTGGAGATGAAGTCACCAATTTCACTGTTCATGGTGGGACAATAAACACATTACCTTGCTCAACGGGGCCTGGATTCAATGCCAGTATGAGAACTGTGAAGACGTTCTAGGATGTCCAGTTGGAGGGACTTTGGAATCACGCAACGGTGACCACGAAAGATAATTCCATTTTCTACGGACATTTCATCTCTCATGTTCAAGTAGGGAAGTGCAACTGATGGAACTTCTTCCTTGCGCAGTGGCCAACCTTGTAGAATCATTGGTTTGGAGGCTTGTATCTTTCTGTGTTGCTGATTGAATTTCTTGCACTCGCACTTCAGATATAGGTAGATAGTCTGTCATTTTTTCCATGGCAGATTTCTTCCTCAGCCACAGGTATTTCCTCATGGTCAATTTGTCCTTCTGTAATTTGGAGGTAAGCCCGAGAGAGGATATTGGTGGTGAGGTAGCTTGGTTCTGTGTCTAGAGGAATATGCCAAAAGCTGTGACATACATCGATTTTTGAGAGGACTTTAGCATTAGAAAGTTCCGATAGTAGATCTTCCATTAATGGCAGTGGGTATTGGCTACCTTTCAAGGCTTTGTTCAGTGGTTATGGGTTGATGCAGATTCTGAGCGATCCATTGGGTTTCTTAGCGACCACAAGACTTGAAACCCAATCAGTAGGCTTGTTGACAGGAGTGATGATATTTTGCTCTTCTAGAAAGTTCAGTTTTGAAAGTCTTTCGCAGAGCAACAGGCACATGCCGGAGAGGTTGTCAACTTAAGCGCACAGATTTATCAATTTCAAAGTGCTCCTCCTCTTCCAGAAGTTCAACTTCATCAGAAAAGACATCAATTAAAGTTGAAAGAATGATGTCCTTTGTCATAGGTTTTGAGACTAAGCCCGCATCAGGCTGGTTGACAGTTGAAGACACAGTTGAAGTTGGGACAGTGGATGGAAGGGCATTAATTGTAGAGCTACAGGTGTCCAAAGGGCACTTAAGTGTTCTCTTACAGAATTTCCAGTGGCTGCATTTGTTGAGCAGCTCACATGCCAAGAGGTGTTGCTTTGTTCAACAACAACAGCAAAGTGCATTTTGTAAACTTCTTATGGTCTGTCAATTGATACTTCAGTGGGAAGATCTGTTCAAGAAATCACACTGCACATATAGCATCAGAGTCTATTTGAAACTTCATTTTCTCAGATCCAAGGAGAAGAGTAGCAAAGACCTTGTCAGTAAGAGAGTTCACACTTTCCACAGTAAGAATACTATCAGAAAATGAGTCATCATACGAGGTGTCAACATTGTGTACAGATTGTTTCTTTTTGTCTCTGGTAACTTTCTTTGACAGACAATGAAAAGCAAAGTGTGAGATTTGGCCACATTTCGAGCATTCTTTGCCGTAGACTGGACATTTTGTCCTGTCCTGTTCATGTTTTTTTCCCAAAGAACTTACAACTAAATTTAAGGAAAGGTGGGGTCGAAGTCAATTAGAAGACTTGTGACGTTGTTGTGTGGTACTTTTGGTCACCGTATGAATATCGTCCTTCCCTGACATAAGTTTGACTTGAGAGGTTCTAGTTTCTGCATATCAGCATATGTCAATACAACCGTTCAAAGTTAGTTTTTGTTCCTGAAGCAATTCCATTGTCCAAAATCCCACACACAATTCTTTCCCGAAACAGTTTACTTTGTAGCGTTCCAAAGTTGCAGGTGTAAGTTGAGTGGTGTAAGTGTCGATATTCTCTTCTTCCAGCTGAGATCTGTTGTTGAAAATGTATCTCTCATAGATAACATCAGTTTCTCCGAGACAGCGAGTTGCAATAAGAGTGAGAACCCGTCCCACATTGCCTTTCTCTTCATCTGACTGCAAAGGGAGGTCACTGTAGAATGCAAGAGCGTCAGGTCCTATGCCAGTAATAAATGTGGCAACGCTGTACTTGTCAGGTTGTTCTGCCAGTCCAGTAACTATTTCATATATATCCCAAACTTTTCATTTTTTCCATTTAGCGCTGAAATTTCCCTTAAGCTGCAGTTTTGACAGAGAGGGATACTGCTCCTGATCCCCAATCGTGGAGAATCCCCACTGACAGTAACTGGTCCCGTTCCTCTTCACTCATTGTGTATTTAAATCAATTTTTTTGTTACTTGTCTCCTTGTTACGGATGAAAAGTGTCAGTAAATTACAAAAATGTCACACATGGAGGTTCTTCTGGGCTTAAATAGTTTTAAAATTTGGCTGGTGGGTTATATTATAACAGCAGTGGTTGGGATTGCGAAAGTTGCAATAGTAATAGTTTTCTGGCATATAATGAGTAGAAGTTGAAAGCAGTTGTGATGACGAGCATATAGTCAGCAGAATTACATTTAGAAGAGTTTATGGCCGTTATTTACCGTTTTAACAAGGTAAAGAACAACATGGCAACTTCAGAAACAGTATCAAACAGATCGGTTAGTGTATGGTGACAAGCGTAGCAAATAGCAGAGCTCATACTGTCACAGAGAAAGTCCATAAAAGTCTGTAAAACTGCAGTAGGTTCAGTAGCAAGACTGCCAAGAGCCCTGACCGCAAATACCAGCAGGAGTTAGATCAAAGTTTTCCAGTTAAACTGGCTGTAAAAATCTAAAGTACACCCACACAAATGTACAGAGAGTTCAAGTCAGTTCTGACACCATGTTTTATTAGATGTGTCTTATCCAGTTTAGATAGACTGAAGAACAACAGAGTGGAGACGGAGATGTTGTATTCTAGACCTGGCTGTAAACATATAAGTATATAAGGCCTGCATAAGGCATTCTACTCACAGCTTACATATACATACGTGATGCGCTACAACATTGTTTTATAATGTGTATATACAAACACTTGTGTCAAAAATGCGGTACATTTACACAGGTATGCAGGGTATGTTTAGATGGAAGAAACATTCAGTCTCATATAGCCTTATCCTAATCCCATAATGGTCAGTAAGCTTATTTGTGGACTGGACATACCTTCTTATTTTCCACACTCCTCGTCAGCCAATCTTTACATGGCTCTTTAGCCAGTTGTCTCAGCATTTCTGGTTTAGGTGCTCCTCTGAACAGTGGAAGCTGGAACACGCTGGAGACCGCATAGTTGTCTGTGAACACCTGCACTGCCGTCCACGCCTGAAGACACACAGACAGAGGTAAAGAGCGCTATACAGATTTTATTTATTTACTTGATTTATTTGATTGGTGTTTTAGGATGTACTCAAGAATATTTCACTTATACGATGGCAGCCAGCATTATAGTGGGAGGAAACTGGGTGGACCCTGGGGGGAACCCACGACCATCTGCAGGTTGCTGACAGGCCCCATTGGTGGGAGGTTCCTGGGTCATTTATTTTATAGATTTTCCAGTGAATTCGAAACAACTGTGACATGCAGTCTAAGATGAGTACCTTCTTAGACTAAATTTTTATTTATTTATTCGGCTGGTGTTTTACTCAAGAATATTTAACTTATACGACGGCGGCCAGCATTATGGTGGATGGAAACTGGGCAGAGCCCGGGGAAAACCAACGACCATCTGCAGGCCTTCCCACGTACGGCCGGAGAGGAAGCCAGCATGAGCTGGACTTGAACTCAGCGACCGCACTTAGACCGAATGGATATATGACCAAAATCAACCGCTGGACATTCAGACATACTATTATCCAGGTGGCTATAAATGGCAGAATCAATTTTCAGAAGTCAAAAAAAAAAAAAAATTGGGCATATGATTCCATAGCAGCAACACTACAACATAAAGGTAGTACAAGCCTCCTATGAATAAAAGTTTTTCCTTGAGAAAAACAAAGTCCTCAGCAATCAAAGCACCTTTAAAGTTCAATCACCAATCTTTTAACCCATTTCCATTTAAATAGCCCTCTTTGGGTTTCCGTCTGCATAATACCAGGCTTCTTCTCCGGTCATACATGGGAAGGTCCTTCAGCAACCTGCGGATGGTTGTGGGTTTCCTCCAGGCTCTGCCCAGTTCCCACCCACCATAATGCTGGCTGCCGTCGTATAAGTGAAATATTCTTGCGTACGTCGTAAAACACCAAACAAATCAATAAATAAATAAATAAATAATACCAGGCCTTCTGACATCTAACCACTCAGGAGAGACATCAGTTGTATTGTATGTCAGATAGATGACATCATTATAGAACCATCAGTGTATAGTACATTTTTACAAGACTTGCAGTCCACTGTCCCAGATACTGCACCCCAGAAAACAACATTATCTACAGCAAAAGATGTGTGCCCTGACTACAGTGTTCAGGGCACCACATACCTGATCCAGCAAGCCGTACTTGTAGTTCTGTTTCTCCAAGGTCACTCCGACCTCTTGTATGTGGATGATGACTGTCAAATACTTGTGGAAAGAGCGGTTAGGGAAGTGCTGCAGTAAAGACAACAGACAAAGTCAAGAGGAGAGTTCAGGGACGTTAGCACTTAATAATAATCTGTGTCCATATCCGTAGAGTGTATACACATACCAAAAGTCATATTTTTAATGATGGCAATCCATTACTTGTGAGTAGGAAGGGTCACAAATGTGATGCCTCAATAACAAACAAAGATAGGAAAGTGTACTGTGCAATGATGTTCTGCCAAGACTTGTCCAGAAAAGAACATTTACTGTGCAATAATGTTCTGCCAAAACTTCTCCAGGAAAGAACATTTACTGCACACTAATGTTCTGCCAAAACATCTCCAGGATAGGACATTTACTGCACAATATTTATTCACAGAAAAAATATTATCAGGCTAAAATGTTTTGCCAAGACTTACTCATATGGTTAAAACTTTTGAAACGAAAACTGTCAAGATTACAATGGGCTATCTCTGCTGTGGCAATTTTTCAGTTACAAGTTAACTGATCTTTATTGTCACATGGTTGTCCACATTCAATGCGAAGGAAGGTTAATAATAGGGTACAATTTTCCGCCCAGTGGCAACCCCAGTAATAGCAGAATTTACCACTGTTTTCTTGCAAAACGTAAGTGGAGGTTTCTCTCCATACGAGAGAAGCAGGAGCCTCCCATGTGGTCGATGTGAGTTCAAGTATGTATTTATGCTTGGGGTTTTACATCGTACTGAACAATTTTGACGAAAAATGACGATGAGCAGTCACTGGGTGTGTGTACATATAAATGTACATATAATACATTGTTTTCTTGTGGCATGATTGAGTCCATGCCACTAAAGTGCTGCTGCCACTGATGTATCATGCCAAAGACACCAGATGTGACAGGTCACCCAGTCACAATACCACAACAGATTTATGAATAAGCCTCTCTTATTCTGGTACACATGAAGACAGCTATAGCGGCCCGCTTCACTGACATATCCTCACTATTTACCTTGAATCCATCCATCCAGACAGGAGCTGTAGTGGTACTGGACAGTTCAAGGTCATTCACAAAGGTCAGCTTGTCGTAAGTAGCCAGGTGGGCTTCCTGAAAACAGACAACTTGTTAATACCTTAAACGGGTAACCATACAAACGTGAGTAGAATAGTTTGCACAAAAACAAAACATTTTGTTTTTATTAAAGGGGTATTGGACTGATTTGTTTTTCTTACATCTTCCAAACATTATTCTGTCAATTTAATGAACATTACAGCTCTTATAGCTTTTATATGCGGACGCATGATACATGTATCAATGCGGTGTTACTTTTAAGTACTGCTCGTTTGTTTCAGCCAAACAAATTTTTGATATGCTTTTGATGGAATAACTTCTAAGCCCTTAACAGTAATCTGAATAGCTCAATTTCATTTAATTCTACGTTCATAAACTCACAAAAATTCGTTGTAAAAAAAAAGGCTGTAAAAAGACAGTGACTTCATTTGAATTAACCTATCAAATTATGACAGTGTAATTCAAATTTGAAAGTTTACAATTTGTCATACTTTACTGTCAATTATCTGGGAAAATAAGCTGGTCATGCAAAATGTTGAGGTCATTGTCTCAAAAAGGTAATGGGTCTAATAACATTTCCTGCCATCACAAGCCAGTTCCTAGCTGTGTTAGAACAAAAATTCTCCATTACATTTATATTGAACACTCCATCAAGCCTATTTCACCCACTGAACTCACCACATACTAGACCCCACCATGCACCAGATCCCACCATACTCACTGTCTACAAGGCCCCATCATACTCACCAGGTCGAAGGCCCCACCATACTCACTGTCTACAAGGCCCCATCATACTCACCATGTTAAAAGGCCCTACCATACTCACCGTGTACTAGGCCTCACCATACTTACACATAAGAGCCCTAAAATACTCATCATGTAGTAGGCCCCACAACTCACCATGTACTATACCCCATCATACTCACCATGTACTAGATTCCACCATACTCACCATGTACCAGACCCTATCATACTCACCCCCTAGAAGACCCAACCATACTCACCACCTACAAGGGCCGACCATACTCACCATGTAGAAAGCACCAGGGGGGTTCAAACACACACTGGCCTCGCTAAAGTTTGACCAGGGAATGTTACAGGCACCATCCACAGCTACCTGGAAAATAAAGCATTCATGTATCATAGGTTCATATTTTAAACTTAATAGGGGGTTTCAGTAGGCCTAACTACACAGGTGATGCAAAATTATCAAATGTACATGTAATAGGGAAAAGCTGAGAAAAGCTTAGAAAAACATCACAATTTTGTTGGTCCTGTTGTATTAATTACAGTATTAATCACCTTTAATTTCATAGGATTTTTCAGACAGTTAAATTATGAAGTACATACTTTAAGTCCATGCACAGGGCTGTAAGTAGATATAAAGGTCAGGTCCTGATCTAAGGGACGGCTGTCAGCCACGCGTGTCAGCTGATTCTGCAAAAGAAACATGGTTTCCAGACATCAAATATTTAAATATGGAAACAGAAGCATATTTCTAAACACTGCAGCCGATGCCACAAGCATCTGATGACTGATTCCTTTCGTTAGGCTTAAATTGTTCCTCTGCTAAAACACTGGCATTCTCGCAGCAGTTTTTAAAAAAGTTACAGCAGAAATAAAAATCTTGCGGGTTGTTTCTTATGTGCTGAACTATTAGCCAACCAACTATTCCCACTGTGACTAAAAGCCTGATATGACAACAACACAAAATGATGTTGTTTATTAATTTGATTGGTGTTTTACATCGTACTAAAGAACATTTCACTTACACTACAGCAGCCAGCATTATGGGAGGAGGAAACAGGGCTGAGCCCTGGGGAAACCCATGACCATCCGCAGCTTGCTGACAAACCTTCCCATGTACAGCAAAATAGGGTTGAGTGGTAACATTATCTCCCCTTTGCTTTCAGAAATCATATGCGCGCTATGGAGTTTGACTCATTACTGTATTCCAAAATGGAATCTAACTTTCAAGCCATAATTATATGTCAAGAATCGTACTAAATCAGTGTACAGGCCCCGAGATGATGAAGCAATCTTAGATTAACAAGTAAGTCATAATTTCAATCTTTAAAGTTGGTATCTTCCTTTCAACTGTTTTAGTTGAGATTTGTGTTACAACAAATTTACCCAGAATTTTCGCTACATAGCAATATTGACCTTGTTACATAAGAAATAACAATTTTAAAGTGATTTGAAATTTTGACTTAAGTCAAAGATCCTCAGGCTATAAATTATACTCACACGTATATACTGAGCCAGACTCTTGTCATTGTCCAGTGAGATGTCCCGTGACAGAGCCAGTCTAGTGACCACCTGTCTCATAGTGACCACTGGTCGTCGGGCCAGGGCACACAGGAGCTGAGTCTCCCCCCGGGATGGCCGACACTTCTCAGAGTAGTAGATCCTGTCAGTGTAGGCAGGGCGGGGCTGCCACAGCCCTAACCTTACCCAGTCTGACTCTGGCACCCTGGAACACTAGAAAACAATGTGAAATACAAGGAAATTAATGTGATTTCCCAACAAGTAATGCCTAACGGCATCGATGGTATTATCTGATTTTATTTATTTATTGTTTGACACTATAATAATGATTTTTTACTCACATGATGGTTCTCAGCTTTATGGATGGAAAAAATACAAGTGCCTGAGATAAAACCATCAATCTTTGGCAGGTTACAAACACACTTTACCGTGTGAGACATGACTTAAACCACAATCCTCTCACAGGGAGTCCTCTGTAGCTTGCTACCAGTACACATGTAGCTGGCTTCTGACATTCCACCACCATTCACGCTAACTGTTATCATTTACCCATAATAATGTCATTGCTTGTTTCTGTCGGTGAATTCTGGGGAAAAGTCTGGTGTGAAGGCACCATTTTTGTTTGTTTTCTTGTTTATATGTCCACATGTTAACTATTGTGTGGCAAACTGTCTGTAGGTGACTTGAAGAACTCCTTCTCAACAATGCCGTGTTATGATGTAATTTATTTATTTCACTGATGTTTACAGCCTATTCAAGAATTTTTTACTTATACAATGGCGGCCAACTGGGCAGAGCCTAGACAAAACCCACGACCATCCGCAGGTTGCCGGAAGACGGATTCAGTACCCCATTACAACTCCTGTTTTTCAGGAGGGATGAATGTAATTCTGTGTATTTTAGGGTATAAAGTCTTTTTTTGCTTCCAGGTCGCCATTTTTGGTGTACAGGTGCATGCTTGGCATTAAATACATAGAAATTGTCTAAACTTTGAGGAGGTATGAGCTTTATTGATGAAAGTTTGAAACTGCTGGCGAGGGGACACTAGGTATGAGGTAGTGATGAGGCTGCAAATGACATTCCCTTTATGTTGCTAGGCACCAAGCAGAAGGCATAGGAAGGTCCAAATTTTGATGGTCAGCCTATGTCAAATTTTTATGGCTGCTTTCTCACAGATTGGGCAAAGTAGGCACCAAAGCTTACTGGCCACAGAATGTTTGGCGTCGAGATATAATGCTAAACGTTAACATTGTCACTTATGCAAAATTAATAGGTGTCTGCCAGAGAGGCAACCGAAGTACATACAGCAGAGAGGAAGCCAGCATGAAGTGGACTTAAATTCATGACCGCATCAATGAGATGCTCCTGGCTCATTGCACCGCGTTGGCATGCTAACCACCTCTGCCACTTCGGCCCCTGGTAATTTGGTTTTAGGGTAATTATACCAAACTCAAATTACAGGTACCTGATAATGGCTTGTTAAAGTCTCTGCTTTACTGACAGTTTTCATTGACAGAAACTGTTAAAAGCTACTTTTCAACACACATCAGGAAGTTATATTCGTCAGTACCTCTAATGGTCGGCCATTCTTCCCTCTAACCACCTTCACCAGCCGGACAAGGATGGAGGCAGCGGGGATATAACGGGTGTGACTTTCTCTCAAGCAACGTTCCGAGACGGGTTCGTCCCCATCAGGGCCTCGCTGGTACAGTCGCAACTGGTGGGCGCCTTCATTCAGTGACACCTACAATACACAAATCAGGAATTAGACAAGAACAACAATAAATGCAAACATTTTTTTTTTTCGATAATAAAGCAGGGTTTCCAATCATTTTTCTTCGGCAATGATCTATCTGCAACTTACATTTTAGTACTGATTGTATATATATATATATACACTTTTGATTGATTTGAATTTATCAGTATAGGTATGACATCAATATGAGACTAAAGAAATTCAGTAACCATACACACTTTTAACCGCACATACATCTATATGTACATCGTAGAAATGCAGTATTGTGTTTATCTTATAAAATCTAAAACATCATGGCACTGCTGTTCTTCAGAAAGCCAACCATTTCAGGCAAACTTCATGTATCAGACATTACAACCATTGTATCCATGAACAACTGTGAAACAGTCATAATGTTTCACTTATCGGGCTCACGCTTCATACTACATTGATATCGCATAATCCCCTACAAGCATTTTAACTGGACATAATACAATGAAGACAAATACAATGATGACAAATACAATAATGACAACTGAATCTTAATATTACGCTTGCTCGATGCTTGAAACTTTTTGATGTGAGAAGCTATGGAATAAATGATATGTACAGGTTAGCAGCACTAAGGTAAAAATTCCCACTGCTCAATTTGACATCAAAATTTTAAGATTTTTGACAATGATGATGAACATGTTTCCGGGTAATACAGAGCTTATCTGGATACCTTATACTGCTTGGCAAACCTGATAAATCCTGTACCACCCAGGTACGGCAATGTAACGCCTTTATTTCAGTGAAAGACAAGTTACTTCAAGTTACAGTACCTAAACAGAGACAATGATGATGAACATGTTTCCGGGTAATACAGAGCTTATCTGGATACCTTATACTGCTTGGCAAACCTGATAAATCCTGTACCACCCAGGTACGGCAATGTAACGCCTTTATTTCAGTGAAAGACAAGTTACTTCAAGTTACAGTACCTAAACAGAGACAATGATGATGAACATGTTTCCGGGTAATACAGAGCTTATCTGGATACCTTATACTGCTTGGCAAACCTGATAAATCCTGTACCACCCAGGTACGGCAATGTAACGCCTCTATTTCAATGAAAGACAAGTTACTTCAAGTTACAGTACCTAAACAGAGGCTAACTGCCGTTAAGGTCTGAACAACAGGGGAATGTTAAAAAATCTTTGTACAAGGCTGGTGTTGAACTGTACTCCTTTTTAAGTGACCACACACTGCCTGCTATTCTAGCTGATCTGTACCTGTACACCTGAGTCCACCGTAGGCTGCCTTTCGGTTCCGCTCTCCACAAAGATGTTCAAGAGGCTGTACCCCACGCATGTTAACTCCTTGTAGAAATTATCCATTGTGTACAACTGTCAACAGCATAAATATTGAAACACTGGCATTTGAATGTAAACATCCAACACTTGCCTTGCAACTTCAAGCTGGTTGAAAACATAACACTTCAGCGTATTAGAGGTGTAATCTCATAAAAGGCAAGGTGTGCATCTCTAGCATGGAAATGAATTTGTCCTTGTTGCACAAAAATCATTTCAGAGGTAAGGGCAAAAGGAAGAGACAAGTCAGGGATTTCTTCAACTTATTATTAAAAAATAACACATTGCCTGCTGTTTGTCTAAATCAAGCTTTTTATATGACAAGTACCAGTGATAAACTTAAAATCAGGTTTTGAAATACTAAGCCTAAGTGTATACAAGACAGGTGTATATGGTTGGCCATGTCTCAGTTGATGTCTTATTTTTAGCCAATCATACTTCCTAAATTTTCAATCTTCTTGACAAAAGCTCAAGTTGACTGTTTCCTGTTTTAAGTATTTGGACCCAACCCATGTGTTTCACTTGGAGCATCCAATGACACAATTAATGGTTGCTCCCACAACTTTCCAAGATAGAGAACTGATAGTGTATACCTCGCTTTTGATATTTATTTGTTTGAGATTGTAAACAACACCTTTTTATGCACAGCCATTTTTGATTAGGCAGAGTTTGTACCTTTGCTTTGTTTTTCTTGAACTCACAATCACCACACAGATGTTCATTATGATTTCAGTTTAGATGGGCAGAGAACATAGTTCTAAAAAAGAGCATAGTATGAAAAACAAGCCTGCAATAACTGAATTCAAAGATGGACCCTACAAAGGTTGGATGTCTGAAATGAATTCTGCACTCTAACAGAAAGTTGATATAAGCCCCTCTACAAACATTTATCTAAGATTATCTCTATCAGGAGGGAAAGTGATCTCCAATGAACTTCATGCAAGACCACGTCAACCACCTCAGGGACCGCTGTCGTGAGGGAGACTGAAATTTTCAACCACCAGGCCATGATCTCCCTCAGAAAATTAAGTATTATTTAGTATTATTATTATTATTATTATTATTTTTACGGCCTGCCTCTCAATATGACTGAATGTTGCATCACCAATATATTATTTATTTATTTGATTGTTGTTTGAAAAAAAGATGCCACTCTCAAGAATTGTTCACTTACATGCTAGCGGTCAGTTGCTTGGGTGGAGGAAACTGCAGTGCCTGGTGTAACCCACCAATCTGTGTTATAAAGTTACTGATAAACCTTCCTAATCATCACATACAGATACGCACACCATATTTGGTGGAAGGCAAGTGGTCTTAATAACACTAGACAGTACTAACAGCCACATCAGCAGTAAAAGTGGGGAAATTAAAAATTCAATGTCCAAAACCAGTTTTGAAGTGAAAGATGGCCAGCTTCTTGTAAATGTAAACCAAGCTAAACCAAGCTAAACCCAGGTTCATCTTACCTTGAGAACAAGAGTTGCAGTGGCAGGTATATCGGGATCACGAATTTCCTCCTTGTGTTCGTACACAGGGTTGTAAATATCACTGTCCAGCTTGAACCCAGTCACCATGTCCTGACCGCTGATGGTGTAAGCCCTGTCCATTATGCGGCCAGCCACCTACAGACCAAAAATAATGGAAATGTAACCTTCACATCACATTAAAACAGTATTCAGGCTGAACTATGTTCAATGCAATTCTTCAACCTTTCCCCATGTTTGCAAGATGTTTATTTAAGCATATTCTGAAGGCATTATTCTGTGTAGACTGATAAAATCATACTTTTTGTGAAGCCCTGAAACTGGCCAATACAACCAATATAGTTTGTCTTCAAAATCTAACTACAAATGTGCATAATTAAATTGCACTGAAAGTTGATCTTTCAAATATGAAAAGGTTGGGGTATTAGGGTAACCCATTTTTCAAGAATTTTCTTGAAAATGGTTATCATATAACTGAAAAATTGAATCATATATGGCTTTTTACCATTTAGTGGAAAACTACCTTAAATCATTCTAAAAGCATTAATTCATGGCAAACTATCCGCCATCATAACTGCAACTTAGATAGGAAAATCACCTTGTCCTCGGAAAAAAACAATTAAACGAAAAATAATGTTGAAGTCAAAGTCACTAATTAAAAATCAAGAAATACATTGAAATGAGTACATAGTTTAACATGTAACAGTGATAATGTGTTCATAATGATAAATGAGTAGTATAAGACTTAACTCTTACCCGTGAGAATGTGACAGAGTCTGGCAAAAATCTGCCGCCGTCAATATAGATGTCAAACCCATCTCCCGTTGTGAATGGCTCTGATGGGGAAACCTTCCTGTCTAGTGGCAACCATGCGTCCTAACCGTGACAACAAACAAGGAAACAATCAGAATGCATTCTGCATGTGCCTAGACCGTGACAACAAACAAAAAAACAATCAGAATGCATTCTGCATGTGCCTAGGCTGTGACAACAAACATAGAAACAATCAGAAAGTGTTCTGCATGTGCCTAGACCATGAAAACAAACAAGAAAACAATCAGAAAGTGTTCTGCATGTGCCTAGACCGTGAAAACAAACAAGAAAACAATCAGAATGCATTCTGCATGTGCCTAGGCTGTGACAACAAACAAAAAAACAATCAGAAAGTGTTCTGTATGTGCCTAGACCGTGAAAACAAACAAGGAAACAATCAGAATGCATTCTGCATGTGCCTAGACCGTGACAACAAACAAGAAAACAATCAGAAAGTGTTCTGCATGTGTCTAGACCATGAAAACAAACCCTGAAACAATCAAAACGCATTCTGCATGTGCCTAGGCTGTGACAACAAATAAAGAAACAATCAGAAAGTGTTCTGCATGTGCCTAGACCGTGAAAATAAACCCTGAAACAATCAAAACGCATTCTGCATGTGCCTAGGCTGTGACAACAAACAAAAGAAACAATCAGAAAGTGTTCTGCATGTGTCTAGACCGTGAAAACAAACAAGAAAACAATCAGAACAAATTCTGCATGTACCTGGAACATGAAAACAAACAAAAAACAAGCAGAACGTATTCTGTATGTGCCTGGACAGTGAAAACAAACAAGAAAACAGTCAGAATGCCTTCTGCATGTGCCTAGACCATGACAATAAACAAGGAAACGGTCAGAATGCACTCTGCATGTGTCCGTGAGTGAAAAGAATAGGACCCCTGCTCTCTAAGCAAGCTTGGTGCAAAGAAAGACTAACAACACTCTCCTGTGCAGACATGGTGGATCAAGTTAACTGAATCAGTTCATTTTGCTCTCAATAGCCCCCAAGCCTGACAGCTGCCATAAAATTTCAATTATTTTACAGCTTTGCTGGCTATCAGTGGTGTAGTTCAATATTTAAAAGATATTCCCAACATATATGGATATTGTACACAAACTGGGTTTGAAAGCATCTGTGTGCTACATTTATTTTCTTGGAGCTTGGAGGTCATCATTCTCATGACAAAAAGACAACTGTTTCCTTGTTCTAGCGGTTAGAGGCATTTGTCTATTTGACTGCTCTGGCCGTACAGGGGAAGATCTGTCCGCAAACTGCGGAGGGTCATGGTTTTCCCTCAGGTTCTGCTCAGTTTCCTCCCACCATAATGCTGTCTGCCATCGAATAAGTGAAATATTCTGGCATAAAACACAAATCAAATAAATAAATAAATCTATTGAACTTCTAGAACACATTGGGTGCGGGTTCAAACCTGGCCACGAGCATGGAATTTGCTTACTGGACCTTGGTGACAACATGCAGTCGACAACGCTCATGCAGCTTTTGGTACAATCTAACACTTGATGAAGGCCACTTCTCTTCCACAAATATCTTGTGCTAATCTGTATGTCACACCTGGGAAAGCTCATTAGTGATTAACATTCCACAGGTCAGCAGTACAAGCAAAAAATTTCTTGAGCCTGGCATTCAACAACAACAAAATAAACAATAAATGTATTTTTAAAAATTCCAACCTGTGGGAGCCCCTCTTCCTCCTCGTCTGAGTCTTCGCTGGGTGTCAGTGACCCGGGCCGTGCCACTTCCTGGAAGATATGGAAGCGAAGAGTAGCCTCCCAGTACCGCACCCATTCCCGCAGCTGCAGAGTAGAGTCTCGGGGCACCTGCCCAGGGCTGGGGACAGGTGGACGGTAAAGCCGTAAGCTGTGGGTACCAGTATTTACCTGAGGAAAGCTGGGGTCATATGATAAACGGGAGCGGTCAGTCAGAGAACCTGTCAACCAATTAGAAGAATTTATAGAGTATACGTCCAATAAATTTAATCGGATCACCTTTCCTCAAAGTTAATCAACAAAGGACTTTTTAATACATGTGTATATACTGACAATTCAACTGATATTGAACGCAATCCTTTGACATAAGTTTGGCGAAGCGAACGCTGGACTTAGCCTTGGGTTAAGGACCATTCCATTCAATTCTGGACTTTTTTTTAACTAGAACGAATGGATAGAACGGAAATAGAAAGTATTTTCCACTTGTCTGTAGCTGGGGAATTTGCATATTTTGCCATGAGGACAAATTCTGATTATCTATTTATTTGACAATTTCTAATGTTTAAATCAAAGCTATTAGTAGACAGCATTTCTGTGGTTCAAGCTATTTTTCTGGTAGTGATAATCTCATTTCTGGTTGAACACATTTTGTCTTCATTCATTTCAATATCGAAAGGTGTTACTCTAATGTCTCTCTGATTATTTGCACCAGGAGATATGATCAATTCCAGCGTTGATAAAACCTTGATACTAATTATATCCATCTGTGTACCTGGACGAGCCAAAATGTAAAATGAAACTGCACAAAAAGAGCACAGAGCCAAATGCTTAAAATTTGCCATCCATACATGTGCCATTCACTTTCATAAACATAATACATTAAGTTCAGACCACGCAGCGAAAAGAATTATTGGATACTGGTGGTTTTGCATTGTACATTTGATCAACTGCTCATAGTCTCCAACCAAAAGAATACAATGTTGCACAGCTCTTTCCATGTACCTGCTATAATCTGCAAAGACTAGTTTCATGCAGTCTTGTATAAAGCCCCATCAGATGGGTGTACATATACTGTGTCTTCTTGTCGCTGGGCGAGTCCATGGTGCAAAAATGCGGTTGCCACTGAAGTATCATGCCAAAGACACCAGACATGATAGCCCACCCTGTCACACTTTACTGACACCAGGCCCACTAGTCCTGTTTCCTTGCTCTCACCTATGTTAGAGAAAGTGTCTCCCAGTTTCTAACCATTTGGGCACCGAGATGGTCCCAAATTATTTTGTTCACAACCACAAGAAAACCTCTTGTCACAGTGAAAGAAAATTTGCAAATTAATAATTCTGATATCAAAGTGCTCTAGATAACATTTTAAACAGTTATTAGAGTCGACCTACATTTGTTTTTATTTTCACTGGTTAGCCAAACACTCATTTGAATAACAATCAAAACTCGAAAAACTACAAATCTTTTTATGATTGACCACTTTAGGTGGATGTGCAACACAGTTTTGCCGTGAATAATAATAATAATAATAATAATAATAATAATACTCCTAACAGATACAATAGAGCTTCCAGCCAAAGGCTTGAACCCCTTAAAATACATTTTACTTTTACATATATACATACAAATAACATGTACCAGTAGCGTGAATATCTACAAGTATATAGAAGAAAATGCTGATGGCATCTGTAATGCCTGCTAGCCATATGTGGGAAGGTCTGTCAGCAACCTGCAGATGGTTGTAGGTTTCCACCGGGCTCTGCCTGGTTTCCTCCCACCTTAATGCTGGCCACTGTCATATAAGTGAAATATTCTTGAGTGTGGCGTAAAACACCAATCAAATAAATAATGCCTGGTGTGTTTACCTGGTTTGTTGGTGGTGACCAGTGGCATGGCCGCCCAGGCCACCAATGTTTCCCCTGTTGCCTTGTCGTCATCAAATTGAGAAGCCCTTGTGTTGTCATGGTAATCCTCATGGATGAGGTAGAAGCGAGCGATCAAGACAACATCTCCCTTCAGGTCTGCGTCAGCAAACGTAGCCTCCTGCTGGCCGAACACATGGTAACGGTGCTTAAAGTCAGAGCGGACGGCGGTGGTGCCGCAAGTGACTGGGCTGGTGCTGGAGTGCACCACCTGGAGAGAGATATACGACAGGTTTACCTCCATTCAGTATGTTTATGTACAGGTGAAACATCATTAAAGAAAATGACAACAACAATCACAACTATTATTCTGATGAAAAGTTTTGTGAATAAACAAATGCATATCCCAGGAGGAAAACCTACCTTCATACCAGCTAAATTATCACCCTTTTACCTCATAGTTTAATTGTTATTTTTGGTCCTGAAAATTACATTTTTCCAGTTGGATGTCATCCTACCTTCCAAACAAATTTCAAACCTTTTCTAAGATAAACAGACTTATCATAATAAGGCAATGTGTGCAATTTAACTACGGATGAAGTCATTTATGTTTCATCCTGACCTCACCTTGCCAGAGGAGGCGTGGTAAGCTGTCAATCTAACCTTGCCCCGCCCTGATTCTGCCCCCTTCACTCGATCCACCTGGAAACCAATTGTTCTGCCTGAACTGGAAGGCCTGTCAGGGCTGCTGCCATGGAAACAGAAATATAAATCTGGGTGAGGGATAAATAATGAAAACAAAAACTGGCACAATATTGATTTGAACTTACATGTTCCACTTGTGACATGGGTAGCACATGCCAGTGACACTAGATGCTGAGCTGAACGTCCACTTGTGACATGGGTAGCACATGGCAGTGACACCAGATACTGAGACAAACATCCACTTGTAACATGGGTAGCAGATGGTAGTGACACCAGATACTCAGACAGCGTCCACTTGTGACATGGGTAGCACATGGTAGTGACACCAGATACTGAGATGAATGTCCACCTGTGACAGGGGTACACACGGTAGTGACACCAGATACTGAGACAGCATCCACTTGTGACGTGGGTAGCATATTCTAGTGACATCAGACACTGAGATAAACGTCCACCTGTGACAGGGGTACACATGGTAGTGACACCAGACACCGAGATGAATGTCCACTTGTGATATGGTATCATCGCTGAATAAGCCTCTGTTGTTTATTCTATGGTAACTGACATTTTGATTGGGTAGCACGGCTATATTAAAATGACAGGCTATTAAATGAATTACACTGCTTTGAATAAAGGCAGATATTATCAAGTGATAATACAATATTGCAGGTTTTTTTAGCACCCTAAATGTGATTTACATTTGATTGAGACTATTAACTTATACATGATGGGTATCAGGTTGGTTTGTTTGTTTATTTATTTATTTGGTTTGTATTTTATGCCGTACTCAAGAATATTTCACTTATGCAACGGCAGCCAGCATTGTGGATGGAAGAAACCACTAGGAGAGCCAGGGGGAATTACTAGACAAAAGATCATCAAACACTGTCCAGGAAAATATTTTTTTCTTCAACAAAGAAAAATACATGTGAAACATAAGATTCTATGGTGGCCTTTTCTGACCATATGTTGTGTTACCAGATTTGCCACTTCTAAATACACACAGCTATATTTGCATTCAAAGAGAGTTTGAATGCATTTGCTAAATGAACATAGAAACAAACTATGGATCTGAGGCCTCAACAAACCACCATGATGGGAATGTAAATCATTTAACACAGTCGGAAAACTTACAAAAAATGCTTCATTAGCATTATGGTTTCCTCTCACCATAATGCTATCTGTCGTCGTATGAGTGAAATATTCTGAAGTATGACAGAAAACACCGATCAAATAAATAAATGTTTTCATACTAAACATATTTCCATGCTATACCAGACACTTCCCCTCACTAGACATTCCCCCATGTCCTACAAGCCAGTCCATCACTAGACATTTATCCATGCAATACCAGACACTTCCGCCCCCCACGCAATGCAAGACACTTTCTCCACTATGTCTTTTTGACAACCAACACTTTAAAACCAGAGAATAAAACAAAGACAATTATACAAACATAAAAAGTATAATTATTTATTTCAGATTATTACAAAGTTTATAAACAAAAAAATTCATGTAAAATTGTCACAGCCAAATATCTGCAAAGTAATGCCATTGTATTCACTTTAATATACAATGTATGTACATGCTGAAAACACCACTGACTACTTTTATAAACCTAATATAAATATTAAACAAATATGGCACCAAAGCTAAATGTGATGTCACAGCCAGGGTGACTTGCCTAATTCACTGACTTTAATACTGGTGACATTTCAGGCCCAAAAGTCATGTATGATATGTGCACATTTATAGCAGAACACTCTCAGCTGACACAACCTGCGGATGGTCGTGGGTTTCCCCCGGGCTCTGCCTGGTTTCCACCCACCATAATGCTGGCCGCCGTTGTATAAGTGAAATATTCTTGAGTACGGCGTAAAACACCAATCAAAAAAAAAAAAAAAAAAAAAATCTCCGCTGACACTCATATATAAAGTTTGGTTCTTTTTTATAATGGAAATTTGCATATCCTGTGTTGACAAACTAATTAACAATTATCTGTGTATTACATTTCATACAGCAGGGTTATAATACATGTCCTTAGTCTCCACAGGGTTATAATGGAAGAAATGCAATAATATGTGAGTTTTGAATACCTTCTACAACATTTAATACATCTACACAGAAGAAATAGCACTAACACGTTTTGGTTATAAAAATACAGTTTACACAGATGAAAATGAGTCAAAGTTAGAAAAATGATTCCTTGACAAAAGCAACCACACAAACAAGACAGTTCTTAAATTTTACAGCTGCCATTTAAGAATATTACCTTTTGCACCCAACAAAAGCCAAAATCAAAAACAAGACTAATTGCAAAAACTGAATACATATGATGCCTGATTACTATCTAGTTGCAAAAATGTATAAATATACCTGATATTAATGCTTGCTTCAAATAATGCTTAGAACATGAGGTTCTGTAGAAGATATTGAAAATGTGAACAAAAATTGCACCTTCTATTCACTGAGGATCCATTGACAATACTAAAAATGTTCACAATCTGATCAACCCTCAGCAGTGGTTCCAGATAAGACAATGCAATCATGGGCAATCTGACCTAGAATCAGCAGAGATTCCCAGGATATGGCACAAAATTATGAACAATCAGGTCATGAACCATCAGCAAAAGTTCTCTCTAAGATACTGCAATTATGAACAATCTGACCAAGAATTAGCACAGGTTCCACAAAAGTTACTGCAACTGTGAACAATCAGACTCTAAATTAGCAAAGGTTCCGCAAAAGATGCTGCAAGTGGGAACAATCAAATCAGCTCTCAGCAAATTTAATGCAATCATGAGTAATCTACCCAACCCCTACCACAGATTCTGCTGAAAATAATACAGTTGACTTGTGAATAATCTGACCAAGACTACAAGGTACTGTAATCACGAACCATCAGACCAGGAAACCTCAGTAGAGGTTCTGCAGAACATATTGCAGTTGTGAACAATTTGACCAAGAGACAGCAGGAGGTTCCCAGGAGGTACTGTAATCATGAACCATCAAACCAGGAAACCTCAGTAGGGGTTCTGCAGAACATATTTCAGTTGTGAACAATTTGACCAAGACACAGCAGGTGGTTCCCACAAGGTACTGTAATCATGAATCATTAGACCATGAACCCTCAGTAGAGGTTCTGTAGAACATATTGCAGTTGTGAACAATTTGACCAAGACACAGCAGGGGGTTCCCAGGAGGTACTGTAATCATGAACCATTAGACCATGAACCCTCAGTAGAGTTTCTGCAGAACATATTGTAGTTGTGAACAATTTGACCAAGACACAGCAGGGGGTTCCCAGGAGGTAATGTAAGCACGAACAGTCAGACCATGAACCCTCAGTAGAGGTTTCTTAGAACATATTGCAGTTGTGAACAATTTGACCAAGAAGCAGCAGGGGTTCCCAGGAGGTAATGTAAGCACGAACAGTCAGACCATGAGCCCTCAATAGAGGTTTCTTAGAACATATTGCAGTTGTGAACAATTTGACCAAGAAGCAGCAGGGGTTCCCAGGAGGTAATGTAAGCACGAACAGTCAGACCATGAGCCCTCAGTAGAGGTTTCTTAGAACATATTGCAGTTGTGAACAATTTGACCAAGACACAGCAGGGGGTTCCCAGGAGGTATTATAATCATGAACCATTAGACCAGGAAACCTCAGTAGAGGTTCCGTAGAAGATACCGATCAATGAACAATCTGACACAGACACAGGAGAGGTTCTCTAGAAAATACTACCGACATACCCAGTAGGTAGTGCATTAATTCTGCTTATTTCAGGACACTCTTAATCAAATATCCCCACCATAAAACTTCTTTGCTTGAAGAAATCAAAAAGAAAAAAAAAAGCCACAAGTATGGCACCACTGTGCACTATCTTTCACTGTACAATTTTTTATCAGGGTTATTATGCCAAGAGTGAAACACTGTACACGTAGTTTAATTAATTTAGTCAGTATGAGTTATCTGTCAGTGCTGAGTGAGCTGTCCTTGTTTTAACTCACTCAGGCATATACTGCTTTGTGTCGCCTGAAATAAAATATTAGTGTCAATATTACAGAGTTATTAGTATTACAACTGCAAGGGTTACAAGACTTAAACATATGATAAATAAATATACACACAGACGAGGAGTTCATCAGAAATACAATGAACAAGCATCGGGGATAAAAATGAGGATACGTTGTTTTGATCTTTTAACTTCACCCAACAATATGGCGATACAACATGTAGACCTGACATTTTGTGGCACTGGCAAAGACTGATTTTGACTGGATGTGTCTGAGGAGTGAGCTTTTTTTTTGAATGAATGATTATGCTTTAGTGCCATGTTGGCAATACTTTTGCAACCTCCTGACGACTATTTTAAATCCAGAATCAGTATATGGTTTCCCTATCTGACCGGAGTTTGATGTTAAATCATTACATAGTGAACAAAGATCTCACTACTGATGTTTTGTACTTTAGGTCATGTTGGATCTGTAACAAAAGAATTTTCAAATATCTCTCGTGGAGTGTGAATTTTATTATGTGCAATGAACTATGAAATTCTTTGGATAAATTTCCAACATGGCTGCCAGTGTGTAAGTCATCCAAAAAAGACGAGTGTAAAGTTCAGCTGGTTAAATACAGATGTTGGCAGGAAAAGTGTCAGTGAGTGTTAAGTTTATCTTACCTCTGTGGACGAGGGATGGCCTCTGTACCTGGGCTGCTTGGGGGCGTGGCTGAAGGCGGGGGTGGGGGTGTACTCACTTTGCTTACAGACTGCCAGTTCTGAAAAACAAGTGTGAGCATTAATTTTAGCTGCGTATTAATTTATTGCTGTGTGCAGAGGGAAGAAAAAGCTTGAAACGGTGTGATTAAGCTCAGTGATGCATCAATTTAACTAATGAGGACCAAAACATTCCTTTCTGTTTAGTGGTTCTAAATACCATATAAATTAAATGACATCTCTCTTAAATTTAGGAGTTCCATATGCCCTGTTGAATTTTGGAAGTTTTGTTGGCTGCGAAGACTGGTCCGAATATCAACATAGTCACAGCCAAGATTTCTCGGCTATAGAGATTTATTCAAGAACTTTATGAACTGATATTTCATGCTATGCTCAAGAATATTACACTTCTGTGATTGCAGTCAGGTGAAAGAGTGTCGGTAATCTGGGCAGAGGTCAGGTGAAAACTACCACACCCCACTAGGTATCAGAAATAAAGGTGACACCATACCACTGGAGCTGGTCTGTAGGAAGGGGCATACTGGAGACCCACAGGAGCCCTAGACTCGGTCAGCACATCACGCGCATGAGCAATTCGATAATACAACTGAGCATCCCCAAACTGTAAACACAATGATAAGAACAATAGTAATTTATATATGTACTTTTCGCTTTGAAGCATGGTTTATTGTTATATGACCGAGTGAATATAACAGTAGGCCTACTGCTTTCATGTAAGAAGGATTTCTTGTTACCCTTCCACAACATTTTTGCATGTGGAAGAGCAACCTTCAGTGCAATTTATGCACATTTATGATTTGATTTTGGAGACAAAACTACACTTCTTGGATTGGCCAGTTTAAGGGCTTCACAAAAAGTATATTTCTAGTCTACACAAAACAATGCCTTCAGAATGTACCCCAATAAACACTGTGCAAACATGCAAAAGGGTTGAAGAAGTACAATATGTGCATGTACATAAAGCTGAATTTACATCCAAAAATTGCTTTTGTTTCTGCAATCTTACTGAAAAGTAACTGACATTACCTTAGGCAATGCTTCCCCAAGGTAGTGATTACCTGAGGCAATGCTTCCCCAAGGCAGTGATTACCTGAGGCAGATTACCTGACTTCTCAATGCTGAGAGCCAAGCGAGATAACAAGTACCATTTTTAAAGTCTTTATGACCTGACTTGGGTTTGATCTCAGGTCTCCCTCCTTCAAGGCAGATCAACACTCTAACCATTAGGCCACCAAAGCAGTCCCCTAAATAGTGTTTACCCTAAGGTGATATTACCAAAGGCATTCACTACCTACACGTAGGGTAGTGCTTATAACTCATAACTCTAGACAGTGCATATTCCAGGCAGCCCTAGAAAATACTTCTCCAAGATCGTGGTTACATTTTAATTTGGTTTACTTGATTCATGTTCAAGAATATTTCACTTATACGATGGCAGCCAGCATTATGGTGGGTGGATACTGGGCAGAGCCGGGGGCAAACCCACGACCATCTGCAGGTTGCCGCCAGACCATTCCACTTACGGCCTTGGTTACATTTGCCTAGGCCAAGCTTTACACACTATATAGCTTAGTGCTAACCCAAGATCAAGCTTAAGGTAACCTGTACATATACTAACCCTGGGCAGTGTTTCCATGTCTCTGAAGGACAGCAGAGGGCTGATGGGCAGAACTCTGAACTGGATATGAAAACGGCCTGTAGTCAGCTGACCATAGTCATTGAACACACTAATCTTCGTCCAAGCTTGCGGCACCAGACTATTACGTTCAGAGGTCACAGCGGACGGCGAGGTCAGCTGCAGTTCCACCACTATTCCAAGGTCACCTTGAACATGACATCTGTACCAAGGACAGAATGTTTGCAATTTGATTGACACATGCTTATGTTGATTTGCCTTAAGTTAAGATCACATGCAAATGCAATATGCCTGACTGCGAGGACATGTCAACAAATGTTATTTGGTTGTAATCATACACATATTCTAATTTCACACAGAGCGAATAATGAACAAAAAACACTGTTCTGCACAAAAGAGTATAATATCCAAGCTCCTGGTTTGTGCATTTGGCCACTCCATCAGATTTGTGAATTTGAGAGTATTTCGTCAAGGATTGTCACTGCTTATTAGATGTCAAACAGACTGTTTTTTGAATGAATGACAATGGGTTTAAACCTCATCACCTATTTCTTAAATGAATGACAATGGTTTTAGGCCTCATCAGCTGTTTCTTAGATGAATGACAATGGTTTTAGGTCTCTTTGGCCAATTCTTAAATGAATGACAATGGTTTTAGGCCTTGCAGCAGTTTCATGAATAAATGACCTTGCTCTTAGGCCTCATCTGTTGTCTCTTTTTCTGAATGACCTTGCTTTTAGGTCTCTTTGACCATTTCTTAAAAAAAAAACCTAATCCGCTATTTCTTGAATGAATGACAATGATTTAAGGCCTAATCAGGTGTTTCTTATAGTGAATGACATTGGTTTTAAAATCTCATTAAATGTTACTTGAATGAATGGCAATAGTTTCACGCTTTACCAGCTGTTTCATGAATGAGTGACATTGGATTTAGGTCTCAATTCTTAAAGGAGAAGAAAACATAAAAGTGATGCCAAAAGCAGATGACAGAGCATCTTTTATTAGCAAATTAGCAAAAATGGTTGTTAATATTTTTTCGATTTTTTCTTTCAGAAGAAAAGGGTGTTTGTAATTTTGTATGATGGGTATTTTGGACCCTTCTCCTCATATGACAACAGTAAGAGTCACAGCAGTAAGAGTCACAGCAGTAAGAGTCACAGCAGTAAGAGTCACAGCAGAAATGTACCACATGAACATAAAATTACCACCTCAGTATTCATGAGCACTAATCAGACTTACCGTGGGACGGGCTGTTTAGCTCCCACCACAGCCCCACAGTTACCATAGTGATGATCTCTGTACAGAGAGCTGACCTCCACATCCACGGGGGGTAAGATGGCTGCATCCCCTACCCTGGCCTGTGAATCATACAGACCCACCACCAGACGGGCAGCCAAGGACCTCGGCAACAGTCCCGTGACAAAGTCGTAGAAGATCACGAAACCCCGGCTACAACAGAAAAGTACACACAATTTATACAAGTTACTTAAATCTCCCTCAAATTTTTTAAAACGATTTGTTTGGAATTTACGTTGTTATTATATTTATTTATTTATTTAATTGGTGATTTACGACGTACTCAAGAGTATTTCATTTGTACGATGGTGGCCAGCATTAAGGTGGGTGGAAACCGGGCAGAGTCTGGGAGAAACCCATGACCATTCCCAAGTTGCTGTGTGATGTGTTCTACTGTCATCTGGACCTTCTGTGAAGACATAGCTTGTCCTCAAGTCTCCCATTAACCCACAACTGACTAACGCAGTGTGAATTATCTATTCCTCTGGGAACCCAGTGAGTATAAAGCATGTCACAGTGTTTCTTATCGCACACCAGAGTAACTCTCCTCTAAACAACAAGTTGGAGTTACAGCACAAATTTTCTTCACAAACATGTCAGAATCACACCTTACTCCTGACTCATTTCTCTTTCAATTTCACTCTTAAAGTCGCAGCAAGGGAAATGAGTATAAATTAACATAATGCATGCTCCGTTTATAAGGATCTTAGAAGAGTGCAGAATTTTCCTGTGCCCCCGTCAATCTTTGGAAATACTCAGGAAATATCCAAACCAAATCAATCAAACAAATCTCTTTTTCGCAATTTCACACACAAAGACAGTTTCTTTATGATGAAGTTTGCCCACTGTGCCAGACAGGGAATAGCTCACATATTAACTAACGCTCACATTCAAATTTGCATCCCTTTATTTACAAAAAAAATTAGCTTACAAAGTTACTACTAAGCTACATGTAATACTTGCAACTGAATTTTTCTTAAATTACAAAGTCTTTTTTTGATATCTAGCCACTGCAAAACTATCATGTTAAAATATATTGATTTCAATACTCTACAATGTATATGTGTGACACCATACATTTAAGATCCAAAAAAAGCTACGATAATCTGCGTAACTGTAGGAGATTGTTACAAAGTCGTAAGGATATTGCCATTTAAGTCCAGATTGCATATCAAGTATAAAATACATCAGAGCTGGCACCACAGACATGTAGGGACTCAGTACTGCATTTACATATGTGTGTACACAACCTAACAACATAGACTTTCAAAACAACTGGCTTGTTCAGCTAAAGTAGTGCACTGGCCCTTGGTGAACAAGGTTTCAGGTTCAAATCCTGCTATTGCTTTGGATTTTGCTGCAAACCTAGATGTCTGACATGCACCTGGCAAAGAGTAAATGTCAGGTTACTGTTCTTGTTCAACTATAAACCTGACTGTCACTGCATACTGCATGAATGAAAAGTTCTTCAACACTCAAATGTTGCTAATTTCAATGATGAAAACCATACATAATTTTTCTACATCCGAGTCAATCAATGTCCCCTATTCTCTCCCTTATTGAGATGTACATATAGATCTGCAAGAATGACTACAAAAGACACATCTTCATGTGTACGCATTAAATGGTTAAAACTCACTGACTCCATATAAATATTCTGTAAAAGCAGACAAGCATTCCTGAAGTATTGCTTCCCCAATACATGAAACCTGGCTAATCACATTATTAAAGCCTATCACATTATTAAAGAGCTGAGTGAAAGTCTATGACATAACAAAAACAACCATAATTTTCATGAAATTGGGTATAATGCCCAAAAATTTGAACGTGTCTTGATGAAGCCGGTACAATGTTTCAATTCAGGATTACTTTAGTCAGCTATGGTACAAGTAAGCCAATCAGACAATACAAAATAGCTGCACCAACTTTTGCCTTGTCAAACCATGTTTGGCAATGTTATTTTGTACAACAAGTGCATTATCAACTTTCTGGTCTATATTTCATGGTAACCAGTCACTGGTCAAATTTATGAGCTCACAACTAACACTGACACTAAAGTGAAATTGTTCACTCAACCATAGCTGGGAAAACATTCATAAATATCTGCTACCGTGGACACAAAACTGTTGTATGCTTTGAACAACTGTAGTAACCTACAGGTGTGATGGCCTACGCAAAACAACCATAGTAAGAACATCTGGTCAAAAGAAAAAATGTCCAGTGTGCAAATGGTTACTACGGAATGTATTACAAACTGCACCTAGAGTCTACCAGAAACCATTACTGATATAAGCCAAAGCGGCACACAAATGTATCTAGCGTAATTGGTGCAAGATACGAGAAAAAATTGTTTTCGGCAAGAAAACATGTATATTGCAAATCAGGCTTGTTCCCTTCAAAATACAAATAATTACACCTGAAAATGTTCAAAAAAAGTCATAAACTTGTTGCAGGAATAGTACTGACAAAAACACAGAGGTATCAATTTTTTGAAATGACACTGTTCACTCCAGCATGGGTGTGAAGACTTCTGCAAACATGGACATGAAATAACAAGGGGAAACTACTGTATGTCATTAATGACCACAGTAAATCAAAAACTGCACACAGAAAACGGTATCCTTTGTAAATATGAACACTATGGATTTTTATTTCGCAAATGCTGGGTCCACCAGGTATCAAATCACCCAAAAGTCATATTAAAGTCAAAAAAGTTGCTTGCAGGGACAGTATTTACAAAGCCGGGATGAAAAAATTGAAACCTTACACGTGGCTTTGCTACAACCATAATATAAACGTCATGAGCTTTAGTTTTAGCTTAACAGATTTATCAGTTTAGTTTCTGAATCATCATATATAATTAACAAACAATTACTATCTCATGCCTAAAAATTTTTTTTAAAAATGATGTTCCGAACAAAAAAAAAAGAAAAAGAAAAGAACAAACAGAAATTTTTCATCAAAAGCAATAAAATATTAATGTTATATATTTTATACAGTAAAATATTAAATTTATGTTCCTAGACAGTGTTAAATTTGTTTTAAGATTATAAGTATCCTATAGATGCATGGATAATTTGAGTGCATATGTAAAGCTGTGGATTTTCATTCCTTTCACTCAGTGGTGCGCATCATATTTGCTTGTTTCCATAGCAACATCAGGTAAAGTCACCATCCTGGGTAAGGGTGTCCATAGTAATCACTGTAACAGAGCAGGAATGGAGGCCAATAAGAGGGGCGTAACAAATTAGTCTTACTTATGTAATTTTAAACTGATGGTTTGATCTTCCTAATTCTCCACGGGTAAAAGTTACATGTAATACTGTGCAGGTATTCTGAAGGTGTGTTCTGGGAGTTAACAATGTGCTGCATGTGACCTGTATTTATAATTTAAACACAGAGGAGAGGAGATCAGCAGCTATGAAGCAGCTACATGTATGAATGGAGAAACTAAAATGCATTTCTAAATTTCAGAAAATAGAAAAAATTTGTTTTTTAAGGAATCAATCATACATGTAAATTTAGCGATGACTGTGTGTCCAGGATTTTTATGTGACAGTTACAGGCCTTTCAGAGGATGCCATTACCATTAATAATACATACAAATGAAGATATATGAACAGTCGCAATTGTCATCTTTATTGATGCAGGCCAACTATTTACACTGTACATTTTAAATGTCCCTGTATATCATCTTTCACGTGTGAAAATTTCCTGCCTGTATTTAATGCCTGTCATAGCAACAGTAGCTGTTGTCAGGCTATTAAAGGATACATGAAAAGGTATTACAAACAATCAGGGGCCACTTGCACAAAACTTCGTACATTCAATTTTTGGTAACTTTTTTCGTAAATGACGTCACCTTATGGCACTATAACCCACACGTCTTTTAGGAAAAAAGTTATGAGAAATATGACTTGCGAAATTTTATGAATGTGGCTCCAGAAAAATGTATGGTTTTGAGGGAAATGAAGAAAGATATGGCAAAAACACAAATTTTAATTTCTGAGGCATGTTTTATATTTCCTTATAGTTCCTCTAGTTTATGCATATGACATCATTTATAACCATACTGGGAATTCAAGACCATATTAGCACACCCAATTCAACTCTGCGAACAACAATGTTGTTTTGATAGCTATTGCTGTTGAAAACACCACAACAGGCTACTTATATTTCCAGGCTGACCTCTGGGGCCTTAAGAAAAAGTAATTTTAAAGACATATTTATCTTGCTAAGAAGATAGCTGAGAAACCTGCCACATAAGATACCACTGTCAACATCCAGCAAGTATACTCTGCTCCATGAGATAATAACGTCAATATCCGACTCAATGTCTGTTCCATCACATAAACAATCAAAATGCACTAATTATGTTTGTTCCCCGAGACAGGATATCATCCCTTGTACTAATCAACATCAAAACACCTTTCTACAAACAACCGAACTGTCAGACTCAGGGAAAATGTTTAACTTGGGTCATTCGTGAAATTTTCAGTCAAATACAGTATTCCGTGAGCACATCAGATCTAAGCGCTGATTTTTGTACACTGTGCAATTCACAACATCACAAACATCCCAAATATCTGTCATTTACACAGAAGTGGCAGGTGTTTCTATGCACAGGATCATGAAGCCATGTTATCATTTACAGATATCCTGGATTTGCTTAAAAGCAAATTGTAAATACTTCTAGTCAGTGAGTGGTTGGAGTTTAACGTCGTACTTAACAATTTTTTTTTCGTCATATGACGACGAAAGAATCCTTAGAGTGCTTGTAATGTGCCTCCTTATTGCAGGACAGATTTCCACCGCTATTTTATCTAGTGCTGCATCACTGAGGCGCCTTACCGAAGGAAAGTAAGCCGCCCTGCCCAAGCCATACTTATACGGGTCAACCAGTCGTTGCACTATCCCCTTCATGCTGAACGCCAAGCGAGGAAGTTATAAATTCCTCTTTAAAAGTTTTACGTGTGACTTGACCCAGGATTGACCCTGGGTCTACCGCTCCTGAAGTGGATGAAACACTTTGAGTGTACACCAAACCTGCCCCCACCCAAATCATATACAGACTTTTGTTTTCTTGGTGCCAATGCACTAAACAGGATTCTTCTGTCCAGGCTACAGTACAAATACGTGTAACATGCTATCAGTAAAGATAACATCGACTTCATTTTATACTTAAAGTCGTACAAAAAGCACATGTAAAGCAAACCCTCAACATCTGTGGCCATGAGTGACTGCAGCCAGCAAATAGCCACTTCAACGGTTCAAATCTTCTGATATCATCCCATTATCATTGAAACATAATGAAGAAGCTACATATTTATCTATTTATGTATTTGATTGGTGTTTTACCAGCATTATGGTGGGAGGAAACTGAAGAGCGCCTAAGGGAAGAGCCAGGTTGCTGACAGACCTTCCCGTATATAGCCAGAGATTCAGAACAGAGATTGAACTCACAGCGATCACATTGGTGAGAGGCTCCTTTGTCACTGGGCTTCACTGGTGTGCTAACAACTTTCGCCAAGAAATTTACGTAAAACAAACATTAGTATGCACATAAAGTGATACATGTGACACTTACTGAGGGTCATAGGAGGCTGGTCCCAGTGGGTTCACTTCATACGGGACTGGTCCCATGGGATTCTGGGGGACGTATTGGACTGGAACTTTCTCTGGACTCACAACCTAATCAATACAGAACATCAGATGTCAAGTCATTTGGTCATAAGAAGCTTTATGAGAGATTTAAATAAATGTAAGTTTATTTTTTTTTGGTGCTTTGATTATCATCACTTCCTGTTTCTTTTCAACCTTTGCACATTTGCAAGAGGTTAATTCCAGCATTAATTATTTCATGTAGACAGGTAAAATTATCCTTTTTTGTCACCCCCTGAAACTGGCAATGACCCCACCAATATAGTTTTGTCTCCTAAATCAAATAAAAAAGGTGAAAGTCGGCTGCTCTTTCATAAAGCGAAAAAGTTGATAAATTCAGGCAAACCAAACAGATTTATTAGCAACTGAGAACAAAACGATTTAAGTATTTGCAGATGATCTGATCTACCTATTCCGTAAATGTCTTGAGCAATTAATTTAATGGGAAAGACTGACAATGTTTTTCAAATCTGTTATAGAATGTAACATTTACAGACTGACCAAGGCTAAGATACAGGATTCTTCTAACACCAGTCTGGGATGACAACTGACAATCTTACCTGTATAGGTTGTACTTTATGTCCAGAGTGACGAGCAAAGTCCTCTGCCAACTCCCGTTTGTATTTCTCCAGCTCCCCCTGCTGGCGTAGTCTCTCTATCTCTAGATGTAACTCAGCCATCTTTCTACTGTGCTCCAGTTCCAACTTGGATACCTGCTTCTCTAGTTCACCTGATTCACACACAAATTACATATTTAATTATGCGTTTATTCAAAGATTATTATTTCTTTTAGGGTTTCAAGATTTCTATTATAATAAATAATTAGTCTTATTTGTCTTAATTTGTCTACACTGGTAACTGTTTGCCTATTGCTCACCGCTGCTACATGTAGTGGGTCCAAATGTACTAACATGTTTGACCCACAAGGTCTCCCAGCCGTAAATTTCTTCTACTACCTATAAACCAATCACAACCATAAGTACTGTGACTCTTCAACCTTTTCATATGTTTGCAAGATGGTTATTCAGGCATAAATAACACCCAATGTTATTTACATGTGTATACATGTAAGGTTTGTCAGACACCACTTCATAATACATTTGTTTGTATGTACTGTAATTCTTCAAGCGTTACACAAGTTTACCAGGTGTTTATTCAAGTAGACTGGTTATAATCCTGACACATATACCCAGGTCACAACAGTACAACAATACAGCTAAAGAGAGTTACACAAAAGGGACACAAGTCATGATGATATAATTTAGCTATAGCTAATAGCAAATCTTAGTGACTGGATACAAAATTCAGCTACAACGTAAAAGTGCCTGAAAATCACACGACTCATCAGTCACATGTCGTCAACATCACAAGAACTGGGAGAATTTAACAGCAACAAGGAAACTAGCTTTTTACCATGGTGATGGTCCTGCGGGTACCGGAGTCTGTCTGTGACGTTCTTCTCCTGTAGGAGTAGCAGCTCCCTCTGTAAGCGGGCATTCTCCAGCTCCATAGCCTGAGTCTCAGGGAACAGAGTTGGGGGTTTCACTGAAAACACACCCACATAGATATTTGAATTTAACATGCACCTACACAAACTATGTGTAACACAGTTAAAATGAAAGAAAGCTAAAAAATGTAAGTAAGGATCATAATATAGACAGCTGAAACTGAGACAAATATACCTTCGAATGTGTGAATTATTTGGTGGGCTTTATGAGCTATATGGACAATATTTTGGTATTCTCACATCAGAAAAAGTTTCTCCCACTCTAAATACAGCTTAGAACGTAGTAATAAGTCTTGTTACTCAACACTGAAAGTTTACTTGAATAATATTTTGAAAAGTAAATACATGTATGTATACGTATCTTCTTACTTTCCGATATTTCAACATTTTCAAGCACTACCTTTTCTGGATTACTGTTCACTACACTTCGCTCTTCATGGTTGATCTTTGATAGTTTACAGACCAGAGGCAGCTTGTACAAAGGGATCGTAAGTCTGAATTCATTGTAAATCACTAAGATCACGATCATGGCTCGCACTTACAAATGACATCCTCTTTCCTGAAGGGATTGTAAGTGATGATACTCGCAATTAACAAAGATAAATTACCATCAGGTTGATCCTATTGTCAATATTTACATTCGCTCCAAAATAAATGTCGAGTACAAATACTTGCCTTACATAGACTTTAGTTCATAATTTTTGACTTGACTTGCAAAGATGTGCAATTTAATTGTCTTAAAACTATGCTACGAGAATTTGTTCGCACACAAGTGGGGGTTAGCAGCTGAATCCTTATAATGATGTAGAACTCTTTTGAAAATGAAAGCAATAAAATGTTACTCATTGGTACATTTTCCATTTATACAGGCCACCGTTATGTAAGAATCATCTTACAATTCTTTTAATTCCTTTAATCTATTTTAGCTATGATCTTTCTGTGCAAGCGCTATATATTACCGAGATACTGGCTTCACACTTCCAGCACCAATAAAGTGTATGATGATGTGAACAGCTTACCTTTTGTGGGAGGTTCACAGTTTACCTTTTGTGGGAGGTTCACAGTTTACCTTTTGTGGGAGGTTCACAGTTTACCTTTTGTGGGAGGTGTGAACAGCTTACCTTTTGTAGGAGGTTTCGGTTTGTCACTCTTCTTTTTATCATCTAACGTCTGAGCCTCACTGATCATGTCTGCCAGCTGTGACAGAATTCCTGGGTCATTTCCGCCCAGATGCAGGTAATTCTGACGCAAAGCTCTGAAGGAGGAATTATACAGATGCATCAGAATCCGAAGATACATAAAGGTGGATTTATTTATTTGATTGCTGTTTAATGCTGTGCTATTTCACTTATACAACGAAGGCCAGCATTATGGTGGGAGGAGACCGGGCAGAACCTGGGGGCAACCCACGACCATCTGCAGGCTGCTGGCAGACCTTCCCTCTTATGGCCGGAGAGGAAGCCAGCATGAGCTGGACTTGAACTCACACGGATTGCACCAGTGAGAGGCACCTGGGTCATTGTGCTGTGCTGGCGTGCTAACCTCCTCGGCCATGGAAGTCCCCTGTACTGAGACATCAGTCATATATAAAAACATTTACCTCTATGATAAAATGAAGACTAGAATGCATTTGAGCACTAGTCTACTAAACAGAGAATTGAATCCTTACATGATTGCATAATATTTCCTGCAAAGGAGCGCTGAATGCTTTGCAACTTTCACACGCAATCCATTTACTTTAAATAAGAGAGCAAATAAATATCATGTGTTCACATTTAAGACAACAGTGTTAGTTACATCAAAACTGAATCTCTGTGGTTAGGGGATCTAATGATTTACCTGAATTGTGTTCTACTTTTACCTGATTTCTCCTGCCAGACTGTTGTCTGTGTTGTACACCACAGGGAGGGGCAGGGTTTTCTTCTTTCCCTTCTCCCTGTTGGCAAAAAAGTTCTCTACGTACTGTATTTCATCTAAAGTAAAATGGTCTTTCAAAAAGGCACTTTCAGAAACACAAAAAAACCTTAAAGGCAAAGAATTCACTAAAATGAAGTGCATGTACATATCAGATAAAAGACCACCAAAACCTGTCCAAGAAAATACTTCAAGTTAGTTTTGTAGAATTTTTTCAACTAGGTAAAATGGTTTAAAAACATCAGATTACTTGCTCTAACCTCTCATTGCTGAATCAACAACAAGTACCATTTTTAAAGTCTTTGGCATGTATAAAGATCTATACTTACTCTATACCATTCAGCTGTGTCCTCAGTTGCTCAAGGGTCTGTTGAGTTTTTGCTTCATGTTGTTTGAGGTCGTTCAGAATTCGTGACGTTTGAGAAGGTTCATTATTCAGCTCCATCAGCCGTCGTCTGATATCTGACAATATAACAGCGGACCAGTAAATTACAACTTTGCTATGTTAAAAGAGAATAGTTCCCTTTAGTACACTATTAAACTAAAGGACTGATTATGTTTACACTGTCAGAAGATGATGAAAATGAAAATGAAACCAGGTCCTATGAAGCAATCTTAGACTTGACTCAAAGCTTCAATCATTAAATTTGGTATGATCCTTTCCGTTATTTCAGCTGAAATTTGTATTTACAATACCTTACCCACGATTTACATTGTAAAGTGATATTTTGACTTTGTTAGGTAAAAAAAAATAACAATTTTAAAGTGATCTGAAATTTTGACTTAAGACTAAGATCAAGGAATAAGATAATAATCTTTAAAAAAACTTAAGTATTTATAATGATCAAGGAATGAGATAACAATGAGGTGCCATGTTTTTTAATCCCATGAGGTGGCACTAGTGTGAAGCAACACCTCAAACCATTGTTACATCAAGGATGGATTGAGGCATAATGTCTACACCGCTATAATGTTTCAGTTTCTGTTGTAATGTCGTACTGTCTTTAATGTGACATAATCATGATGACGAGCTGGGAAAGGAACATTTGATGTCAATAAAATGGTGTCAAGGTCCTGCTGCCGGGCATTTGACAGGTGTCCATTACTGATCGCCTCATTCTGTTTCTAATGCGAGGTACAAATTATTTCAAACCGCTGTTGTAGTTTACATGTCCTGCTCCTGGGACGATTATCTGCATATATGTACAATGTTCACACTTCACCACATGAAATAATGCAAGCCAGGAAATAGGAGGTAGGACAAGGACAATGTCCTGCACCAAACAGTGTTCTGACAGGGACCAAGTGTTTGTACAGATCAAAACTCTTATTATGTTAACAACATCATAACTTTTTAATGAAGTGGGTAGATGGAAGTTTTGACAGTTATGTTCCTTGTTTCAAATGTTAAGAATACCAGGACAAACTCTAAAGTTCTCAACTCACCATTTTTCTGTCGTTCCAGATCAAGGCTCTGAGCAGTCAGGTTAGCCATGTTTTTCCCATAAGTCTCTGCCATAAGCCACATTTGAGCATCTCTCCTGGGCTCTTCGTAAGGGGAGACAGCCTGGATAGAAAAAAGACGCAAGGCTACTTTTTAGATAGTATTTAAAATATTATAAGAAAGAGCTCATTGTAAGATTTAATTCCTCTGAACAAAATCCACATCCCTGGTTGAGAACAAAATCCACATCCCTAGTTCAGAACAAAATCCACATCCCTAATTCAGAACAAAATCCACATCCCTAGTTCAGAACAAAATCCACATCCCTAGTTCAGAACAAAATCCACATCCCTAGTTCAGAACACAATCCACATCCTAGTTCAAAACAAAATCCACATCCCTGGTTCAGAACACAATCCACATCTATTGTTCAGAACAAAATCCACATCCCTAGTTCAGAACAAAATCCACATCCCTGGTTCAGAACAAAATCCACATCCTAGTTCAGAACAAAATCCACATCCCTGGTTCAGAACAAAATCCACATCCTAGTTCAGAACAAAATCCACATCCTAGTTCAGAACAAAATCCACATCCTAGTTCAGAACAAAATCCACATCCCTGGTTCAGAACAAAATCCACATCCCTGGTTCACAACAAAATCCACATCCTGGTTCAGAACAAAATCCACATCCCTGGTTCACAACAAAATCCACATCCCTAATTCAGAACAAAATCCACATCCCTAATTCAGCACAAAATCCACATCCCTAATTCAGAACAAAATCCACATCCCTAGTTCAGGACAAAATCCACATCCCTAGTTCAGGACAAAATGCATTTTTCAGAAGCCATGCATATATGCATTATCACGGGAGGGAACTGAGGCCACAATGGTAGGATCATAACACTGTCTTAAGATGTAAGTCAAATTTATTCTTAACTTTAAAGAATCAACTACCCTTAAATTGTGACTTAACTTATGAATTTTCAACTTAATACTAAGAGTTATCTCAGACTTTCATGACAAAATGGACATGAAAGTCTGATTTAATCCAGAGTAAGATGACTCCGTGATCTTGGCACCTTATGTAAAATGGAGGACATAGTCAGGTAAATATCAAGAGAGGCTGTGTAAATATATCATGAGTAAATGATCCAAAAAGTCAAAACAGCAAATTAGGAATATCAATTAAGTAAAAAGTCAAGTAGTCACTTGTTATTCCTTTATGACCCATGAGCCTCTCACAAGTGTGGTCGCTGTGCGTGAGAGGGTCTACCAGCAACCTGCAGATGATCTTGGGTTTCCCCAGGCTCTGCCAGTTTTTCTCCCACCATAATGCTGGCCATTGTCGTAAGAGTGAAATATTCTCGAGTACCGCAAAAGACTTCAAATTACTAAATAACATATCATACAACACGTGTGTACAAAACATTTTCATTACATTATCACCTTTCACCTTGGTTTTTTGTCTGCTGGCTACTACATGTAATCACTCGTGTTTTGTACAGGCTCACCCACCCAAAACAAATACAAGTTCTCCATGGAGAGAGTAAACACTGACCACATGCCACTATTCAATACCTAATCATTCAAACCGTACTTTTGCCCTGCCTTAGCTTCCACTAACATTAAACACACACTCGGCAGACGTAATCACAATGTTCCATACATATGACCTCGCAAATTTTGGATTAATCTTCAGACAGTATTATTTTCCATGTTTATAAGTGATATCAGGAGTCCATTATGTAGAAATAAGCAACTTCTCTATAGCTAGTCTTCACAGCAATTTACACTTTTCTTCCATCCCTAACACATTATGTGACGTATCTGTTCAGCCATATATTTTTTTTCTCTCTATTGCCCAGCTAACGCTTAAGAAACGGCTGATGCAAGGTGGAATCCAAGCGCAGTTGTGTTGAAACACCCTTAAAAAATTAAGACAACAGAGTATTTTGTAAAAGGACAACAATGTCTTTGATAGTAATTGTTTTAAAGCTGCTTGGAAATATAAAAATAGTCGATGGGTTTATAAGTGCATACCAACAATAATAGAAATCGCAGTTTTTAAATATGGAGTTTCCGTTTCAAGGTGTGGCCAGTTCTTGGAGCAGCAGTTTATAATCAGATTTCCTATGATTCCGTTCACAATTTCTACCCAAGAGGTTGGCATATTTCTCCATCAGGTGGCGTGAGATTCTACAGATGACATAACATGTATACCATGCCATGGAGACTAGCTATAGGGAAGCTGAGTACTTCTAGGTAATGGACTTCTGGTGATATATGATATTCTACAAGAGTTGTGTTTGAGTGTGTTTGTGAAATAGAGTGTAATACTAAATTCTAAGTTCATTTGACCAGTCAGTCCTTCTTAAGCATGTTTATACATGTGTCACATACAAATACAAATCCAGATGAGGTTACACTGTTTTGATGGCATGGGTCATTGTAGTATTTTAACAGAGCCCCATTGCCCAGATAGTGCAAATACATGTACAAAGGTGCCCAAAACAAATCTTTCATTTCAAGGCACGCATAAAGGAATTCAAAGTAAATTCACCAACATTATAACAACATGTATGCTCACGATATGTAAAATTAATACAAGTTACAGTTGTTGATTTAAAAAAAAAATGACAATGCCGCTAAATCTGTGTTTTATATGCTTCAATATTATGTGCTGCATGTGACTATATATGGTGCCACACAACTGTGCATGATATAAGTGTTTATGGTCACACACAACTGTGTCATGATGTGACAGTGTTTATGGTGCCACACAACTGTGTCATGATGTGACAGTGTTTATGGTCACACACAACTGTGTCATGATGTGACAGTGTTTATGGCCACACACAACTGTGTCATGATGTGACAGTGTTTATGGTCACACACAACTGTGTCATGATGTGACAGTGTTTATGGTGCCACACAACTGTGTCATGATGTGACAGTGTTTATGGTCACACACAACTGTGTCATGATGTGACAGTGTTTATGGCCACACACAACTGTGTCATGATGTGACAGTGCTTACAGTCACACACAACTGTGTCATGATGTGACAGTGTTTATGGCACCACACAACTGTGTCATGATGTGACAGTGTTTATGGTCACACACAACTGTGTCATGATGTGACAGTGTTCATGGTCACACATAACTGTGTCATGATGTGACAGTGTTTATGGTCACCACAGTTGGTCCCATACAACCAGGTCACAGTGTACATGGCCCCATACAACCAGATCACAGTGTATATTGTCCCACACAACCAGGTCACAGTGTATATGTCCCACACAGCCAAATCACAGTGTATATGGTCACACACAACCAGGTCACAGTGTATATGGTTCCACACAACCAGGTCACAGTGTATATGTCCCACACAGCCAAATCACAGTGTATATGGTCCCATACAACCAGGTCACAGTGTGTATGTTCCCACACAACCAGGTCACAGTGTATATGGTCCCACACAACCAGGTCACAGTGTACATGGTCCCACACAACCAGGTCACAGTGTGTATGTTCCCACACAACCAGGTCACAGTGTATATGGTCACACACAACCAGGTCACAGTGTATATGGTCCCACACAACCAGGTCACAGTGTATATCGTCCCACACAACCAGGTCACAGTGTATATGGTCACACACAACCAGGTCACAGTGTATATGGTCCCACACAACCAGGTCACACCAGGAGTGCAGTACCAACACAATGTGTCAGTGAAAGCATGTTTCCTCACTACTGTATCATGAAACAATGATCATGTGACTTGAAAAAACATATAAGCTTCCATAATACATGAACAGATATGGTCCCACACAACCTGGTCACAGTGCATATGGTCACACACAACCAGGTCACAATGTATATGGTTCCACACAACCAGGTCACAGTGTATATGGTCACACACAACCAGGTCACAATGTATATGGTTCCACACAACCAGGTCACAGTGTATAAGGTCACACACAACCAGGTCACAGTGTATATGGTCACACACAACCAGGTCATAGTGTATATGGTCCCACACAATCAGATCACAGTGTATATGGTCCCATACAACCAGGTCACAGTGCATATGGTTCCACACAACCAGGTCACAGTGCATATGGTCACACACAACCAGGTCACAATGTATATGGTTCCACACAACCAGGTCACAGTGTATATGGTCACACACAACCAGGTCACAGTGTATATGGTCCCACACAACCAGGTCACAGTGTATATGGTTCCACACAACCAGGTCACAGTGTATATGGTCCCACACAACCAGGTCACAGTGTATATGGTCCCACACAACCAGGTCACAGTGTATATGGTCCCACACAACCAGGTCACAATGTATATGGTTCCACACAACCAGGTCACAGTGTATATGGTCACACACAATCAGGTCACAGTGTATATGGTCCCACACAACCAGGTCACGGTGTATATGGTCCCACACAACCAGGTCACAGTGTATATGGTCCCACACAACCAGGTCACAGTGTATATGGTTCCACACAACCAGGTCACAGTGTATATGGTCACACACAACCAGGTCACAGTGTATATGGTCACACACAACCAGGTCACAGTGTATATGGTCACACACAACCAGGTCACAGTGTATATGGTCACACACAACCAGGTCACAGTGTATATGGTCACACATAACCAGGTCACAGTGTATATGGTCCCACACAACCAGGTCACAGTGTCTATGGTCACACACAACCAGGTCACACCAGGAGTGCAGTACCAACACAATGTGTCCGTGAAAGCATGTTTCCTCACTACTGTATCATGAAACAATGATCATGTGACTTGAAAAAACATATAAGCTTCCATAAGACATGAACAGATTAATATTCTTACAATAACATTAATTAATTTATTTATTTGGTAAATGGTATAAGGTTCAATTACTCTAAAATATTTCACTTTTTTTCACGAGTGATTTGACTGCGGCCAACTTTATGGTGGGAGGAAACCCCCAACCCTCCAGGGTCAGGCTTTCCTGTGTTGGGGCATCCAAGCAGTACCACACTGTGACAATGTCCTGAGCTATGTCTCTGCTCGCACGTGAACAAAGCCATGTTTCTAAGTATCAGCACACAATCCTGTGCATTTAAGAAAAACAAACAATCTAAAACACGAGTCAGATTTTTTCTGATGTACCGTAACCATATAATCAGGTGACATGATGAGAAGCTGTGACTTACTCACCCTGGCAGCTGGAATGATAGGTTTATTTTTGTACGTATATTTCTTGTCCGTCTTCAACCCCTTCCGCAATTGCAGATCGTGAGGGTCCCCGAATTTCCCACCCACACAGAATTTCTGCTGATGTTTGGCAAGAAGAGCTGGTGACTTGAACACCATGTGACATTCTACACATTTCAGGGGCAGATCCGCCATGCTTGATTTTCACATGCTCCTCTGGTACTAGGGAGAACTTTGCCGCAACAGCATTTTCAATTACACCCTCATTTTTTTCCTGAAAATGACATGAAAAACTGCATATGATATCTAGTTGATGAAATGAACACTGGTTTAACATAATCAATAAGCAAAGTAACTCTGACAAAGTTTATTTTGACGATCTCAAATATTTCAAGTCATGAAAAGAACTATCTAATAGTTAGTTGGCATATTTATTGCATATATACAGCGTACATTAAAAGTTGCTGTTAATGCAAAAGAAATGTAAATGGTATATTACAATGCTACAGTAGTTATAATTCCTTCACAGATCATAACCATTCAAAAACTACTGCAATTCAACATGCCTTTAGAAGAAATAACAGGTTGTTAGACTGATTAATGTCTAAAATAAACTTCAACATTATCATTTTAATATCGCCATTTACCACAGACTTTACTACCAGTAGTTTTACACCTGTCTGTGTTCATTTTTTTTTTTTTGGTCATGTTCAAATTATAACACTTTGTAGTAGGTAACAAGAAAATATTTTCACATGCCTAGAATTTCAATAACCATGGAAGATTACAAGTTTACTATTTCAAATTAATGCACATCCCACTGCTGATTTTGCTTCCATCTTCCAGAGCCCTTGATGGCGATAAGCAGCATACAAATAACCAGTGGTGCTTTCCTACACATCTTAAGTCTTCCATAAATTTCACATCATATGACGACCTCTTGCCTTCCACCAATATGATGTCACACATGGGAAATTTTGGCAAAGACAACCAATTTACCACCAAACATTTTTTTGTGTTTTGGCAGCTACGTATCTTGTTATAGAATTACTTGAAGAATTAAGCGTCAAAGTAATCAGATTTTTTCGTGTTCATTCATCTGTGATGCAGTAACGTATATACCGGTATCCAAGTATACATCTACACTGTAAATCTACCTAAAGAATATACCTCTTACCTGGCTATAGCACCTGATCAGGTGTGTTCACTGGAGGTTAATCTGAGATTTCTGCTGAGTGAGTTACGGCTTGCAAGACTCAGAGGTTCAGATTGTGGAGGGGTGAATATTTGATGAACTCTCCTTAATAACATGTTCTATTTGTCCCCACCCTGCCAACGCCTGACATGCAGTCAACAGTAACTGTCCGAATCTCTCTGAACAGTTCACAACAGTGAGCATAGCCAATATAGAGCACTTACTACTGGTCTATTCAACAGACAGCATGGATCAAGTCTATTTTATTAGCCAGGGCCACTGAACCAGTTCACAATGTTATGTACACAAAGGCTATAACTTCCAAAACGCCAAGAACTATTTTGGCATGTCACAACATGTCACTGCAAAGAGTAAGTGACCCTTCACATCCGTCATTTTAGACACAGAATGTGGATAGTGAAACTGTGCAAAAGAGTTCTCAAACATCTCAGACCACAAACAAACTTTTACACAAGGTGGTAAAAGGCATCTTGGGAGGGCAATGTAATTTTGCAAGCTAACACGAAGTTCTCGTTCAGTTTCGTTGCGGGTGAAAACAGTAATCCTGTCTGGTTACTCAAATGAAATCTAGTCACAGCATTTATAAAGTTAGTTTTAATTCCAGACATCTTTTCTGCATAATTTCAGTCACTGTAACAATAACAAGATCTTGCAGTTGATTCTCCGACCGTGAAAGACGTCATCGTCGTTGTTGTTGTGAGTTGCAGGCCATGTGATTTTCACCCATAATAAATACACTAGTGGGAGAATAAGCAAAGCTACTGGTAGATGTGACTCTCGCAGGATATAAACGACTAATTTGTCCTACATGTCTCAGAGATGGCTCTGCCCAGTTGTCTCAGATATAAGCTCTTCCATTGGCATTTGCCAAGTTGTCATTCGAGTGTATACATTGCAAGCACGGTGTTCGTTCCTATATAATTTGTGCACGTGCTTCGCTCGTCATGAAAACTTACCATAGAATCTTGCTCATGGACGCAATCGGTTATTCTCATAAGAGCGGAATTTGAAAACCCTGCTAGCTGACAGCCGTCATTGCCGTTGAACAGCACTAGGTGTGCTGTTTAGAAATGTGACACTGACATGTACTGTAATTTGCCACCACGGAGGTTCACATCCACCAGTGGAAATCATATTACAGTAAGCTTCAGAGTTAGTACTTGTGCCAGTATCTGAAGTATAGAGCCTACGTATTGACATGACAGGCATCAGGTTGCCAGTATTCGACTCCACATTGATATAATAAATGCCAAAGTTTTCTAAAGTTATCTTGCAAGGCATTATGTTTACTTCAATATGCCTTACAGTGCTGTCTCACTGGAACTCCATGCAAAAGACACCATACAGGACACTCCACCCACTTGATTTATTTATTTATTTATTTGATTGGTGTTTTACGCCGTACTCAAGAATATTTCACTTATACGACGGTGCCCAGCATTATGGTGGGTGGAAACCGGGCACAGCCCGGGGGAAACCCACGACCATCCGCAGGTTGCTGACAGACCTTCCCACTTACGGCCGGAGAGGAAGCCAGCATGAGCTGGACTTGAACTCACAGCGACCGCATTGGTGAGAGGCTCCTGGGTCATTGTGCTGCGCTAGCGCGCTAACCGACTGAGCCACGGAGGCCCCACTCCACCCACTTGATGTACTATATGTTAACATAATGACGAAAGGCTAGAACACCTTTTAAAGTCATAAGCATGACAAAACTCAACCAGATCGGTTGTTTCTGATGAATCATGTGGATACCTGGTGACAATGATTAAGTGGTAGACCTACTTCATGTGGCCATATAAGCAGTCTAACATTCGTTGAGACGGCAGGTGTACCGTCATGGGGAAAGCTTGTAACAACTTGCCAAAGGCCAGTGGTCTATGCCACACACTCCGATTACCTCGGCTCATAAAACTGGCCCCCATTATATAAGTGAAAAATTCTTGAGTGTGACATTAATCAACAACTGAATAAATACAGGAGTAAATCTAATCCTTCCGGTATCACAGTGTTGCATATTTAGCACATCATCAAGGTACACATGATGCATACGAACAAAGAGTGGGTAAAAAAATTGGCCATTATGGTAAACAACACTATGTAGTCAATAATAAATCAACATAGCTTCACAGATATTGTGATTAATGCTGTGTCACGGCATACAAGAAGTTTTTAAGTTTATGATGCTCATGACTGGTTTTGAAAAATGTGAAGAGTCAGACAATGAAGCATTTTTCGCTTACGACAGCAGTGAAGTTTACAGGTTGAAGAAACAAGGCAACACCTGCAGACCTTCCTACATAAGGCCGCCAGCATGAGCTGGACTTGAATTCACAGTGACCGCATTGATGAGAGGCTCCTGGGTCATTACGCTGCACTAGCGCGCTAACCAACAAGATTAAAGTCAAGTCTGGTGTTAAGTTTTACAACAGTTTTGAACAACTGGACCCTGGAGGAAACCACTGTCCTTTACGGGGTACAAACTGAATGATCCAATGCCACAGCCAAACTGCAGCAAGAGTTGGATTTAAACACATGGTATATGTAAAACTTAAAGGCCAGCAAACTTCTGTTGATAAAATCATTATTTCTCTTGGCCGGAGAAGGTACATGCACCCACAATATATGCAGGGGCAATGGCCGAGGTGGTTAGCGTACCAGAATGAGGCAATAACCAAGGAACCATTCAACAATGCGGTAGCTGTGAGTTCTATACCAGCTCATGCTTGCTTCCTCTTCAGAGGCATGTGGGAAGGCCTTGGGCAACCTGCAAATGGTCGTGGGTTTCCCCGGGCTCTGCCCGGTTTCGTCTCAATATAATGCTGGCCGATGTTGTGAACGGGAAATATTCTATAGTACGGTGTAAAAAAACAATCAAATATATAAATAAGTCAATATACATGTATGTAACATGAAGTACAGACTGTGTCCATTTTCCTTGTACACATTAATGAAACTTCACGTGAAGTCAAAATATGGTTATTACAGTTTTTATTCATGATTCACAAATACACAGCTAAAAACAAAATGAATGTTCGTTAAAAGATCGTGAGTACCCCAAGAATGAACTTTTCTTGTTTATCCACGTTAATTATTCTGAACTTTTTTGTGCAGTTCAGAAAAAACACATGGAATGGCAATGCATGATGGATGGAGAAAAACAAAATGAAGAATAGCAGCAAATTGCATGTGTTGGAAAATAACAGATATTGTACACAGTTATAACAGTGACTGTCATGATCTTAACCTACAGTAAGTGTCCTTAAGCAACAATGGAGATGTCCTTCCAATAAACACTACTTCTTTTCACAAAATTATTGACGTGACCATAGTCTTTAAATTGGCTTGATTTTAAAATGGAGTCCAATCAGCGAGAAGACGAGACATTTGAGGTCCTGTACCAGATAATAAAACGTCCTCAGTCCCTCTGGGTCTCTGAAGTGAAAACAAACAAATGATTAATAACATGCATAAACATGAATGATGGGCGATAATTAATTTGACCTCTACATATTGAAGGATGGGTCATTAATCATTTGTTTTCCTGTAGGTAAGGCTGGTGATAATTGTTTCTCATAATGCTCTTTAAAGTTTTTTGGCCAATAATTAAGCACATATGTCAATTAATCACCATTTTGAAAAAAAATTGAAAAACCGAAATAAATTTTGTTTTATTTGTAACAAACATTTGCTGTTAATATTTATGGGAAATAAACATCAGACTAATAGACAATATTGTCATTTATTATTAATTTAGATTCTGTTCCACTTTGCATTTACCAAAAAAAAATAATTTTTTGGTGGCAGAAATTTAATATTGTTTGAAGCATCTGTATATTTGTAGAAAAATGCTTAAGAAAAACAATGATTTATAAACAGTGGCCTAAGGCAGATGTTGTGTTAGAATTCATAATCATAACTGTAGCAGCAATGGGATAAAACTACCCTAATGCTTCAACCTTTTCCACCATCTTTGCACGTAAATATTTGCAACATTCTGAGAAAATTATGGATTGTAGAGAAACAATTTGCACAGTTCCACGAAGCCTGACTCTATAGTAACACAAACAAATCATCTTTATGGTCATTTTCATGTTAAACATATTCATTTCTGCTGAAAACATGCTTCAGTGGTTGAAAAGGCTGAAGATATATACTATTTTGAGTCACTTGACTTAATGCTTCCACAAAACTGATGATATACTCACTTGCTCTGGTTAACATCAACCAACGAGCCGATCTTTGAAGTTGTGAAAGAGATGTGTTCATCTCCGATAACAATTTCCAGTTCCTGTGCAATGAAAAATAAATACATGGAAACTGAACACTACTACTCTCTATTCTCTATCCATTCTATTCTCCTTCAGTGTTGAAGAAGACATGAACCTAGTAAGATCTGCTTCAAGAAAGAGCAAAAAAAAAAAAAAAAAAATAGTTGTATACTGTTGTGCAGAGGCCTCTGTGGCCAAAGTGGTTAGTGTGCCAGCATAGCACAATGATCCAAGGATGAATGATTATGGCTTAATGCATCGGCAAACGTTTCAGCCATATAGTGGTGACAATGATCCTTGAGCTTGCTGCCAGTTCAAGTCTAGCTCGTGCGGGTTTCCTCTGCAGCTGAATGTTGGAAGTTCTGCTAGCACCTTATGGATGGTCATTGATTGCACCCTCCCACCTAGGAAGACACACTCACAAATCAACCAAGTTATATGACTTAAAGCTAGACTTACCTGTCGGCCAACTCTGTCAGGTGAGGGCCACAAACTGTCATCTTCTTGCATCACTTCAGAGTCTTCAATAATCCGCTTCAGTTCTTCCATAACAGATTTATGAACAAAAGCCTGGAAAGATCAAATAATAACTTCAAATTACAAAATATCAGCCCCATCTGTGTACATGGTACTGCTCAAATTCATCAATAAAGATTGTAAATTTATGTGGGTAACTTTTAGCTTTTTCACAAAAAAAAAAATCCCCCAAATCTCAAATCGCAAATCGTTTAAATGCTTTTAAATACATCATAGCCTTCATTTGGACTGCTTTTGGGATACTTTGCCAAGCAAATCTACAGGAATCCTTTTAGAATCGTCAAATATGACAAAAATAAAGCCATGATAAAACTGCAATGGGTACTTTGTAGACACATGTAGAAGGAAGATGATTTATCATCAAATACGGTAAATGACTTAGAGTTTCACTCTGGGACTCGGAAGTCTATCCCATGATCCATTACGTCGATTATGGTTCTTGGACTTTGGGGGGTGGTCAGGGGATTATACTTACAGTTCAAGAACATGATAAACAAGCTCATGCTTCACTGAGCAGTTAGTCTATGCCCCTACCACCAACAGTCCATGTCTTCCTCAGTTTTAGTCATAATAATTTCAGTACATGCACTTCACAACAGGTTGTTATTTTAGGATAAATGGGAATTTGGGAGAAAACTCTGTGGAGATTAGGTGTGACTACCCAGGACCTTTACGAATGTGGAGTGTTGTCTCAAATGTCCATTTTTAAACCGCGGGGCTCTCCGTATACAAAGCTGTAGCAGAATTTAGCACAAGGCGAATCCGTGCTTGCAAACTTGGCCTACCAGCAGACAAGATGAAGATGTTAAATTGTGATCAAAGTGACACCTACACACGTGTGCTTGCACTGCTGCAGCTAAACATTTCTTGTTCATTCTGGCGTCATTTGAAAGACTGTCAGCTTCCGCCCATACTTCATAAAGATGAATACTTAATTTACTTAATATTTAATTGAGCCTAGTCAGATGAAATTTGAGTCCTACAGATTGATTTCATCTGCATGTACCATCCCAGGACTAGAAATTTCCACGTGTCTACACATCGATCAAATGATTTTTCCTGGCGAAAGGCAAAATAATATTTCTTATCTGTCCCTGGCAACATGTAAGTCATGTCTGAGCAAAACTGTAGATAAGAAATCATAAACCATTTTGTTTATAAAGGCAGTGATGGTCCAAATGTGATAACTCAAACAAATCCTCTCTCCCGATATGCCGAACTCGCACACAGTGCTACCGAAAATGGATACAAATAAATCGTGGTAGTTTTCACAAACCTTGCCTGGAGTATGTTTTCAGTGTTTAATGGAGTTTCCTGATATAAAAACGTGGGAAAAGGAACTCTTTTGCAATAGAACAACAGTTCCAACTGTAAAGAAACAAAGTGTGTGGTGCGTGTAGACTGACATACTAAATTGAAATTACATGGACACGGGAAGCTGATGACAGATATTTCTCAGTGAAATTTGTTTTTAGCTAAAATACATCTGAACACATCGTTGCATAATGAGGACGGAGACAACCATTCACCGGATAACGGCATGAGGTGACTTTCATGTAGGCCTAACCCGAATAATCTGTTTGTCTGTAGTGTACACTATGCATGTACATTCCTTGTTTGCCATGGTCATACTTTCAGACAGTGTTTGGAATTTAAAGGTTTGACTTTAATCACCTGACTCCGGAACAGTATGCCTACTAGTCAGGAGACCTGCACACCTCACTGTCAATGGCTTGACCTCATGTGGCGAATGTCAGCAACCAGAGCTGCCAAGTTCCATGAAGAGTAATGAAATGGGCGCGGGGCAACTAATTACTCTCTATCGTCATCTTGCCGCCAACTCAGATCGTGAGTAAACGACGGTAACTCACGTGTGAAACTTTAGGTCATTTACCATACGCTGATTTAAATCCTCGACATCCAGAGTATACGACAGGTCTTCTCAATCAGCTACACCTGTTAGAAAAATTCATTGACTCTTGCAAGATTGTCCGCAAAAATGACCAAAATGCCAAAGCCATGCGGTCACCTACCTCTTTTCTGATCATTGTGTCATTTTTGTAATTGGAGTTGTTGGCATATCTCAATTTTCCTGAAAATCAAAAGGAAGAACATAATACACTACTTGAAAAACTTTAGGTCAGAGTCAATTTTGAATGATCAAAAGGAAACAGACACACTCTAACTAAAATTTAGGCCTATACAACATAATCAAAAATCAAATGTACACTACAGAACAAGGCCATAGTCCGACTACACTGCCCAGTAGGTCGAGTTACATTTGGATGCATCATACTCATTGATGTTGCCTTTAAGTTACGCTCGAAATCTCAGTGAAAATTTTATCCCAGCCAACATCCTCTCTACATCGCATGCAATTATGTTAGTTGGGATAAAATTATTGCAGTCCATCGCCCTGCCGAAAGTTCGAATTACAAACATGGTGGGATGTCTGCTCGACTTGTTCGATTTGAAAGTTCAGAGGACTGGATTGCTGCTGAAGGATGGTTTACCGATGATTTGACATATTCACATTTCAGGTGTTTTAGGGAAATGGTGCAGACAAAGGTAAGGTAGGGTTTAAGCTCTTATTTTAGTGAAATTTTCCTTGTGGGTCTAGACTAGACCCAAGCTGGGCATTACTTAGGTGCACGTACATACACCTAGCTCTGGGCCATATCATTGGTTACAAAAGGTGCATGATTGTCTTAGCTTATGGTAAGACCATTTATTAAGTGGATCTGGATATTAAATATCGCGTAAGTACATCACCCTGGCTAAAGATGGCAGCAGTCTCAGTAAATTCGATCAAGCCATTCTTAGATCGGATTTTCAGGCGACTTTGCAATCTTGTGGTAAGTGTATTTGCACTAAACAAAGCCATAGACTTGGTTTGAATAGAGAGTTTGCACAAGGGAAAAAAATGTAGGCTGATATTTTTGCCTTCTCAGATGTTCATTGGGAAAATCTGGTTCTACAATGAACTGACGTTACTCTACCACGTTACAGGAACCTCAACCTTAAAATTCCCTACAAAAACCATTACCATAATTCATTATTGTGATGAAAGACACAGGCTTTTGGTTAGGTAGCGAAAAATGGTCACTACATAACCAATGCTTCAAGTGGCATAATGGGACGAACTTCATTACCTTTCAAAATGCTAGCTTATAATCAACTTTACAGTTAGGTGTAAAACATGAATTGAACTTACCTGTCGGCCTAAATTCGAATTCTAAGAATTCGTGGCCAAACTTTCCTTTGTGGCCAACATAATACCGCAGGTAAAAATCTCCCGAACTCGACATGCTTTCTTTCCTTTCGTCGTCCAAACCCTTTAGACTTTTGCAGTTAGAACAGACGTATTCCGCGAGGTTCGGATTAAGAGAGTTATTCCCCTTGTTTCCTGTATCTTTAAAATTCTGTGTATGGTATGAAATTCACATTTAATGTGTCAAGTAATTGGACTAATTAAAAATCAAGTTAAATATTTCACAAAACGTCTATACCCTTGGGTGAATGCCAACGAGTTTGCGGTTTTATGTGAAATTAGGTCAAAACATTACATTTGTTAGGGTAATTTGAATTTTGAAGGTTATTGGGGTTTGTGGCTAAAAACGGTCACAGACTGTTGAAATTATACGGCCACGAAATGCATAGAATTCATGGTTATTTTTGTGGATTTGTTTTTGAAAGTACATGTCATTTCTCAGTTAACCCAAGTAAATTCATGAAATAAACTGAATTTCAGTAAACAATATGTGTTCTATTGCAAAGCCAGTTTTCGTCACCTAAAAGTCTCCAAAGCCTCAGCCCGAGGAAGGCAACAAAGCCTACGGATCGAAGAAAGATGACAGGAACGGCACTGCCTGAGAAAAGGGTCAATCTTATTGACTGTAAACAAGGCGCTGTGCGAGCTGTTAGGTTTAATGGTAAGTCAGACGGAATGAGATGGGGAGTGAAATATTTTCGTGGGATTGTTCTTTAAATTATTAAATGTTTGCCGCAAGTGGGCAGAATTTTTTTTATTGTTTTACGAAAACAACGACCACATATTTACGCTAAACACAGGACATATATATGGGGTATAGGAAACTTTAGTGATCTGACAGCAGACCTCATTGTAGTAGGGCAAAAGAAGGCAGGACGTGATTAAACGGAGATGCGGGGAGCTTCAGCATGACTACCATGTGATGCGGGAAATATCCCACAGACCACTTAACTTTACTTGTCCCTAACTCAACTGAGTTAAGATTTTATTGCGCATTTGGCTTTAAATGTTTGATTTTTTGATTTACAGTGGATGGCAATTATTGTATAACATGTGGAAGTGACAAAAGCCTAAAGTTATGGAACCCACACCGCTCTCTTTTGATAAAGACATATGCAGGTCATGGTTATGAAGTTCTGGATGCTCAAGCATCATGTGACAACAGTCAGATCTGCTCGTGTGGCCTGGACAAAACAGTCATCCTGTATGATGTAGCCTCTGGAAAAGCCCTGAAGAAGTACCGAGGACACGTGGGTGGGTATACAAATTAGCTCTGGTGTTAGATCAGGGTGTATAATCATAGATTGGCAGTTTAATTTGCCTTGAACCCATGCAGCCAGGTTTTTGTAATGCATCAAATTTGCTTTTGGTTACATGAGTTGAAACATCTGCAAACAAGTAAATAGATCAATAAGTAAATAAATCAAATGATTAGTATTGAGTAAACAAGTCACAGTTTTGTCACAGTGAAGAAAGTGACCATCTGTGCACCTGTCATAACTGTTTCAGGTATCAGCATGACTAGCATCTTATATACTTACCTGAGGGCAAAAATGTGTGTCTCTTTTGTGTTGTTAGGTCAAGTGAACTGTGTCCGATTCAATGAGGAATCCACTTTGATCCTGTCTGGTTCTGTGGATGGCAGTGTGAGGGTATGGGACATCAAGAGCAGGAAGATGGAACCAGTTCAGGTTTGTGTATAAGGACTTTGTTCATCCCATGGAGAGACACATACAAATTTAAATCTATGCCTTGTTTCACGTGCCATAGTATTTCCCCCAAGAGATATTTCTGAATTGCTTGTTTCTTACAAAACCAGTTGTTTGCTTAAATTAGTAGCATGATAACTGTTTTCCTTGGGCTGTTGCTTGCTCAATAGTCTCCAGTACAAGAGAATACAGGCCATTGCCTCAGGAGGTGTCAAGCGATCGCTGGCCCATCCATACCTTTTATGTAAAGACCCAGAAACTCCAAATCGCGACAGACTTACCTTACCGTACCTTCTCAATAATTACAGACACTCGCTAAGTGAGACACACTAAAAGTAAGCGGGTAGATCAAAGGAGTCGCCCACGGGGCACTAGCAGTGGGTGCTATAAGCATGCCAGCTGTAGTATATGCCTGACCAGGCCTACACGTACATGTATAATGCCAGTCTTTCCCAACAGCTTATATACGACAACTCACAATGTCCTTTTTTAATATACACACTTGTTTAAAAGGCAAAAAAAAAAAAGAAAAACCAAAAAAAAAACACGTTTTTCTGACTGTGTTCTACAAACTATGCTATCCAATATTTGAAGTGGTGGTTGTGTGGTCTTTATCAGTGTCGAGATCAGGCAGCAACCTGCGGATGGTTGCGGGTTTCCCCTGGGCTCTGCCCAGTTTCCTCCTATCATAATGCTGGCCGCGGTTGTATAAGTGAAATATTCTTGAGTACGGTATAAAACACCAATCAAATAAATAAATAAATATTAGTGTCAAATCTATGGGTAGTTGATATGTAATGTGAATACTTTCTAATATTTTTAAATTGTCGTCTAGAGTCAAGTCATTTGAGCCAGTCAGTAATATAGATGAATTACTGAGTACAGGATACCCGCAGGATTGTCTTGAATCTACCCACCTCTTGTCTTCCTCTCCACTTGTGTATGGAGCCTATATAAGAATGGAACATGGATGATTGTCATCCAAATCATTGAATTAACAATGCTGCCTAACGTAAGTGCATAAAGCACCTGTGGCAGTAAAGCACGAGTGCCCGACTTGTAGGCAGACTTTCCATTTATTACTGACCACGTGACTGTTTTGGCAGGAGCATGACTTGCATCTGACAGCTAGTCTCAGTGAGGAAGGAAGAGGAAGGTGTAACTTTCTCGTTTGGCGTTCAGCATGAAGGGGATAGTGCAACGACTGGTTGACCTGTATCAGTATAATGGCTTGGGTGGGGCGGCTTACTTGCCTTCGGTAAGTCGTCTCAGTGAAGCAGCACTAGATAAAAGAGCGGTGGATATCCGTCCTGCAACAAGGAGACACATTACATACACCCTAATGATTCCTTTGTCGTCATATGACTGAAAAATTGTTGAGTACGACGTTAAACCCCAAGCACTCACTCATTCACTCATTTTCATATGACTGAAAAATTGTTGAGTACAACGTTAAACCCCAAGCATTCACACACTCAGTGAGGAAGGGAACGGTGGCCATCCATAACCTGTTAAGATTACTATAAAAAAGATGGTTTGTTACATATTACCACGGGTATTTCAAAAAAAAAGATAGTAGTGTATTTACATTCAGGTATATATGTGATAAAATTAGATAAACAGGGCTTTGTAATACTTTTAAACGCCTTAATTCATAGCTCACTGGTTATGTACCAGATGACCATGAGAGAATATGGACCCCTAATTGCCCTGAGTACTTATTGCTGTGAAATGCATCACTAATTTGACAGAAAGTACATAAACAGTGTTCGCTCAGAAAACAAAGTTCAAGTTGTTAGATCCAATTGAAAAGATGAAAGGCCTGATTTCTCAGTTCCTGGACGAGAATACGATTCATGCAGATTTCATCTGGCACCTACAGGTCTGGGACAGGACAGGCCCTGGAGTCATTTCCAGACGCAAGACCTAAACATATATGTTTTGTGTCCTAATAAATGTCTAAATTAAAGAGAAGAGTTGCTAAATTCTCTTTTGTATTTATCTACTAATCACTCTAAAGGTGTGCTCAAAAGTTACGAATAATGCAGGGTATGACATGGCTTCATGGTACCTCAACACCCATCCCTGGGAAACCTCACTCAGTTCATTCCGACTTCAATTAAACTGAAGTATCTTGACAAACTCTTCAGTTGAACCTTAGTGAGACAAAATATGCAAAGTGTATATGGGTATATGGACTGTAAAAATCAAGACTGCATGCAGAACAACTGCTAAAAGTACTGGCTTTAGAAATTATTACCAGATAACAAACTCGCAACAAAAAGCCTGATTAAAATATTATGGAAATTCACAGCTTGTATGTGTCCCACTGATATTATATATTTAAGTAGCTTTCTCAGGTTATTGACAGGCCTACAGGTACATATATTGGTGATTGAATGATTACCTACTGTGAGTCCCCAACACCTTATTTGGATTGGTCGATCACCCCTACAGTGAATAGAACAGTCTCCAAGTGCCTGGCTCACAGTATCAGTTGAGTCCATCTGGTAAAATCACTACAAGTTACTAACGCTTCAACACTAACTTTGTTCTTTACGGATTTCTGTCCAAAATTTCTCCCTCTTACTGAATTTGACATTTGCAAAGTATGTTAGTATTTTCATTGCATTAAATTGAAAAAAAAACCCTACATCCCGTTTAAAGTGATGTTTATGAGCTTGCATCTACTTTTGGCTCTCACCCCCAACTTTCAGCTAACCCACACCACATGTTGTTGTGATAAAAATGGACTCAAAAGTGAAGGAACTGGTGGTTATTAGCTAGCCACTTCACATACTCGTCGAAGAGTCCGAATGTTGATAGTGTCAAATGCAGGAGTTGTAGGCATGCGGCAACGATGTGGGCTGAAATGCCGGTAATTACAAACATGTGCTTAGTCCATCTGCATGGGCTCAGTGTTTTTTTTTTCTCTTGTTTTTTACATCTTGACATCCAGCTGAGTCCACAGAAACACAAAAAGTGAACCTTTCTAAACCGTCTCTCCCTGTCTTGCCAAGCTGGTGAGGCTCTCTCAGATGTGACTGAGGCATGGACAGCTGTCACTTATCAGCTGCCGGTCATCCCCTACTCCCTACAGAGAGTGTATGACGTAAGACAACAGCCCTCGCAAGTCATCATGTTATACATTTTTTGAAAATGCGTCAGAAATTATTGAGAAGGTACGGTGATCGAAACCCTCTCACTTTTGCAGGACTCCTATTTATTCGCGGTAATTACATGGTGGCTTGATATCACAGATAATCTGTGACAGAATACGCCTACTATTCATGAGTTTAATATTTGCATTGCTTGTACATCAATCCTGACCAGTTAAGATTAATATGTTAATGATAACTTTTGATTGCCTGCCACCTGCCACACCTTGGCTGACGATGTTCATGAAGATTCACCTAGATTCAGAATGACTTATCGTATGATCAGCCCATGACTTAGGAACGAGAACCCGCAATTTTCACTCGCATCTTGTCTTCACTAGTCATATTTATTTATTGGATTGATGTCTTACTCCCGTACTCAAGGATACTTCACTTATGTGTTGGCGACCAGCATTATGGTGGGAGTAAACTCACAACCATCTGCAGGTTGCTGGCAGACTTTCCCACAGTAGGCCGGAGAGTAAACCAGCATGAGCTGGACTTGAACTCACAGCAACTGCATTGATGATAGGCCCCTGGGTCATTGAGACACACTGGCGAGCTAACCACCTCGGCGAAGGCATGTGTGTATAGGCGTGACTGGGCCTTAAAACCGATTTATCATGTACCTGAAGACATGCTATGCTTTCATGTTTCCCCAGTCTATAGATGGATGTATGTGTATCCTTCATGGGTACAGGATAACAAATTACCAGCCAGATTAATTTAGTAAACCGTTCAATAAATCATAGTTGGAATAACTTGGTGGCGTCTTCAGAATACCTGGCATCTTAATGACATCTCTTATCAACTACATGTATACTGTTTGCTGACAGTTGTGATTGGTTTGAGCGTATGAAGTGTGTTACTGGATGCAAGATAATTTGTAGCAGCCAGTTCATTTTAGAATTTTGGACATGTGCCAGACTTGTGCTGGAAACAGGCATCAGTGAAATGAAAACAAGAGATTGTCGTCTCACTGGTTGATTAATGTTGCCAACCAAATGTCAGTGGTGTGACATCATTTTTGCCCCTGCAGCTTCCCACCAGCCAGAACAGACAGAACATGTTCCAAACAGGTTCCCTCCACACCCATTTGCTGTTCTGCCTGTTGAGAACATTCAGAGCTGAGAAATAACTTAGATTTGGTAGCAAGGCTGCCAAAGGGCTCACCTGTAGGAGACAGAATGCAAAACTTCAGCACCTTACATAAAGTACTAAAGTCGTGAATTTGATAATTAACATGCACAGTGATGGAACATCCCCATCATGTCACTGTGTTTCATGACCATGTAAAACTTAGGTCAATACATGCAGTACTGTTTGAGATACCACCCTTAACATTTACTTTAACATTGATTCTAATACTCATCACCCAAAGTCATGAATTTTGTAATTTGTGGTATTTAGTATGCACACAGCGAATCAACAATGCCCCTTGTGCTATTGTACTCTACATGTGTGCAAACCCTGAGCTGAATCCCTGCAGTACTGTATAAAATACCACCTCTGACATTTTTTATAACATTGCTTTCCCTGTTATTTGACACCAACGTTGATGCAGACGCAGAGTTATGGGTATGACATAAGCTACACCTGTACTCCTTACAGGTGAACAAAAAGTGTTGCAGCAAACTGTAGTGGTGTGTGTAATACTGAATCTGTCTGTGTACATGTCTGTTTAGGTATTGGATGAGGCCAAGGACAGTGTGACATGTATCCAAGTCTCTGATCATGAAATCCTGACAGGCTCCGCTGATGGACGAGTTAGAAGATATGATCTTAGAGAAGGCAAAATGGCAGTTGATAGTATAGGAAGTGAGTATACAGTTCTTGCCATCTCTACACTTTTTAAAGATTTATTTATTTATTTGATTGGTGTTTTATGCCGTACTCAAGAATATTTCACTTATACGATGGCGACCAGCATTATGGTGGGAGGAAACCGGGCAGAGCCCAGGGAAAACCCACAACCATCTGCAGGTTGCTGACAGACCTTCCCACATACGACCAGAGAGGAAGCCAGCATGAGCTGGACTTGAACTCACAGCGACCGCATTGGTGAGAGACTCCTGGGTCATAACGCTGCACTAGAGCACTAACCAACTGAGCCACGGAGGCCCCACTTTTTTTAAGATAGATGTTAATTAGACAGTAGTTTTAGGTAACAGTGCTTTTTGTTATTCGGGATTACACTCTTATTTGGGCTCAGCGCAGATTCTAGTCCTGAAAATTGCCTGAGACCACTGTCTATGAGTTTTGAACCAACGACCTCAGGAGTCTGGCACCTAATCACCAGCAATACTGTTGCCCTTATTCCTCCAACTGTTCATATAGGAAAGAGTAACTTTCAGTGTGATTTAAGCATGTTTTTAATTTCATTTTTGGAGACAAAACTACATTGGTTCGATTGGCGTGTACGGGCTTCACAAAAAGTATAATTTTAGCAGTCAACACAGAATAATGCCTTCAGAATATACTTGAGTAAACACCTTGCAAACATGTAAAAGGGTTGAAGAATTACAGTACCTTAACCATCGAGACCTTACCCACAAAACCTAGGAAATGTGGACCAGTAGACTTTATAGCAAACCCACTTTACCAATTTGGTGATGGGAAACTTTACTGCTCCTGGGGCTAATTGCGTCAAATTGGTGGCTGTCATTTAGACATTTCTTTTGTGTTTTCAGAGCCAGTGACCAGTGTGAGTTTTACCAGAGATGGTCAGTGTACACTGGTCAGCAGCCTGGACAACACACTAAGGCTGCTTGACAAGGATACTGGGGAAATGCTGAATGAGTAAGCGAAGCGAACACCACATAGGCACATCTGTTTTCTGTTCATGTCTTCCTTTTGTTAAACAGTTGTTTAGTAAATCAGATATATATATATATATATGTATATATTTGTCATTTGCATTTATACATTATTAAAAGCTTTCCTTTTAATGTTATGGGAAACTTCATCAGTAACTTACAAGAGGTCTGTGGTTTATCCTGGCATTCCGCCACCTATAAAACTTATCATCATCACATACTCAGGTGAATACTTCTTGAATATGGCATTAGAGAAACAGTCAAATAAACAAATAAATACATTATTATAGCATTTCAGGTTTATGTACACCTGGAGCTGAAGTACTGGCTGAAGTGTTACTGATGGCTTTGATAGCAGTTGCTCAGATGGCAAACAATATTAGATTCAAAACATTACATAAATGTACATGCAACTGTACATGTACACTGTCACATAGTTGTGACTGTACTGGATGCATAAAGCTGTGTTTCCACACGTGTGCAATTACATTTTTCCAATATTTTTCATTTCTCGACATAGTTCTCTGTCAATCCATCTGCGCCATAAATTCTTGTCCAGTATGTTTCAGACCGATGGTACTAGAAATAGACTTAGAAATAGAAATAGTCAGGTCAAACCAAAGACTTTAAAAATGTTTTTTGTTGCTGCCTCACTTGGCACTCAGCACTGAGAGGTCAGGGCAAGAAAACAGGACTGGTTGGCCCAGTGTTAGTATAATGTGACTGGGTGTGGTGTCATGTCATGTCTAGTGTCTTCGGCATGATACTTCAATGACTGCAGCACCCTTGGTGACACGGACTTACCCTGCCACAAGAAGACCCTGCCACTAGAAGACATGGTATATATAGTACACACACCTAAGGACTCCTCGTCGTCATATGACTGAAAGTTTTTTTGCAAGCATTCATTCATTCATTCAGTATTAGAAATACAATACATTTTTTCTCTCAAAGAGCTGATGTAACATGCAAGAAAGCAATCCACTGATGAATATGTGATTTATGTTAAATCATCTTTTATTTGCCTTTGCAGATACACAGGCCATAAGAACAGTGATTATAAGATAGACAACTGTTTGAACAGCATGGACACACATGTAATGAGTGGCTCAGAAGATGGAAGTGTCTACATCTGGGACCTCCTGGAGGTAAGACTATTTTGTTGGCACACTCTCACTGTTTGTGAGGCTTTGTTGAAGAGAAGTAGAGAGCGCTTATAGGGCCTTGGTTAGAAAATCGGTCAGCAAAACATGTGAGGTTGATTTTGTTGAAGACCATTTTGTTTACCAATATAGAGTGTGTATGTCATGTCATGAGAAAGTGTATGAGCAACTTGCTAAAGGCTGGTGGTTTACCATATCCTTGCCAGTTTCCTTCACCTTTAAAACTTGTCACTGAAATGAAATTTTCTTGAATATGGCATTGAACTATAGACAAGTAAATAAACATTTATTAGCAAGAGCCCTGGATGGCTGTGTGGTGTAATAGCCTCCATCTGGGACATCTTTTACAAAGCTGTTGCAAAACTACACTTAGCATGCTTTTGTACTGTTTAGTATTTATTTATTTATTTGATTGGTGTTTTATGGCATACACAAGAATATTTCACTTATGCGACGGCAGTCAGCATTATGGTGAGTGGACACCAGGCAGAGCCCAGCGGAAACTCACGACCATCCACAGGTTACTGGTAAACCTTCCAACTTACGGCCGGAGAGGAAGCCAGCATGAGCTGGACTTGAACTCACAGTGACTGCATTGGTGAGTGGCTCCTGGGTCATTACGCTGTGCTAGCGTGCTAACCTACTACGCTGGAGGCAATTTGCAACTGTTTCACCAAATGGACCGCTGTAGTCAACTAACCCATGACCAATGGTCATAGGTTCAAATCCATCTCTTGCTGCTGTGGCTGTCAGGATGTTGGGTACCTCTTGAGGTTCAGTGCTTTAAGTGAAGCGTCCTTAAGTATGATGTCAAATACAAATCTTATAAACTTCTGTTTTCATGATTGTTGTTGTAAGCAAACATACTTTGATTATATGATGAATGGCCACAGCAACTGGATTTAGACTTTAGCTAAATGATAAAAATGTTTGAATATATAGTCATGTCTGTGATATTTTGCAGGCCAAGATTGTGCAAAAGCTAGACCATGGTAAAGGTGTCGTCCACTCAATGTCTCACCATCCTACAGAGAACTGTCTGCTCACAGCTGTGGGACCAAGTGTCTACGTGTGGAAGTCTAAAGATGCCAGTGAAGCGACATGAACTGTAGTCTAAGTCTTTCGATGCAAGTGATGTCTAAACCTGACAGTGACGTCATATAAAGGCTAAGCATACATGCTAGGCGAGGTGGACATGTACTGCGAGTGAGGAGACTATAACCCTATAGTCTTAAAGATGCCCTTCAGGAGATGCAGGTTCTAAAATCTACACTTGCCACAAAGCAGTTGCGAAGTCCCTTGACATGCCAGTGAGGAGGTGTGAAGTTTCTTGACGTGACATTAAAGACATGTGGAGTCTTTTTCACATGCCAGAGAGATGTGGCATCCCATGGCTTGCCAGGGATGAATCTCCATGCTCATGGGGTTCTTTATGTGCCAGTGAAAAGAGGAGTCTCTTGACATGCCGATTCAGGGATGTAGAGTCTGTTGACATGCCATTGAGAAGATTTGGAGATTGTGTTCAAATTAAGTTTGATTACTTTCTTGCCATAAAAACTGAAGTTTTGACATGAAAATCATGATTTTAAGGCCTTCATGTTCTTCTGAAAGAGCATTCTTACTTACCAAACTTTAAATCAAGATTGGTGAAAATTCTGGCTGGATTGAGTCTTAACTCTACTGGAATCAACCGATATAGTTGAAAAACAAGTCTGAACAACTGAGTGTTTCAGTATTCTTGTATATTCTCAGTATGATGTAGAAAGTAACAAACTCAGCAGTTAAAAAACCTGGGGTATCTGAGTTTGCCATGTGAGCCTCTCTGAGGGTAACACGTTCCAGCAGCTTGCCATTCTTTATCATATTACCTTGTAAATAATAAGATTCACAACACCAACAAAATAGAACATGTAACAAAATATCTGAGCTATAATTACATTTGGCAACAAGTGATGCGGGATGTGCATGTTTTACAGGATAAAATGGAACAATAATGCCAATTGCCATCCAAACACGAGTATATATATATATATATATATATATATATATATATATATATATATATATATAAAGAATCAGGACATGCCAAATGTAACAATATTGTGGCACATTTGTCATTTGAATAAGAGATAAAATTCTGTGACAGAAATTAACCCTTTGTGTGTCTATAAACGGACAATCAACAAGGCAAGGGGAAAATGTGGAAGAAATGATGTAAAATATGTTCAACAACCATATACAGTACAAGTAAAATATTTAAGACTCAAAACCTGTTTTAAAAAGTCAACAAGCTGTATCCTTTCTTGTTAATGTTAGGTTTCAAAAGTTTACTCTAAACTTTGTTAACTGTCAAACATAAAATAATACACAACAAAGCTAAAAACTCATCCCCATCCCTTCTAAACTCATCACCCCAAATCTCTTAATACCCACTGTATTAAGCACTGTGCAGACAAATACTAACTTGTGATTAGCAGACTAAGCATAATACTGGTGGTAACTTTGGTGAAAGACTACTGTGCCTTGTATGGTAAGTGTAAAACTTAAATAAATTAACTGTAAAATCACCATAAGCCATTAGGTCATGTCTCGGTAAATCTTTCCATGTTCATGTAAAGTAACTAAACCGTTAATATATAAAATAAAAACTTTGAGCAACAAAAAGATATAGGATTCTCTCAGCTGTATACTTCAGTGAAAAAAAAAAAAACAACACAAAAACATTTGCACATGACTTTTGGGCTTTGTCTTGGTTTTTAGCCAGGACAGTTTTACATGACAGTAGCAGCTTTTCTGGCCATCCAGTCTGTCTGTGTGTTGGTTCTTTGAAGGGCTGCAGTCGGGGGTTCTGGGGTTACCAGAAACACACGGTCCTCCACACGCACATCCTTGGCCCGAATCCTCTCTCTACAAGGACAGTAAACAGAGAAGTAGATTAGTGGGAATGAACTTTACATATAAAATGACGTCATAAGCCTGCAATAAAAGAAAATGTCTCCACCTGTCTCATCTAAATTTTTGGAGTTTGGAGTTTATTTTGCTTTCAACATGATTTCAGTGAAAGAGATGTATGTACCACAATAATGATTGTGTGTACAGATCAAACTTAATGCCAAGAGACTCATGTATGTAGTGCTGCCTCACTGTGACACCTTGCCAAAGACACCAGACCTAATTGTTGTGACACCTCACTCGGGTACAGTATACTGACACCAAACCTGACACCCCACTCAGCTATAGTATACTGACACCCAACTCGGTTAAAGTACTACTCACACCAGACTTGATACCCTACTCAGTTCCAGTATACTTACACCAGCCCTGATATCCCCCTCAGTCACAGTATAGGGACAACCCACTCCGTAACAATATACCAACACCAGACATGACACCTCACTCATTTACAGCTTACTGACACCCAAATGAGTTATAGTACACGTACAACAGACCCGACACCCCACTCAGTAACAGCATGCTCTCACCAGACCTGACACCGCACTTACTTAGAATATACTGGCACTAGACATGACACCTTACTCAGCTTCAGTACACTAACAACAGACCTGACACTCAGCAACAGCATGTTGTCACCAGACCTGAATGCAGGTCCCCTTCTCACACAAGGCAGACACTTTTGACAGCCCTTGGCCTCTGCAGCCTGTTTAGTATGTAAAGAGTTGCTGTATGTGCTCACTATAATGTACATATGTATGTAATGTACTTACTTGAGGAATTTGGCCATTTCTGCATTTGGTTTGGTTGTCCTTGACTTGAAGACACTTGTATGACCATTCTTATGTTGGCACTCATCGAACCTTTGAACGTCATAACGACCTGCTCCAACTGGATTCTGTGAAACACAACAACATGGTTGTGTAGTAAATGGACATATTAGGCATACATGGTGTTTTTATACACTGTACTTCAGAACTGTGTAGGGGAAACCAATCTGACCGTAGTAAGCCACAGTCCTTCAACAGGTACCTGACAAACCTACTGATTTGAAGGGGCAACCAAAGCAACAAGATCTGATTCAAACAGGTGACTTCATTTCTGCATCACAGAAACCTGGCACTCTAACCATCTAAGACAGCTTGATCACTGGCATTTGATTTATTTATTTGATTGGTGTTTTACGCCGTACTAAAGAATATTTGACTTATACGATGGCGGCCAGCATTATGGTGGGAGCAGAGCCCAGGGAAAACCCACGAGACTGGCATTTGTAGGCTAGCCACAAGGATTATACATCCCACACTAAATAAGGAAAACTTGATATGAGTTAACACAAAATAATACCTGCACACAAAAGTTTACCAAACTCAGACAACATCTGGAACAGTTATTGCACAGAAACCAACCTTCAAGAGAATCAATGAATTCGCCAAATATGCAACACTTAAGGATCAGAGATCGGACTGGTTTTAAACTTGATCTGAACTTGGACACAAAATTTCATCAAAATCTGACAATATTTGGAACATTTATGGAGTACATAAGAATTGGATGAGAATGTGTTCATGTCTTGTGGTAACTTTGTGAAACCAAGGCTTGTCCACTCCTGTCCACCTGGTCAACTACACGTACCTCAACATCAGGACTGTGAAGTACCAGAAGTATTGCTATTGAGTGAACTGTTTGGAGCAGAACTTACCGAGTTCCTAGTGAAAAATTTCTGTGAGATGCGATCGTTTCTCTGGGCAGAGGAGAGGAAGCCTGGAGCATTACTGGAAGCTGACTTAGAGATGCGTTTATGGTCATAGTGCCCTGGTCCTGGCTCACTCTAAAACCATGCATAACAACAATGCATTATTAAAGGGGAAGAAAAAACATAACAAGGGTTATTAGAAACCCAACAGCTCGCCGGTATTGGCTTGAATTGCAGCCTTAGTTGACAGGACATTTAAATTCATATTGAGCAGCTGAAAACTGATAACTGCTGGCTAAAAATGAATTGTGCATTAATAGAAATATCATCAAAAACTCTATCTGAAAATATCTTCACATATATTTTATATATATATATATATACATATATATATATATTTTACACCAATTTAACTGTTTTACGTGCAGAATGAATCTTCACTTCAGTGTCATTGTTATCGTGTAATATAAAACTGAAAAATCATCTAATTTGTGGGAAAGATGGACTGAGTCAGAAATTTTCCTGTTTCCTTTCATGTCATTAAAAAGCCCTGGAAAATCAGAAAAGTCATAAGAGAAATATTAAGATCAGGCACAAAAAAAAAAAGGATTTTCAATTTTATTTTCTTAAAGATCAGCAGAAGTCTGGCTTCCGTGTAGTAAAGGACTAAACTGGGCAAGGCAGTTGGGTGCGTGGATACCATATCCACACCATCCCATGACAGGGTCAGCCTTTGTTGAGACTGCCACTCACAGCATTTTAAATGGCCATCTTGTGTCTCCTATAAGGTGCTCCTGTGAAGTCATATCTTAGCCTCAAACATTTCATATTGAATTGCATGATCCCCCATTTGATGGGTTAGATCCGGATGTAAACATAGCTTAATCAATGGACTGAACGCTTTATTTTTGATGGTTCCTATCACCAAAAAGTACCAAGATGGCCACCAATACTTTGACCTGACTAGTCAGGCCAGTCACACAGGCATGCACAGAGCTTTTGTGACTCCAGTACTTACTGCATTCCTGGGGCACTGAGCCAGGCTCTGGCAGAACATCCTCTCACTTGGTTTAGCTGGAAATCTGTTCAGGCTTCCAAATTTCCCATGTTTCTTCTTGTGGAGTGTTCCCCAGTCATCCGTGAATGACTTTAAGCTATACTGACCAGGTCCTAAATTAGCCAGTGCCTGTAAATAAAATTCAGATTTCATGCCATGTTTTCAGAACCCAGAAATCCTTAAAACAACAACGAAATAAATATTATTTTTTAATTTTTTTTATTTTTATTTTTTATTTTTAGTGATCCACACTTCTTGAAAAAGACTTCTCTTGAGCTCTCAATTCCTGATATCCCATCCCACAGCTTGCACTACCTGCATCATGTAAACTACTAATGTCCAAAACACTAAGAAATGTGTACTAGCCAGGAAACAATAATGTACTGTAGCTTATGTACATTGGCATGACTTACAGGAGTCTTAAACCAAATATCAATCATCTTTAACCATGTATGGCACCTGCAACAAAATACAGTTGCAAAATACAATAAAGATAACATATTAAATAATAAATCATTTCGATGACTTACCGGCGCAGCTAAATGTCCTGTTGTGATTGGCTTGTTCCTGTCACCTGAAAATAGGTCGTAGGGTCCTCGGTTGCTTGTCACTTTTTTTTCCAGTTCATCCACAAAACTTGAGTAGTTGTACCTGCCTGGAGCGAGTTCTGAACCCTAATGTATTAGCGAAAATAACACTTGCATTCAACCATACAATGCTATTAACATATGCAAAGAAACCATTGTCAGTAGTGTCACTCTATTTTTTTTTCTTTTTCTTTGTTTTCTGCAACAAATGTGTATGATTAATAAAGTAAAAGAAGTCTGAGTTACCTGTATTCACAGGTTTATTTGTTGCCCACTGGAAATCCTTTTATGGTATGTTTGAAAATAAGTAAGAACAAATAAATTTAATATGATGTATAATGAAACATGGGCAGGGTATATAATGTGTGAAACATAATATTCAGTAATTGGTGTGATGGGGAACAGATGAAGAAGGTAAAATCAACAGTTTACATACCACACAGGTCGGGTTTCTGTTGAGTTTAGCCCCAGAGTCTAACATGCCTACTGTGCTGAAGGACTGCTTTGACTTCTCCTCCATTACTGTTTGGGGAATTCCCCCTTTACCATATGTACCAGGTCCAGGTGTGTTACTCTGGAAGAACAAAAAATATACATTGGTGGATGAAAAAAATCTCCTTGGCATGACAAGTGCAAGAATTTTTAATGAACTGAAAAAAACAACAACAACAAATTTACCTTGTAGTCATTCATTTCCTTGTTCACTACCATTTTACTAAGAACTGATATTTATAAGTCCTTGCTCTACATTCTTAATTAATATAGCATGTTCATCATGATCTGTTGAGTTGGCTAGACTCCCAAACACTGAAAATGAAAAAGCAAACTGATAAATACTTGGAACTGTAGAGCCTTTCTGTCATAGCTTCTGAAATAAGAGTACCGGGTAAAACAAGAAGAAGTTAATGACTTACACTGACAGAGTCCTTAAACCTGGTAGCCAAGGTCTGACAAATGCCCCTGGAACTGCCGGGTTTTGTATTGGTTGAGTGGAAGGAATCCTGAATGTCATAAGATCCTGGGCCTAACTTTCTTTGCTGTAAAGCATAAAAGTGGGCATATTCATACTAGGACACACATACTAGGAAACATCACAACAGAAAAAAAACTTAGAATTCTATTATCTAATGGCACACACAGTTTTTCCAAAAAAATTGTAATTCCAACAGTGCAGACCTTATAACATATACACTGGCATACTTCTAAAAATCTACATGCAAAACTACTCTTATTTGCCCTTAGTGTCGAACCACTACAGGCCTAGACAGGGAGATGCCAATGTTTTGAAGACATGAACATGGGAGAGAAAAGAATGATAAGAAAAACCTTGTAAATCAGACACCCTGATTTTAGTGCCCAGCTACTGCAAATCCATACCACGAACATACCAGAAGCCTTTTGAGTTCCCACTGTTCCTTGTGGAGGAGGTGTGGTAAGGCAGCCATCTTCTCTACCTCATGGGCCCGAGCCCAGCCAGGGCCTGAGGACCTTTCCTCCACTGCATGTTCACTGAACCCACCCCGATACACATTGTACAATCCAGGACCAAGGCGACGGGTCTAAAAACAATAAATATCATTACAGTATCTGAGGAGCTTGCAGGCACATGCATTCAGGCAAATGGAATGGGAGACTAGAGGACAAGCAACACAGAAGGTGTAGACTGATCCCAGTAGAACATGTTTTCTTTAGTGACACTGCAGTGCTTGTGTACTTCAAATGTGTTTTTATGTGAACACATATACTGATTTTTGTGACGCAATAAAGGAAAGAGTTCATAGCTATGGGCCATTTTATGACAGGCGGCAGGGAGTTTTATGAGTTTCCAAGTAATCCTATCAGATTTCACTTGTCTCCAAGTTCCTCTATTCTACCACTAAGCCTTCCAACTATATCATACTTGTTTACAAGTAATTAATTCAGTGAGCTAAATGATCTCCTCTCCTTATTTAACATTCTGACATTTACCTAGAGTACCAACTGAATGAATGCCAGATATATAAAATACATATCTGGAGGTAGTACATTTTAATGTTGTTAAATTAACAAATAAGCATCCAATGTACAGTTATGACATTTATAACTTCAAAATTATTACAATGTAAGCAATAAAAGCCTACCACTTCATCTGTCGAGTGTTTGTCATAAGGAAACTCTGTGAAAGTGCCAGGTGTTTTACTCTTAGGATGGATTCCAGAGACATCAAACCTGCAGTAACAAAAATGCCTTTTAGTTTGACAATAACACATACAGGGGCACACTTTGTCCTACATTCCACATATATTTACTTATCTCTTCAAACCCTGAAAGAAAAGAAATATACACCGAAATTGCATTACAATGTTTACCATGTCTTTACAAAACCCCAAATCATACCATCAACAGTAGGATTAAGAAAATGCTGCTTTGACTGCCGTACTATATTTAAAGCAAACAATGGAGACCTCTACCAGTGATGCCCATGAAACAAATACAAAATTTCCCCTCAAATCAAGCATAAGATGCACTGGCATGTTTAGCCACATTTAGCTCTGCATCTGATTTTCTACTCTAAGCACAAAATCTTATGTTTTCCGATACAACCCTTCAGGTGTCAATTTTTGTGTGAAAGACATTGATATTTTACCGATACGACAAAGGGTAATAACTAACTGAATCACTGCAATTCCTACAATACAACTACATTTCTTGCTCATTTTCAGTTAAATTAACAGTATTCCTGGTGTATGTGTCAAACTGTCGCATGTTGAGGCAGTTTTTGTTTTTTTCTTCTTCTTCTTCTTCCTTTTCCTCTTTATTTTAAGCATTTTTACTTTTCTATCACGTACTTTATTGTTTCATTTTCAGTGTTTCTGATGTTTCAGTGCAACCAGCAACAAAAGGCTAAAACAAACCATAATGCTCAGCAATTCAATAGTACCGGTATTAAACAGCTGTTAAATTACATTCGTAGTAAATTTAAAGTCGCAAAGTTAATTTATTGCTTGTTCCGTTTCTTACCTCGCTGTTTGTGTGCCAAAAGGAGCTCCCCCGAACTTTTTAACTGACATTTCGTTTTGTGCTAAAGTAGCTGAATCACGCGCATACACAAAGTTAAAAAGCTCTGTCTTGGGTGCAGAGCTCACTGAAGAGTTCGGCGTGCACTGCCCGTTCACCTGTCAAACCGCAGCCATATTGTTTGCGGAAACACGTCACATGGCAACACTACTCTCGAAGGAAAAGCTGCTTTGAAAAAAAAACCCCAAAAAAACAAGCACTTATGCGGTAAAACATTGTCCTTCCCCGTTATATTTGTATTTCTAAAATGCAGTCAGTAATTTGTTGTTTAAACAATTGCTGATAAGTCAATGTAAATATTTAAAAGCATGACCGAACGACTGGTCGGACTTCAGGGGCGATAACCCATACTTTATGCAAGGGTTGCTGCCCTTGGGTGGTCCTATATATGATGGATTTATAGTATTTCATTATTGTTGAACGCCATACTCGATGATTTTTCACTTATGCACTTGGTAGTCTGTTTTATCCGTAGAGGAAACGAAAAAACAATTTCTCACATGTGACGAACAGATATGCACAGCAAATTGGTGGAAGACAATTAAGCATTGTTCAACAAGCATTCTATTAGGATCTGAAATTTCAACTCTTTCACATTTACCAGTCTAAAATCAACAAGAAAATAACTGGATAAATTTCTTTTCTGTTATACCTCTTAGAGGTGGAACTGCAAGCCACTTAACCACTCAAACAAGGTCCGCCCCCAAAGAGAAGCGAAATTATGAATGATATAAGTTTCACAATGTTATTTCGTCCTGACATAAATTGTGTCAAAACTGCAAGTAAGTTTGTTTGATTTAACTTAGCTCCTGGATATGTATCGTAAACTTCGTACACAAAAGCGCTGAAGATTCCATATTGGTAAAGAATCGAAGTGCAATTCGAAATGCATACTGATAGGGTATTTCATACTATTATTTGTAGGAAATTAAGAAATTATGAAATTAAACAAAACCACTGCACATTTACTAAATGAAATGAAAAAAAGAATTTACAGGGCTTTTGCACGTCGATAATTCCAGGAAGCAGCCCTGTCAATGGCCTACCAGCATAAGGACGTGTTGCAAACTATAAATTGTATCTGTATAAAGCTCTCGCACAGAGTGAAGAACTTGAACGACCTTTTCTTTTATAAATTTACGCAAAATCTATAATAAGAAGCCATATGTATTACTATTACTTTGGTTTAAAAATAATCGTCAAATCACCTAACCATAAATGGTGCGGTAGTGTAAAAACCATATGATTCTAAACGGGTCTGCTTTTGAGTGGAAGAAAGAAAAAGTAGTATTAACGTTTAATTCGGAGGTGCCGGTGTTAGAGATCGGTTTGTATTGTGAATTTGGAGGCGCCAATGTTAAAGATGAGATTGTATTGTGAATTCGGAGGTGTCGATGTTAAAAATGAGTTTGTATCGTGAATTCGGAAGTGATGATGTTAAAGGACGAATTTATATCGTGAATTCGAGGGTGCCGATATTAAAGATCAGTTAGTATAGTGAATTCGGAGGTGCCGATGTTAGGGATAAGTTAGAATCATATTACTGTTTTATCTCTTCAAGAATTTGTCAGTATTACGGCTCGGTGAATTTGTACTTTGTTTCACATGTCTATCTCCTCTCAGATAGGAAGCGAGAGGCTGTGGGAAAAGTCCACGCCAACGATGCACAATAAATTCACGCTTTTTTTTCACTAAATCAATGAAGTCACTAAGATAATAAATTTCACTAAGTCTTTGCTATGTTGTTTCCAAATATATAAAGTAGCAAAGTTTTACTTGTATATTATTGTCAAGACACTATCATTTCACGAACAACCAATGAATACTACACCCTGTTTATCAACACGACAGCTAACATATGTATTTATTTGACTGAAGTTCTTCACCGCACTAAAGAATATTTCACTTTGTACGACCACAACTACCACTATGTCGGAAGGAGACCGGATCAGAGGGAAAGTCCACAACCTCTGAAGGTTGTTGGCTGACCTTAGAAACCACATCCAGAATTGTTATCTGTGATTTTTTTTTATTTTGGTACTATTAGGAAAAAGAGAAAAAAAAAAGACAGAATATGCGTAAAAATTATTCTCCTAAGTTTAAGCGGCTCGCTTTGGAAGCCCTTTGCTATCACCCAGAAAAAAAATTCGGGGGGTAATTATGAGATTTTTTTCTCCTGATTACGAGAAAAATTGCCTGTGCACTGTTGCAGTATAGGTGTCAAATGAAATGGTTGTTGAAAACTACAGGAAGTCTTGGACCTCACTTGGACATGGATACACGAAGTCTGTGGCGTGAAATAACTTCCCGGTGGACAGTAAACAGAAGGCTGTTAAAAGGGGCCAGCCATAACTTGCAATAAAAATTTAAGAGACTACATTTTCATTAATACTACAATTACAGACTTCATACTTGGTACATTAATGACACCTAATATGGGCTATCTCGATTCCAACGCCAGGTATGCGATTCTGTGAATAGCAGTCGGAATAGCCGTCTAGTCCATATCTCCAGTAAAACTGCACTTATAGAGATATCATACTTGTTATATTAATGACAACTACTGTGAGCTATCACCAAATGCGTTGTAGTTGTATCGTTTTATCTGTCTACAGTTTGTGTTTCTGTCCTCAGACAGATCATATCAACAGACAGATCCGATGCATACGCCTTGCACAGAGAATTTCTACATTCAGGCGCTCTTGTCGTTTGTGGACCATTCGTCGCCGTTAGAGGTTCACGACGCTCCTTAGTGAGAGCTTAATTTTCGTCCACAAATATTGCGTGCATGTCTACATGTCAAAGGCTGTAAACTTCGTCTCTCTCTCTCTCTCTCTCTCTCTCTCTCTCTCTCTCTCTCTCTATATATATATATATATATATATATATATATATATATATATAGACGAAAATATATATATAGGCGAACATGTATATACAGACGAACAACAATGGAGTTAAACAACAATGGATGAAATAAATCAGGCGAATAGGTTAACTGACTGGTTTGATAACCTTTACGCTGTTATGAACACTGTTTCACTTGTGTGGCGCAGTGAAGCTGATGCACGGGTATATCAATAAATATACCACACCTTGCCAGGTAACCCACAAACGTCCTGACGAAAGGTTACAGCCAAGTCAACAGGAGCTGGATTAACCTCACTGATCAATGCGAACATTTTAGTCTGGTGTGAAACTCTGCACATATTCCCAAAATTAATCTGTTTAATTTAACAGAAAGTATCTGAGTGATGCTAGAATGTTTTCTGTTATTGCAGCAGATTATTCTGTATGTTAAATACAAAACACGTATTCTATTTATTGAATATCACCATTCTATTAGACTAACACGATGCTAGGTTGAATGCGACACAATATTTTGTTTTTATAACAGAATACACTCTAGCATCACTCAGCCAACAGACTTTCTGTTCAGTTTAACAAATTAATTTTTTCAGTGTAGACCGCTCAACCTGCGAGGACAGACTAAGTAAAGTAGAAACTGGTCATCAATATATAACAACACAGATACAATACACAACACACCTGCATTAAGATTTAACCGAATGAGATTCAAATCCATGAATTGTTTTTTTACTCTTATGTGGAGGGGAGCACGTCATGCCAGTCATGAACTGAAGGAATTTGTCTACGTTGTAAGATACAGATTAACCACCGGGAAATTTTGCATTCGGGCTGCTGCTTTACAAATGCCACTCCTGAACCGCTGTGTTGGACAAACTAAATTTCTGAGTATATTATCCGATAATATATTATCTTTTATACCTCACAACAAAATGCTTAAAGATAAATGTACAAAGGCTCTTGATATAATCAAGGTGGTGCATAGCACTAACTGGGGTGCTGACCGATCAATACCGACTCACTTTCCTGCCTTTTATCAAAAGAGAAAATTTTAAACTCTTTTAATTCTCGATATTTTAGTCTGCATAGAAAATTAATTAGAAGAGGTAAAGATATTATATTCTGTTGGTTACCAAATCATATTGGTATCCATGGATAGATGACTGGGATGTAAACGCCGCTAAGGCTGTCCTAAATGTACCTATATCCAAAATAAAAATACTTTATGCTGATTTTCTATTCAACATTTTAAAATATATTTGTGGCTTTTAGCAGGGTGAATGAGATGCATAACAAACTGCACGCTGTTCACCCTGTCATTGGCTATAATTCTGATACACATGAGAACAAGTAGTTTTAACTAGATGCTATACTGGGCATTCTTGTTTAACACAATTACTGTGTATTCTAGTTGAGAGCAGCGCCCCTGAGTGTGTTGGATGTGATGCTCGCTACATCAAACATACCATGGCTGCTCATGTTCTTTTTCGCCTATTCGCCTATTTTTGTTTTATTTTTGGTGTTCTCTCCCTATCGGCAACCATTTTATTGCCTACTGTTTTGAACACCTTCTCGTCACAATGTGGCCTGAAAATTGCCGATGTGGCCTTAGATCACAATCATGCATTCATTCATTCTTGAATTGCTGTAACCTAACAGTGGCTTGTGAATATCTATTTGATGATTGTTTCACGTTACATTCAAGAATATTTCACTTAATCAGTCAGTTTGACGGGTGGGTTTGGGGGTGGGGGGAAATGGGGGCACCGAAACCACCGACAAGTTACTGTCGAACCTTTCCTGGTTTGGTGCACAGAAACGCATATTATCATGGGAGGAAGGTAAGTCCGGAAGGAAGCGCACGATCATCCGCAGGTTGTTGGTTAAAAAAAAAATTCAACATACTTACGAGATTTTTTCTCTCGTAATTATGAGAAAAATGTCTGTGAACTTTTGCAATATAGAGGTTGGAGAGGTTGTAGAACCTACAGGAAGCCTTGCACTACACTTCGACATGGATACACGAAGACTGTGCATGACGTGAAGTAAGTTAGTATCTATATATATGTACAATGATGTACATATTGTAAGCACGCGAGTTATAGTAGGGATGAGATTCGATCATTTTGCCATTTGTGCAGTGGAACTCCACAGCCACAATATGGAGAGCTATAACCCAGAGATAATAGGGACGTGTTCTTACTTCTTCCCAGGCACTCGGTCGAAGGCCTGGACAAATTAGGTTAGTAAGTCAGGTATCTGTACGTGTATTCATTGTGCAGGTCTGTGTGAATGTCAACGCCAATATGTCTAGAGATATTTTAGCGATTCTGTTGAGTTTAATGCGGATGTTCGTACACGTGTTCCGGGGGTCAAGATATTCGATATCATCCTGACAGTACAGTTGTTTTCCGGAGACGGCTCTATATGTACTCATTACGGTCTATGCATCTGGAACACACGACAGACCAACGACATTGTATAGCCATCAACTCTGCATGAATCCGCGCACGACCAAATCTGACCCTAATTAAAAATTGTAAAAATTGGAACGGTGGTTTAATCGATCCTTTTCAAAACTAAGACATGTTCTGTCTCAAGCTGAACCAAAGACAAGATACAGGCCTAACACTAACGTAACGACACATTTTATGTATTTGTTTCATTTCAGGACCAAGCCCTCGAGGAAAGCATGTACTGCGCTTTGTTCCAGCCAAATTTCCTGGCGCAACGCTGGATTCTATAGCAATTTTAAACCCTGATGCCTTACAATATTGGCATAAGTTAATGACGTATATTGTGTTTATTTATATTTATTTGAATGTAAGCCTTTATGAGTCCACTGCACTATCAGATAACTGACACAATACTACTGATATAATAATGTAGCCTTGTTCGAACACGTGCAATGAGTCTCACTCAACAAGGTTTCTATGCCAGTAGAGTTTCTAGAGAACTGATTAGATCAGCGATGTGTTGTAAGTTGTACAAGTCCATCATCGGCTTCTGGGTTTGTCTTCAACAACTTAAAGACTTAATTAAGTCATAAATTGCAAGTGCATAAAAAGCCCCAGTCACAAGTGAAAAACTCAAATTGTGCTTGATACATTGTTCTGCAAATAAAGAATCAATGTACAAATTTTAACCTTCCTGGAGTAAAACATTTTAATTATAGCTGTGCTTGAATTTTAACATGGGCCCTGGGAAAAGGAACGTGGTTCAGTGAGAACGCACGAGACGCACATAACCGCGTGACACGCGAACCACAAAGTGCAGGTTTAATCCTTGCCTTACAATACAGGGAATTTATAGATTACCCAGATCTCAAGATACATGAAGCCTTGGTGATGATAAGTGGCCTCAGGAATTCGTTGAATGCCACTTGCAAGTGTCTTCCGCCAGTATGGCCGAGTTTCAACATGGCTTACGTAACATTACATGAGCGCATATGTCGTGCAAGTCTGTGCATCACTGACACGCGGCAAAGTTCTTGCCAAAGGTGAAAGGTTTACCCCATGGTCACTCTGGTTTACTCCACCATGCAATAAAACCCCGGCCGTCCCCTCTGTCCCCGTGGTCTTACCGGAAAGTTGCTAGGAATGGCGTCAAACAACAATCAACATGAATCAGTATATAAACACGCATCTTAATCGAAACGACAAGAGTTTCGAGTTAGTAATATTTTAGCATAGGCCTACATTTGTGTACCTCCGTCTTCTATACATGGGTGTCGCCCGCGATGACTGACGTCTTTTCGCACTCATTGTTTACAGGCGGTGACATATTGCCCATTGGTCTGTGTATTGAACTATAAGGACCAGCCACAGTGGTGTTTCCATAGTCATTTGATACAAATGTTTTTGTTTATTTGTTGTTTCACGTATACTCAAGACCTTTACACTTACACAATTCAGTCTCATGAGTGGAACCTCAGTGCTCGGGGTAAACTAAACCAGGTTTCTCATGATTTTTCCCCCGTTTGATATATAAGCGCACCATACTGGTGCGAGACAAGTGGTCTCAACGAAAGTTTGAGCGTTTATTGTCATCAATTAAGGCACCAAAAACTGTTAGAGCCAGAAATTCATTTGTCCAGCGCGCACGCCCCTATATATGACCTTTGCCACTGAAAAACAAGCTTCTTAACCACTCTACAATGCTAACCTACCATCTCCTGTCTCCACTCTACTTTATTACACCAACGTTTTGACACACATATAACACACGTAATCATACAACGAGTACTCTATATAAAAGACTGTGTACAAATTTGTACCTCCACAATGATATTTGCATCAGCAGTGCATAACTTGTGTGCTTTTATCATTAAAAAGTACTCAGTTTGTGTACTGCTGATAGACACATTATGTGAATGGGCAGGTTTGCCACAACTTTGTGTACTACTCGTACACTGTCGTTTTTAGATAGTAGCGTCATCTACAGTAGCGTCAAATGACAGTGCATGCACAAAGACGGCCAAAAGAAGAGAATACCTCGACGCTCGTGTAAAAACATTTGGGTGAATATAAGGTGAAACGACAGTCATCTTTACACAACACATAGCCACAGGCTAGTTCACGTAATGTAAAGTGGTTTTATAAGATAAGGTATGATAAGCGGCATGGGTAATCATGTAACTGTCAGCGGTTATAACCCCTGACTGAATATATTATTCGGGTGATTTAAAATTATACTCAGTCCACATGTTACACATAAGTCTTTTATAACCGACTCATATAGTACTTTCGCATGCTTTCGCTTTTGCCTTTTCACCAAGTGATAACAAGTATATATTGAAGGTAGCACAAGCCCGGATTTATAATACCTGTGACATCCCGAAAACGTCGACTGCTGAAATACGGATCGAAGTAGATATTGATTATTATGTCAGTTATGATACTGTAATATGCGAATGTATGCACACAAAGTTGACCCCTTCTGGCTACTACCCGCCACTTTTGTGTGCCAGAGATCAAGGTTTTCATCCATAAAAGGCTAATGTCTGCGAGTCCGTCCCTGACACGCATCACTATCGCTCAAAAGAGCGTGGAGTTTTGTGTCGACTTACACCGAGGATCCATGTTGAAAGATAGGATGTTAAAAGTTTAACAGGACGACCGACGGATTTAGTCAGTGCTTTGGGTTTAACGTCGTACTCAACAATTTTTCAGTCATTTGACGACGACCGACGGATTTAGCATTTAGTGCTGCAAGGTCGAAGCTAAAAACTTGATGACCTTATATTGAGAAATTTTATCTTGGGTACAAGATATATAACACATCATATATATATATATATATATATATATATATATATATATATATATATATATATACAGTACGACGTAAGTTCAAAGAAACAAAAAACAAGCCAGTTTTCCAGCGTAAAATAAGAATATGCTTGTAAAACAATTAATAAACCTCACTATAAAGTGTTTATAAAGCACTTTGTATACAGCTCTGACCCGATGAAATACCGTTATTTGAGAAAGTATATGGCCATGTCCGTTCACCGTAGGCCCTACTCTGTATAAAGTGATACGGGACGTGTGGTCGGTTTACGAGAATGGGGGCCAAGGTTAACCCGGTGAGTGACAGGGCCTGTGTTTATAGCGTGTCTTAGGAGTTAAGCTGAGGCGTCTCTATCACAGTGACACTGAACCCAGTTGAGGAAAAGATGCCGGCCACAGATCTTACCAAGGATGTAGCGGACATAGAGGTAGGCCCCTTTACATTGTATCCGAGGTCATCGCAGATGGTTGGAGGTTTGAGAACTGTGATGCAATGTGTAGTTCGGACTCAAATTACTCAGTTTATTCATTGAAGATAGGGTAATGACCTATTTGACGAATTTATACTGTTGTATGCAGTTAGGGTAGAGGTTTGTTCCAGCCCGTACAAGGATATAGAGTAATGTTGTGAAAATGGCATTACACCCTGTGAGCAAGACAGGTACCTGTGTGCTTGCACGTCGTAATAAATATTGGAGAAAACAAATGCATTTTTACAGGCACGTTTACGACTAGTCTTTGCATGTTGCACATGTACTGTTATTTATTTAGCCCCATTTAATCTGGTTTGTAATCGCGTTGAAGTCATCTTCATGAACTGACGCACTCACGTATATACTAGCACAGTATATGAATTTCTGTGTACGACGTCCGTGTACTTGCAATGTTACTTCGGCGAGCGAAGCAGGCAATTTACATTACATGCTATTTATGCAAGTGATTAAAATTAATACACTTATGATTAATAATACACTTAATGCCTTAAAATAGCTCTTGTTTTTCTTTCACACTATGTGTATGACTTAAACCTCTAACAGGCTTTTATGGGTATTTTCCCATGCTCAGCTCAGCTCATCCTTAACAACTTCAATGCGCGATTATACATGTAGCTGACTGCAGCAGTAATTTTTGGACACGTCGGCGTTTTGCTTTATAAAACCATTGAGTGGGTCGTCACCTACGTTAATGGAGAACACCTCAAGTTTACGATTATTTATTTATTAATTGGTCGTGTGGTAATAATTTGGAAAATTTCAAAATTTTGTGCATCCTTGAGTTCATGTGAAAGCATTTTTTTGGTATATGGGAAAATTTACTGAAGCATGTGAGAATGTTTTGGATACGCTGTAAAAAGTTCTTTGATGAAACTTTATTTGTGATCAGACTTTATTTTTGATCAAATTTTAATTTGAATCAAACTTAGTTTGGATCAGACTTTATGAGGACACTGGAATATCCAGGGAATATTTTGGACTTCTTTTTGGTTATATAGGGATATGTCAGACACCATAAAAACTTTATTTGGGTTATATAGGGATATGTCAGACAGCATGAGAACTTTATTTTGGTTATATAGGGATATGTCAGACAGCATGAGAACTTTATTTGGGTTATATAGGGATATGCCAGATACCATAAAAACTTTATTTGGGTTATATAGGGATATGAAAACTTTATTTTGGTTATATAGGGATATGTCAGACACCATAAAAACTTTATTTGGGTTATATAGGGATATGTCAGACACCATAAAAACTTTATTTGGGTTATATAGGGATATGAAAACTTTATTTGGGTTACATAGGGATATGTCAGACACCATAAAAACTTTATTTGGGTTATATAGGGATATGTCAGACACCATGCAAACTTTATTTGGGCTATATAGGGATATGTCAGACACCATGCAAACTTTATTTGGGTTATATAGGGATATGTCAGACACCATAAAAACTTTATTTGGGTTATATAGGGATATGTCAGACACCATGAAAACTTTATTTGGGTTATATAGGGATATGTCAGACACCATAAAAACTTTATTTGGGTTTTATAGGGATATGTCAGACACCATAAAAACTTTATTTGGGTTATATAGGGATATGTCAGACACCATGAAAACTTTATTTGGGTTATATAGGGATATGTCAGACACCATAAAAACTTTATTTGGGTTTTATAGGGATATGTCAGACACCATAAAAACTTTATTTGGGTTATATAGGGATATGTCAGACACCATAAAAATTTTTTTGGGGTTATATAGGGATATGTCAGACACCATAAAAACTTTATTTGGGTTATATAGGGATATGTCAGACACCATAAAAACTTTATTTGGGTTATATAGGGATATGTCAGGCACCATAAAAACTTTATTTGGGTTATATAGGGATATGTCAGACAGCATGAAAACTTTATTTGGATTATATAAAAGCAAAATATTGGACACATTGAAAAACGTATTACATGGATCACATGGAATTTTATTTTTCTGATTCTGAATGTCTGTTGACGTGCATAGAAATATTTTTTACAGCTTGCAACCAATCTGGACCATTTAAATCATGTGGACAACATAGATTGCCCATTTTAGAAGCTTAGCTGATTCTTGTGATATTGAGTTGGGTGTATTAAACACTTTGGGTCTTTGGGATTATTCAGCATAGAATCACGTGGAAGTGTTTTGGAAACATTGATATATTGACCAGACCATGTGAGATTTGTATTGTGGACTCAGTGAAAACCTTTCCAGATCATGTGGAACATTATGGACACATTGAATACAATGCTGGATTTCTGCAGGAATATTTTTAAAAATAAAAATCTGCTACTTGGATGACAGTAGATAGTTCAGATCCAGTCACAGTTTTACTGGATCATGTGAAAATATTTTGGACATAGTGAAAGCAATGACTGGTTATGATATAAGATAATGCTGGATCAGATATTAAAATTGTGGTACACATTGAAACTTTCAGAATCAAGTGAAAATATTTCAAAAACACTGAAAACTTTTCAGGGTTTTAGCCACTGAATCAGTTGAATGTATTTTGTGAGAGTATTTAAGTACATTGAAGTGAGTCAGTGCTTGGGGTTTAACATTGTACTTAACAATTTTTCAGTCATATGTCAACGTAGGAGTCCTTAAGAGTGTATGTAAGGTGCCTCATTGTTGCAAGACAGACTTCCACTGCTTGTATATCTAGTGCTGTTTCACTGAGACGACTTACCAAAGGAAAGTAAGCCGCCCCAACCAGTCCTTGCACTATCCCCTTAATGCTGAACACCAAGCAAGGAAGTTACAACTTCCTCTTTTAAGGTCTTAGGTGTGATCCGATCATAGAGTATATGTAAACTCACTGAAAATTGTACTATGCCATGTGAGAGTATGTAGACTCACTGAAAATTGTGCTATGCCATGTGAGAGTATGTAGACTCACTGAAAATTGTGCTATGCCATGTGAGAGTATGTAGACTCACTGAAAATTGTACTATGCCATGTGAGAGTATGTAGACTCACTGAAAATTGTGCTATGCCATGTGAGAGTATGTAGACTCACTGAAAATTGTGCTATGCCATGTGAGAGTATGTAGACTCACTGAAAATTGTGCTATGCCATGTGAGAGTATGTAGACTCACTGAAAATTGTACTATGCCATGTGAGAGTATGCAGACTCACTGAAAATTGTGCTATGCCATGTGAGAGTATGTAGACTCACTGAAAATTGTGCTATGCCATGTGAGAGTATGTAAACTCACTGAAAATTGTGCTATGCCATGTGAGAGTATGTAAACTCACTGAAAATTGTACTATGCCATGTGAGAGTATGTAGACTCATTGTAAACTGTACTATGCCATGTGAGAGTATCTAGACTCACTGGAAACTGTACTGTACCATGTTACACTATCTAGACTCACTGGAAACTGTACTGTGCCAGACACATTGAAAACTTCAGTGGCTCATTAAAAACTGCACGGTGTCATGTTAGAGTAGCAAGTCTCATTGAAAACTGTACTGTGCCATATGAGAGTATGTAGACTCACTGAAAACTGCACTCAGCTTTGTGAGAGTGTCTAGACCGAAAACTGTGCTATACTCATGTGTGAGTATCTAGACCTATCAACAACTTTACTACTTCATGTGATAGTATTGAAAATGACCTTTACCTCATGGAAATATTTGGACTTACTGAAAATGATTCTTATTATTGTGAATATTTGAACGCACTCAGAACTTTTACTGTACAATGTAATATACACGAAAGTTTTGGGGCCCATTGATCATTTAGGTGACAACAGTTTATATTTTAATTGTATGAAAAACTTATTTTAGGCAATACCCCAGATGTTCATAAATGTACGGTTCTGTTTTTGTAATATTTCACAGAATATTCTAGCCTTGAACCCAAAGGTGCCAAAGAAAGCCAGTCTTGTTTCCAGCTCGAAAACCAAGCAGAACAAACAGCACTGGAAAAGGAACCAGGACAAGGGATGTTCTGTAAGTTATTCTGTTCAGGATCCTTCTCAGAATTTATTGAACCGTTTCATCTTGTTTAAAGGAGGTATATCAAAGTTTTGGGGCCAAGAAAAAAAAACAAAAAAAAAAAACACTCAGCATAAATCCAATTAAATTTTTGCTGTTGTTTTTGGTACCTGCAATTATCTCTCTTAGCTGTGTTCACCGTGGGCAAACTCATACTGCATGTGTTAGTTTATGTATTTATTTATTTGATTGGTGTTTTGGGCCGTACTCAAAAATATTTCACTTATACAACGGCAGCCAGCATTATGGTGGGAGGAAACCGGGTAGAGCCTTGGGGGAAACCCACGACCATCAGCAGGTTGCTGGCAGACCTCCCCACATATGTTTCAGATGTTAGTTTAAGATGAATCCATTGTGTTTACGTGTATATGTGCACAACAGAAGAGTTACAATTTTCAGAGATTTAATTTCCATCTGTGTAGCTTCATGCCCCCATACAGTTCCATCAGTCGGACCATTTGGTTGCATGAATATTTGCATTTATATTTCATTTTTACCTGAATTCTCTACATCGTTTGTTTTGCTTAATTCACAGTCTAAAAACGGTTCTGTTTTTAGACTTGTAGTGGTAAAGAGAAGAATTTTGATGACATCAAGCACACAACACTGAGTGAGAGAGCTGCCCTGCGAGAGTCAGCAAGGTTAGATGGATTTGACTGAGGATAAAACTTGCCTCCATTATCTGAATTGCACAAGAAAATCACACAGTCCTCTGATAGTTTTATACAAATAATATCCTGCTTTCTGAAAATATACTTGCAGCTAGAGAATTGTTAGGCCTATTTAAATTTTTGTGCTTAAACAGGCAATATGGATAATTAAAGAGGGCAATCTTCCAGCCAGAAATGCACATTGGATGAGTTAGTTCTTTATTTGTTTGATTGGTGTTCTACGTCATACTCAAGAATATTTCACTTATAAGACAGCCTCCACCTTTATGATGGGAGGAAATCTGGCAGATTCAAGTGGAAACCAATGACTATCCGCAGGTTGCTGATAGATCTTCCCATGTATGACTGGAGAGGAAGTCAGCATGAGCTGCACTCTCAGCAACTGCATCTGTGGGAGGCTCCTGAGCCATTGTCCTGCTCCAGCAAGGAGGCCCCTCCTTGATTATTTCTGAAGGTGAAATTTTGACATCAAAAGGCTATTTATCTCAAAACGTACAATTTGTGATAAAATGTAACAATATTGTTAGCATAATAAATTAAATTGTAAACTTGTTACTATTTTTACAATGCAAGAACTTGTGCCATTTGTTAATTGTTTTTCTTGTTGTTGTCAGATGTTTGAAATGTGCAGATGCTCCCTGCCAGAAAAGCTGCCCCACTCAGCTGGACATCAAGTCTTTTATAACAAGCATATCTAACAAGGTAAGGGGCTGCCTGTGACCTGTATCTTTGGCACAGGTGAAGTATTTACCCAGCTGATAACCCTGAATACAGTTGAGTTAATGGCAGGTGTTATCAATCAGGTCAAAGGTTAAGTACTCTCATGGAATCTCTTTAGAGGAACAACTGTATTTAGTTGATCTACTGAACAGCTTATCTTAATAAATAAATAACTAACTTCAAAGAAATTCCTGATCTCAGTATTTTTAACTTTAATTATAAAGCCATCAACAGATGAAATGTGGTAAAAGTCAAATACTGAGATTGTCAAAATGAATTTCTACCAAGTTACCTTGCTCCTTATGTACAGACTCATTGAATTCTGCATTAAGCATCTTTCTTGCTTATCTTGCAATTATTAGATTATGCAATTTTTATATGAACAAGTTCGTGCTATGTAAATTCAAATGAACATTGTAAAGAAATGCTGGTAAGTTCACAGATTTTATTCAGTCCACATGATTGCAGTTGTTAGTGGTATGACATGGTATAGCATTGTATAAACTTACATTGCAAAGTTTGACAATGTGTTAAACATGGGATGTGCAATACTTGAGGTTTGCTTAATGACAAAACTTATTAGGAAAATGTTTTTCCCCACAGTACGGTGCGTGCCGGTTTTCTTGTACTTGTACTGTCTTAGGAGTGTTATGTTTTCTATGACATAAGATGGTTTTATGAAAATGAAATATTGACGTGTCTAGTGATATTTATTCAATTGCTTTGTATTAATTGACTCAGCATCTAATTTCCAGCTCCAGTGAATTTTTCACTATTTTCATTCACCAAGATAGTCAGGTTTATGGGTAAAAAGTTTAATTCTTGAAACCATCTTGTTAATATGTGAAAACTAATTGATGGAAACCAAATTACAGTTAGTACCGCAACTATAATGTGTGAATATGCCAATAGATAGAATTAACACTTTTTTTATTATTCATACATTGCTATTGACAAACATTGCATTTGTTACTTAATCAAAGGGTCACTGTATATACATGTATATATGATATGACTTGTTGTAGAACTATTATGGGGCCGCTAAGGCAATCTTGTCAGACAATCCCCTAGGGCTCACATGTGGGATGGTGTGCCCAACCAGCGACCTCTGCGTGGGTGGATGTAACCTCTATGCATCGGAAGAAGGCCCCATCAATATCGGAGGTCTCCAGCAGTATGCCGTGGAGGTTAGTCTTCTCATCAACCCCATTTTCCTGTGTGATAGTGTATCCTTTACTTTTTGAGTCTTGTGGTTAAAAGTCACTGGGATGCATGAGGTAGAGGTTCAAAACGAGGATAGGGAGTTGTAGATTGCCCCATTCTCACTGCTTGAGGGACTGTAATGAAAGTGACTGATCAGGAACTCTCATTTGACGCAGTGTAACGTATGTTAAATACCACTTGTCAAGTGGGAAAGCTCATCAGTCACTTGCCAAAGGTGGGTGGTTTCCTCCACCCATAAATGAGGACAGCCTTCTCATAAGTCAAATATTCTTAGAGTTAAATAATAATCAAATGGATTAATAAATAAATTTTAGATCTCAAGTTTTGGGACTAAATTTTTAGCTGCAGATTGGGGATAGTTTGTTGTAGCAATTTACCTGGAAACTGGCTAGCTTGGGGATACATGATACGGCTCTTATACTGTCAGTAGGTAGAGGACCACTGGTTGGTTTGGTTTGTATTAAAACATGTTAGCTACTGTGTAACTATGGGGAACACTTATTCAGTTAGCTACAGTGTAACTGTGGGGACCCTCAGTAGGTTAGCTTCAGTGCAACTATAGGAACACTCAGTTGGGTAGTTTCATTGTGACTGTGAAGAACACTGAGTTGGTTAGTTTCAGTGTGACTGTGAAGAACACCCAGTTTGTTAACTACAGTGTAATTATGGGGAACACTCAGTTGGTTAGCTAGAGTGTAACTATGGGGAACCAAAGTTGGGTAGCCTCAGTGTGACTATGGGGAAAATGCACTTGGTTTGCATCAGTATAACTATGGGGAACATTTATTTGGTTTGCATCAGTGTAGCTATGGGGAAAACGCACTTGATTCGCATCAGTGTAACTATGGGGAATTCTCACTTGGTTCACATCAGTGTAACTATGGGGAAAACTGACTTGGTTTGCATCAGTGTAACTATGGGGAACATTCAGTTTGTTAGCTTCAGTGTGACTATGGAGATGACTCAGTTGGTTTACATCAGTGTAACTATGGAGAACACTCAGTTGGTTTGCATCAGTGTAACTATGGGGAACGCTCAGTTGGTTGCATCAGTGTGACTATAGGGAACACTCAGTTGGTGTGCATCAGTGTAACTATGGGGAAGACTCACTTGGTTTGTATCAGTGTAACTATGGGGAACACTCAGTTGGTTTGCATCAGTGTAACTATGGAGAACACTCAGTTGGTTTGTATCAGTTCGTTAGATACAGTGTAAGTAAAGGGAACACTGAGTTGGTTAGCTTTAGTGTGACTATGGGGAACACTCACTTGATTTGCATCAGTGTAACTATGGGGAACACTCAGTTGCTTTGCATCAGTGTGACTATGGGGAACACTCAGTTGGTTTGCATCAGTGTGACTATGGGGAACACTCAGTTGGTTTGCATCAGTGTAAATATGGGGAACACTCACTTTTACTTCAGTGTGAATATGAGGAACACTCACTTGGTTTGCATCAGTGTAACTATGGAGAACACTCAATTGGTTTGCATCAGTGTAACTATGGGGAACACTCAATTGGTTTGCATCATTGTGACTATGGGGAACACTCAATTGGTTTGCATCATTGTGACTATGGGGAACACTCACTTTACCCAGACCAGTAAACGTTTTCTGACATATTTATGGTGAGTTTGTTTCTATTACACTGGCAACTGAGTTGCTTAATAAGAGTTTATACCTCTCTTTGTAGCTATGACTTGGTATACATATATTATTGTAAGAAACACAAAAAAAGACACAAATTGTGTCTTGGGCAGTACACAAGCTTACACAAGCATAACACCATCTGTATTTTTTCCTCAGGTTTTTAAGGATATGAGAATTGCTCAGACCAGGGACCCGGAGTTGCCTCCCTTGGCTACTCTTCCTGCCAGTTACCAATCTAAAGTGGCTCTGATTGGCTGTGGACCAGCCAGTATAAGCTGTGCCACTTTCCTCGCTAGGCTTGGCTACTCTGACCTCACCATCTTTGAAAAGCAAGATTTCATTGGAGGATTAAGGTAAGACACTTATTTTTTTGTCCAGAAACTTGAAAAAGGTCTTGTGGAATTTTGCCTCCATAGATTGATTTGCTTATTTATTTGATTGATGCTTTACGCCATACTCAAGAATATTTCACTTATATGATGGCGTCCAGCATATTGGTGGAAGGAAACTGGGCAGAGCATGGGGTGAACCCTCAGCCATCCTCAGTTTTCCATTAATTGATCTGGCTGTTGCACAGTGATGCCAAACAATGCGTAATATTATGTAAATGTTTGAAATTTTTAGGTTAAGGAGTTAGAGCGAATGCATCCTAGCTATTAAACAGACAATGTTTCATTCTGGATTTGGGCCATACCCAAGAAGTTAAAATCAGCAATCTTGTTATTTGCCTGGTTAGTCAAATACTAGTCAGCCCATAGTTCCACCATAGTCAAGGAACATGTCTGGTGTTTTGAGGTTAATGCTTTAGTTAGGCAGCTTTAAAAGGGGTCCCTGATAGATGGCTTGAAAAATGACACCATTGGGAAACGAGGAAAATAATATAATGTTGAAAGTGAAAATGAATCCCAAGCAGAAGAGACATATTTGATTTTAAATTGGTACTTAAACACTGATGTACATGTGACAAATAAAGAAATGGCAGGCAGGTGTAATTATGTGTGCGTTGATTAACTTTGATCACAGGTCACAAAGGCAATTCTGTTGTTTTTTATCTGTTTTCAGCTCTTCTGAAATTCCTCAATACAGGCTGCCATACAGTGTGGTCAATTTTGAGGTGCAGCTCATGAAAGACCTAGGGGTCAAGGTCAGCATTAGTATTATAAATTGGAATAGTTGAAGGGGTCATTGAGGTCAAGGTCAGTCATGATCAAGGAAGGTCATGGTCAGTGTAGGTCTTCTAAGAGGCTTAGGTTTGTCAGGATTTTAGGATTATGGGACAGGTTTTTCAAAAGTTGAATTAACTCTAACCCAGACTAAAATGTCATTTATGTTAATTCCTCAACCTTTCCCTATATGATAGAGCAGTCAGTGTAATTTACTTGCCATCATAATTTGATTTTGAAGGCAAAACTATTACTTTGTTTGGCCAATTGTATGCCTTCACAAATAGGAATAAATATTATTTTATTGGTCTACATGCAATATTATCCCCGAATATGCTTGAATAACATCTTGCAAATGCATACAAGGTTAAACTTTTCATCTGTCAGCCCATTGAGGAAACTCGACACTCATGTACTTGAATCTAAGAGGATGCGTGTGTGTGTGAGCATGGGAGGGAAGGGAGATTACTGTCTTGCTGGATTTATTTATTTATTTATTTATTTATTTGATTGGTGTTTTACGCCGTACTCAAGAATATTTCACTTATACGACGGCGGCCAGCATTATGGTGGGTGGAAACCAGGCAGAGCCCGGGGGAAACCCACGACCATCCGCAGATTGCTGGCAGACTTTCCCACGTACGGCCGGAGAGGAAGCCAGCATGAGCTGGACTTGAACTCACAATGACCGCATTGGTGTAAGACTCCTGGGTCATTACGCTGCGACCCACGACCATCCGCAGGTTGCTGCCAGACCTTCCCACATACAGCCGGAGAGGAAGTCAGCATGAGCTGGACTTGAACTCACAGCGACTGCATTGGTGAGAGGCTCCTGGGTCATTACGCCATGCTAGTGCACTAACCAACTGAGCCACGAAACCCCCCTGGACTGCAGGAAGGCCACATGACCGCCGTCAACCGCTTACTGTCACCAAGGACCCTGCAAGCTATGAAAACAGGAATTTGATTTGAATTGGCGGTTTCTGGGCTGAAAAGGAGATGCACACCACTGACTATGACTTCAGTACAAACTGTTACCTTTATTCTATTTTATGCCCCTATTGATTTGTAAGCCTGCTGGATTCAGATTTCTCCTGGTCTGTTTGATTTTGTCAGGTTGAGCTTGGCAGAGCTCTCCACCCTAAGGACCTCACTCTTTTCTCTCTCAAAGAGAAAGGCTTTAAGGCAGTCTTTCTAGGCATTGGTAAGTTACCCCCTTCCATACTGTATTAATCTCACATGATTCTCATTCCAGCTCCTAGCAGTTTGTGTCCATGCATAATTTCACATTTGAGATAACGTATACGAGTTATTTTTAGGCTCCTGATACACGTAGACGTTTCTAATCATCTGCTAATGTGGTCAGTGGAGTTCAAATCCATCAAATGTTAATTTGGTTTTGGGTTAAATGCCAGCTTTCAGGTACAAAAAATGGCGCTTGTTTATGCTCATCACTCCTATACCTGCATAAAACCTGACTGTCCAGATTTAAGGTAAGGATTCTGGCGTTGCCAGGTGTACTCTCAACATAATGCTGCTGGCTGCAGTTATGTAAGTGAAATATTCTTCAGTACAGTGTGAAACACTGAGTAAAGAAACAAATAAACGTTCTTGAAAATAAGTAAATCCCAGCCCTCTGTTCTTCTTGGTAGGTCTACCAGAGGCCAAGAGAATCCCGATCTTCAAGGACCTGACAGAAGGGCAGGGCTTCTACACATCAAAGACCTTCCTACCTAAAGTGGCCAGGGCCAGTAAGGCTGGTGAGTAGGATCTGCTCACATTCTTCTACCGCCAATTAAGTCACAACCAATAACAAACAAACAATAAAAGAAAAACAATGAACTGTTCTGTAACATGTGCTTTATCTGCTATCAGGTATGTGTGCATGCAAGTCCCAACTACCTCAGCTGAGAGGAAATGTCATTGTGCTGGGAGCAGGTGACACAGCCTTTGACTGCGCCACGTCTGCATTACGATGCGGCGCGCGGCGGGTATTCGTTGTGTTTAGGAAGGGATTCACCAACATCAGGGCTGTGCCAGAGGAGGTGGGTATGGTAACCGGATAGCAGTGCACTCAGCAAGCATATATAGACAATATATACAGTGATAGTCTGTTTTCATTTGAGTGGTGTCCTATGTTAGTCTGTTGTCATTTGAGTGGTGTCCTATGTTAGTCTGTTGTCATGTGGGTGGTGTCCTATGTTAGTGTGTTGTAATGTGGGTGGTGTCCTAAGTTAGTGTGTTGTAATGTGGGTGGTGTTCTATGTTAGTCTGTTGTAATGTGGGTGGTGTTCTATGTTAGTCTGTTGTAATGTGGGTGGTGTCCTATGCTAGTCTTTTGTCATGTGAGTGGTGTCCTTGTTAGTCTGTTGTCATGTAAGTTGTGTCCTCTGTTTGTCTGTGGTCATGTGGGTGGTGTCCTCTGTTTGTCTCTTGTCATTTGGATGATGTCCTATGTTAGTCCTGTTGTCATTTGAGTGGTGTCCTATGTTAGTCTGTTGTCATGTGGGTGGTGTCCTATGTTAGTCTGTTGTAATGTGGGTGGTGTCCTATGCTAGTCTTTTGTCATGCGAGTGGTGTCCTTGTTAGTCTGTTGTAATGTGGGTGGTGTCCTCTGTTTGTCTGTTGTCATGTGGGTGGTGTCCTCTGTTTGTCTCTTGTCATTTGGATGATGTCCTATGTTAGTCTGTTGTCATTTGGGTGGTGTCTTATATGTTAGTCTTTTGTCATGTGGGTGGTGTCCTATGTTAGTCTGCTGTCATGTGGGTGGTTTTCTGTGTTAGGCTTTTATCACGTGAGTAGGCTCTCATGTTGGTCTTTAATCATGTGAGTGGGCTCTTGATCTGTTATCACGTGGATGATGTCTTATGTTAGTTTGTTGTCATGTAGTTGTTTTCTCATGTTAGTCTGCTGTCATGTGGGAGGGCTCTCATGTTGGTCTGTTGTCATGTGGGGGTGGGTGCTCAGGTTAGTCTGTTGTCATGTGGGTGTGGGCTCTCATGTTGGTCTGTTGTCATGTGGGGGTGGGTGCTCAGGTTAGTCTGTTGTCATGTGGGTTGGCTCTCATGTTGGTGTGTTGTCATGTGGGTGGGTGCTCATGTTAGTTTGATGTCATGTGGGTGGGCTCTCATGTTGGTGTGTTGTCATGTGAGTGGTGTCATATGCTAATGACATTTTCAATTTTCTTCTGCATGGATATGTACATTGTAATAGTAGCTCGCCAACATGCTTGCTTATTATGTGAGTATATACATTTGTGGACAAACATGGATAGTTAATGCCTGCTAGCTTTTTTCATGAGAATATATATATATATATATATATATATATATGTACACACACAACAGATGGACCTTGCCCGTGAGGAGAAGTGTGAGTTTTCTGCCGTTCCTGTCTCCACGGCGTGTGATTGTGAAACAGGGTCACGTGACTGGGATGGAGTTTGTGAGAACAGAGCAAGACGAGTCAGGAAAATGGACAGAGGATGAGGAGCAAATCGTCAGGCTGAAAGCTGACAACATCATATCAGCCTTTGGATCTGGACTCCAGGATGACCAAGGTATGCTCACATTTAATACTCTTCTACCGCCAAACATTTCATAAAATACGATAACTGACATTGTGAGAAGCACATTAATGTATTGTGTTCAGCCTTGAGGCAAAGTTTTCAGCACTAAAATCTGCGCTCTTTCCAGAAACTGTAATCGCTAGTAATGATAATGCTGTTACTTATAAATCCATTACCTAAATGAAACCTACCAACCTGAAACATGATACATACTCAGCTAAGGGAGCTGATTCAACAAAGCCAGTCAAAATGGCAAACCTCCTCATAAGTTTTTGGTACTGGAAACTGAAAGTTTGACAGATTTATCTGAAGTTAACTTTGAACTGATAAACAAAAATTGGGCTTCTAGGGGCCCAAAAATTAGCCCTAAAATCATGCTTTAAATTTTGAGGACTGGATTTTTGGAATCCGAGCCAGATCATAAGGTGTACCAGTGAGCTACCTCTTATTTCTGTGGGAGATTTGATGGTTGAGTGCTCTAAACTGTTGGCATGTATTGCTGATGAATTGCTGCCAGACTATAATGAGGTTGCTGGTTCAAAACTTTAGAATTTTAGGCCCGGTTGTTCAAAACTGTTTTAAGCCTTGATACCAGATGTAACTTTAAGCCAAGTCTTCAATTTTGTACTTAGCCCAAAATAATTGTGTAACAGTATATTAAATATGAACTAAATCTGCTACTTTTATACTTTTATACTTTGGACAACTGTATTGGCTGGAGAGATGGGCAAAAATCTTAAATATAAATATGACTTAATGCCAGTATTAGCTAATACACTTTCAACCGGGCCCTAGTTTTCAGCATTAGAATCTGTACTATATCTATAAAGTGTGGTTCTTAATAAGGTCTCCATACTAACGGTTTGACAAATATTTATGTGTAGTTATTGTGCCATTTGTTGCCAGTATATCAGACAAAGTGTTGTCTTCAGCACGGTTAGTATCCAGCCTGTGTATGAATCAGTACTTGGAACTTTGAGGTCATTCTTTCCACCATACAATATCTTGCTCAAGCCCAACTCATGCTGGCTTCCTCTCTGGCTATAAGTGGGAAGGTCTGCTAGGAACCTGCAGATGGTCGTGGGTTGCCCCCGGGCTCTGTCCTGTTTCCTTCCACCATAATGCTGGCTGCTGTCATATAAGTGAAATATTTTGGGTATGGCGTAAAACACCAACCAAATAAATAAATAAATATAATATCTTAGTATATTACAAAACCACCATGTTTGTAAGCTAGGTACTAGAAACACATCATTAACTACTACTTTGAATATAAGCCTTCTTTGGTGACTTAATATGTGTTTGTGCAGGATTTTATTTAAATGAAATTTTCTAACATTTAGTTAAGCAGGCTATGGAACCCCTGAAGTTTAATGAGTGGGGGGCTGCCACAGGTTGACCCTGAGTCTATGGAGACAAGTGAGCCAGGTGTTTTCTGCGGAGGGGATCTGGCAGGTGTGGCTCAGACAACAGTAGAGTCTGTCAACGATGGCAAACAGGCATCTTGGTTCATGCACAAATATATACAGGTGAGATGTCTGATGCAGTAACTTATCTCCAAATATAGACATCTGATAATTCATTTATTAATATCTGCAGGTGAGACATCTGATAATTCACCGACACATACCTAAAGGTGAAAACAACTGCATGTAATAATTAACCAACAAATAGTTACATGTGAGAAATCTGATAATTAACTCACAAATACCTACAGTCAAGACATCTGACAATAAACCTACAAATAGTTACAGGTGAGACACCTGAGAATTAACTCACAAATACCTACATGTACATGGGCGACATGTGATAATTTACTCACAAATACCTACAGGTTAGACATCTTATAATTAACCCACAAATGCCTACAGGTGGAACAGCTGAGAATTAACCCACAAACAGCTGCAGGTGAGACATCTGATAATTAACCCACAAATACCTGCATTTGAGGAATTTGAGAATTAATCCACAAATACCTACAGGCAAGACATCTGAGAATTGACTCACAAATACCTTCAGTTCAGATATCTAAGAATTAACTTACAAACAGCTACATTTAAGACATACCTACTCACAAATACCTACAGGTGAGACATCTCAAAATTAACTAACAAATACATGTACCTACACATTATATGGTATTTTAACTGTAAATACTTAGCAGGTGAAATACCAAGCTTTCAGGTGTAGATGTCTTCAGAAACTTGATTAAAAAAACTCATGTTTGTTCAAAACTCATGAATGATGAAAGGTGAATAATGACAAATTGCCTTACAAGTCTTCACTTTATAAAGAAATCAGTATTCTTCTGAGACATTGGTTGACAGGTAATTGGTATTGTCAGTTGGAAATCTTTATTCCTTTGTCTAGTCCTTGGATAATCACATCATCTCAGAAACCCCAAGTCTGCCTCGATTCTTCACAGCCATAGACAGTGTGGACATTAGCATTGATGTGTGTGGCGTCCATTTTGAGAACCCATTTGGCTTAGCAAGTGCCCCACCCACCACCAGCAGCCCAATGATACGCCGAGCCTTTGAGTCCGGCTGGGGATTTGCACTTACCAAAACATTTGTTCTTGACAAGGTAAGGGAAAACTGGGAATTTCATTTGTTTTTGTTTGACTTTATGATCAAAATGAACACCATTTGATGAATTTGACATCAATTTACATGTACATTGGTAGTGGAACTGGTAGTGATAAAATGCTGACTGGATTTTAGTTTGGCTGTTTGTTTATTTATTTCCTGGGTGTTCAGCTAAAAAGCCACTTAGGAAAGTATGTCCTGAGAAAGATAGACTAATTAATACCAAATTCAGAAATATGTTACGTGATGACAGTCAGTTTTATTGTTGGACAAAGCCAGAGTGCTTGGGATGAGCCACTGAGTGGGCTGGATGCTTATATAACAAATATCATATGTAGACTATGCAAAATGTCAAACAAGCATCATTGACTGCATATTGTCACCAAATCCTCATGGTCGGTGAGTTGGGGAGAAATCTACAAATTCCCTGTCCAAGGCTGGGATTGAACCTGCTCCTGGTGTGTTCTAGTGATTGAAAGTCAATTCCCTAAACCACTCGTCAGCCAATCGGCAAACTTGGTAAAGAATTAGAAAGCTAGAGCTATTAGGTTTAATGATAAGTGTCTTTTATGTTGCATAAAAAATATTTAACACAAAATAGTTAATATAATAGTACATTCTAAAAATATGTAAATAACTTTGTGTGTTATCTTCAGGACATCGTGACAAATGTGTCTCCTCGTATCGTCAGGGGAACAACCTCAGGTCACACCTTTGGACCAGGTCAAGGGGCGTTTCTCAACATTGAGCTGATCAGTGAAAAAAACAGCGGCCTACTGGTGTCAAAGTGTTACGGAGTTGAAACGAGACTTCCTGAGAAGGTATTAAACAATTTATGTGATTTTATCCCCATTTAAGGATAAAAAGTGATTCATTAAGAATTATGTTTTAAATGTGTGATTCAGCATTTCTGACCCCAACCTCGAAAAGATACAGTTTTGTGTGCCGACTTGACCTAAGTCGCTCTATTTGTTTGTCTGGTCAGTTGATCTGTCTGTCAGTTGGTCTGTCCTGTCAGTTGTTCAGTCTTTCTGTCAGTTGGCCTGTCTGTCTGTCAGTTGGTCGATCTGTCCGTCAAATTATTTGCCTCTTGTCTTCTGGCATATGTCATTCTCTTAATGAGAAGCCTGTGTGCAGGATAACATTGACTGCCAGAGGAATCTTGCAGATGTTTACAAATTTTAATCATTTTTTTCATATTGATTTTCTGCTTTAATAAGAAATTGCACTGTCAATGAAAGGCATTATTATCCTGAATGGATATGTCACCTGATTGCTCATCAGCTGCCCTGAAGTTTGTGACATTATATGATTTGTTCACAATGTCAGCATCAGCAACGTTTTTTTTTTTTTTCTTATTACATTTTTTGTTTCACAAATACTGAAGAACAGCTTTATTCACTGCTTGTGACCTGTTTATTAAGGAATGTTTTTCTATTTTAGATTCTAATAGCCAGTGTTATGTGCTCTTACAGCGAAGAAGATTGGACTGAAACTGCCAAAATGGCAAGAGGTAAAGGTCCAAAAATTCTTGCAAATGAAGACCTTGAGGTCTAGAGTTCATTTCAGGAGGCTTGACAGACTGATTTGATTTCGTCAGTAGTATGTGATGTGATTTTTGAATGTAAAATAGCATATATCTGGATGATTGAAAAAAAAAAGTATTATCCTAATCATATATGCAATGCACTCAGCATTTTTCTTTTTGGAGCTGTGAGTATTTTAATTAATGCATTTAACAAAGCAAGTTATTGGGGTGTTTTACATGGATTTATCAAATAATTGAGTACATATCCATTTTACTGCATTGTATTTCTAGAGTGTTATAAAGTAGATCATTGGATGTATTAAATTCATTTTGACAACCTGTCAAAACTAATTGACATGTAACAATTACAGTAATGGCCTCAGAGAAAGGCAGAGTTATTGAAACACTAGAGGTCAGACAAAAGCAGGAAAGGTTTTAATGCCAGATAACATGTTTCAACATTGGGCCTTCAAAGCAGATGTTTGTATGGTTAAAAACAGGAGTAACCGCTGGGAATATCCATGTCTAAATGGCAAAAAGGTGAGAGTGGCTTAAAGTGCCACTACAATTCCAAGAGAAAACAGGTGAAAATATTAAAATGATACGATATGATATGATATACCCAGTGGAACACAGCTAACATCACTGTTCAAAAATATTAAGTGAAGAATCCTGAAAAACTAAATCTTCAGCAATTCTGCAAAAGTTTCCTGATCTGAGATGATAATATTCCTTATGTGACAGAAAAACTTTTATTTCTAGATTGTCCTGCAAAAGTGAACACAATGCAATGTTTCTTACCAATTTAGGAAAGCATATACCAGTGGGCCTATATAGCTGTCATGTCTTGCATTGACAGGAAGCCGGAGCTGACGCCTTGGAACTAAACCTTTCCTGCCCACACGGCATGGGGGAGAGGGGTATGGGTCTGGCCTGCGGACAGGTGGGTACCTTATCAACATTATCTCTTGTTGTGCAGAGGTGAGATTTTGCTTATATGCAAAATTGGTGCTAAATCCTCAACCTGAAAATCAAGGGCGATATACATGTTCACTGGCACTAATTTACAGCCATAGAGTGTTTTAGGTCCTTTATTGTTTTTTTGATGTAGTTCTTATCTCAGCATAGGTTTAATCAATCTTTTAACATGAAAACTTTTGGGAAGAACCATTCAGAAATGTAATCTTACATTGTTGCATACTGTAACCAGTAAATTTCAAAATAACTGACTTATTATTAATAGGCTCATGACTAATTATATTGACACATGTTTACTGATGTACAGGATGAGACTCTGGTCAGAAACATCTGCAAATGGGTGAGGGCTGCAGTGAAGATCCCATTCTTTGCCAAACTTACCCCCAATGTGACCGACATTACCGTGATCGCTAAAGCTGCACAGGAAGGTGTGTATCATGTGAAAATTTGTTTATTTATTTAATTATTTGATTGGTATTTTGCGCTGTACTCAAGGATATTTCACTTATACGATAGCAGCTAGCATTTGATGGGAGGAAAATCACATGTGCAGATTGCTGACAGACCTTCCCACGTATGGCTGAAGAGGAAGCCAGCATGAACTGGACTTGAACTCACAGCGACTACATTGGTGAGAAGGCTCCTGGATCATCGTGCCGTGCTGGCGTGCTAACCCCCTCAGCCATGGCGTTCATTCCTCATGTGATAAAGGTTCTGTTATTAAATAGGTCCTGCTCATAATTCTCTCTGACCTGTAAGAATCTTGATCTTTGGAGTATTTGCATTTCTCTTTAAATTTTAACATTTCTTAAACAACGAAACAGTTTATTTATTTTGGTATATCCATTGTTGTATTTGGCATGTTCCATTTGGTTAGTATTTGATACAAACTCTTACACCTATTTTGTAAAACAACCCTGACGCATGTTTCATGACCCATGTTGATGCCAGTTTCAAAAACACTCCAAAAACTACTCCCATACCAGACCACCATAAAACTGCTTCAAAAACTCAGCTAAAACCGATTTTGCAAAACATCTTTTATGTATATATTTTTTTATATGGTTTTAAATCCATTATCAAGAATATTTCCCTTAATTAATATAATAACATTCAGTTTTATGAGTGGAGAAAAGCAGAGTACCCTGAGTGAACCACTCACCTGTGGCAAGTAACTGACAAACTTTGCAACTTGTGACCTATAGATTTTAACCTGTTAAATGTGTATGCAACATTGGTTGGGGGAAAGTGAGCCTGAACAAACTTCATCAGGTACTGTTGACTTACACTTCATTACCCTATTTCCTCAAACTTTTTGCATATGAAAGAATGGAATTCAGAGTGATTTATGCACCTTCTTAATTTGATTTTGCAGACAAAACTAAATTGGTTGGGTCGGCCAATTTCAGGGCTTCACAAAAAGTATACATCTATCATTCATTGAATAATACTCTCAGAGTATGTTTGAATAAACAGATGTGCAAAAAACTTGAATAATTACACTGTGTCTACTTACCAAGGCCTCAGAAATACTGGAGTCGGGGGGGAAATCTCATGGATTTCAGGATTCTTGTAGAATGGCTGTCACTCATCTCTTTTGTTATAGGCGGTGCTGATGGTGTTACTGCCACCAACACCGTTTCGGGTTTGATGGGTCTTCGTCCCAACACCAACCCCTGGCCAGGTGTCGGCAGGCAGCAGAAGACTACATATGGAGGTGTGTCTGGAAATGCCATCCGACCAATAGCACTGAGAGCTGTGTCGGCCATTGCCCGAGCACTTCCAGGGTTTCCTATTCTGGCTACAGGAGGGATTGATTCTGCTGAGGCTGGCCTACAATTCCTACATGCTGGGGCTTCTGTTCTACAGGTAGATTTTAGTTTTTATACCTCTGGCTACTTTGACCTTTGACCTTCTTTTCCAGAGCAGAGCAACACGTAGCTCTTTGTGTTCATTCCTGGCCTGGGGCAGGGAATTGTGAAGAGTGCTGCTTCCTCACAATTCATAGGGCTTCCCAAAGGCTGGTAGTTCATCCCAGCCACTCCTGTTTTCTCAACCCATAAAAATGACTCCCATCAGCTAGGTGCAAAAATTCTTGAGTTTGGCATTGGTCAATCAGTCAGTCAGTCAGTCAATCTAAGGTCATAATTGATAATTGGCTTTTAATCTCTTGTGAACAAAGTATATCTTTGTGATTGGGAGCAATTTGATGGACATTTTTATTGTGAGCCACACATCAGAGGGGCTGTAGTTAGATCATCTTTGGCAGCCAGCAGTTTTTCAGCTTAGTCTTGCACAGACTGGACTTCAGTTTTAACCTTAGTTCTGCCAGTAAATTACGAGAGAATGATTTACATCATTGAAACCATTTGTTTGAAACCTGTTTGCTGTGGCTTTACACCTGGATGTCTTCCTAAACCACTGGCAGTGGTGGTTTCGTCCTGACCTTTCTTGGTTTCCTCCAGGCCCTTTTTGGTTCCCTCGACTTCCTGATTGGTTTCCGTCAGATTCTTATTGGTTTTCTGCCACGCTGTGATTGTTATCCTTCAGGCCTTGTTTTGTTGGGTTCTGGTTTCCTTTACGCCCGGATTGGTTTATGCCACAGTCTGATTGGTCCTGACTGGTTTCTGCCAAGCTCTGATTGGTTTCCTGCTCCTTCAGGACATGGTCAGTTTCTTCCGGAACCTGAGTGGTATTCTCCAGGAGCTGCTTTGTCTCCTTCAGGTCATGATCAGTTTCCTGCAAAACCAGTTTCTTCAACTAATACATTTGGCTGTGTGATAATGAAAATACTCAAGTACGACCTTAAATCACCAGTCTAGTTATTAATTGTGTATGGTATCTATATTATCAGGTGTGCAGTGCTGTTCAGAACCAGGATTTCACTTTGATTGATGATTACACCACTGGTTTGAAGACTCTCCTGTACCTACAGTCTGTGGAAAGGCTGAACACCTGGATGGGCCAGAGTCCTCCCACACCCAAACACCAGAAGGGTAAACCTGTACCACAACTGTCACAGCTCATTGGTAAGGTAAGTCATCTGTACCTACAGTCTGTGGAAAGGCTGAACACCTGGATGGGCCAGAGTCCTCCCACACCCAAACACCAGAAGGGTAAAGCTGTACCACAACTGTCACAGCTCATTGGTAAGGTAAGTCATCTGTACCTACAGTCTCTGGAAAGCCTGAACACCTGGATGGGCCAGAGTCCTCCCACACCCAGAAGGGTAAACCTGTACTACAACTGTCACAGCTCATTGGTAAGGTAAGTCATCTGTAACTACAGTCTGTGGTGGGGCTGAAGACCTGGATGGGCCAGAGTTCTCCCACACCCAAACACCAGAAGGGTAAACCTGTACCACAACTGTCACAGCTCATTGGTAAGGTAAGTCATCTGTGTCTAGTTATTAATTGTGTATGGTATCTATATTATCAGGTGTGCAGTGCTGTTCAGAACCAGGATTTCACTTTGATTGATGATTACACCACTGGTTTGAAGACTCTCCTGTACCTACAGTCTGTGGAAAGGCTGAACACCTGGATGGGCCAGAGTCTTCCCACACCCAAACACCAGAAGGGTAAACCTGTACCACAACTGTCACAGCTCATTGGTAAGGTAAGTCATCTGTACCTACAGTCTGTGGAAAGGCTGAACACCTGGATGGGCCAGAGTCCTCCCACACCCAAACACCAGAAGGGTAAAGCTGTACCACAACTGTCACAGCTCATTGGTAAGGTAAGTCATCTGTACCTACAGTCTGTGGAAAGCCTGAACACCTGGATGGGCCAGAGTCCTCCCACACCCAAACACCAGAAGGGTAAACCTGTACTACAACTGTCACAGCTCATTGGTAAGGTAAGTCATCTGTACCTACAGTCTGTGGAAAGGCTGAACACCTGGATGGGTCAGAGTCCTCCCACACCCAAACACCAGAAGGGTAAACCTGTACTACAACTGTCACAGCTCATTGGTAAGGTAAGTCATCTGTAACTACAGTCTGTGGTGGGGCTGAACACCTGGATGGGCCAGAGTTCTCCCACACCCAAACACCAGAAGGGTGAACCTGTACCACAACTGTCACAGCTCATTGGTAAGGTAAGTCATCTGTGTCTACAGTCTGTGGTGAGGCTGAACACCTGGATGGGCCAGAGTTCTCCCACACCCAAACACCAGAAGGGTAAACCTGTACCACAACTGTCACAGCTCATTGGTAAGGTAAGTCATCTGTGTCTTCAGTCTGTGGTGATGCTGAACACCTGGATGGGCCAGAGTTCTCCCACACCCAAACACCAGAAGGGTAAAGCTGTACCACACCTGTCACAGCTCATTGGTAAGGTAAGTCATCTGTATCTACAGTCTGTGGTGAGGCTGAACACCTGGATTTGCCAGAGTTCTCCCACACCCAAACACCAGAAGGGTAAACCTGTACCAAACCTGTCACATCTCATTGTTAAGGTAAGTCATCTGTATCTACAGTCTGTGGTGAGGCTGAACACCTGGATGGGCTAGAGTCCCACACCCAAACACCAGAAGGGTAAACCTGTACCACAACTGTCACAGCTCATTGGTAAGGTAAGTCATCTGTGTCTACAGTCTGTGGTGATGCTGAACACCTGGATGGGCCAGAGTTCTCCCACACCCAAACACCAGAAGGGTAAACCTGTACCACAGCTGTCACAGCTCATTGGTAAGGTAAGTCATCTGTATCTACAGTCTGTGGTGAGGCTGAACACCTGGATGGGCCAGAGTCCTCCCACACCCAAACACCAGAAGGGTAAACCTGTACCACACCTGTCACAGCTCATTGGTAAGGTAAGTCATCTGTATCTACAGTCTGTGGTGAGGCTGAACACCTGGATGGGCTAGAGTCCTCCCACACCCAAACACCAGAAGGGTAAAGCTGTACCAAACCTGTCACAGCTCATTGGTAAGGTAAGTCATCTGTATCTACAGTCTGTGGAAAGGCTGAACACCTGGATGGGCCAGAGTCCTCCCACACCCAAACACCAGAAGGGTAAACCTGTACCACACCTGTCACAGCTCATTGGTAAGGTAAGTCATCTGTATCTACAGTCTGTGGTGATGCTGAACACCTGGATGGGCCAGAGTTCTCCCACACCCAAACACCAGAAGGGTAAAGCTGTACCAAACCTGTCACAGCTCATTGGTAAGGTAAGTCATCTGTATCTACAGTCTGTGGTGAGGCTGAACACCTGGATGGGCTAGAGTTCTCCCACACCCAAACACCAGAAGGGTAAACCTGTACCACAACTGTCACAGCTCATTGGTAAGGTAAGTCATCTGTGTCTACAGTCTGTGGTGAGGCTGAACACCTAGATGGGCCAGAGTTCTCCCACACCCAAACACCAGAATGGTAAACCTGTACCACACCTGTCACAGCTCATTGGTAAGGTAAGTCATCTGTATCTGCAGTCTGTGGTGATGCTGAACACCTAGATGGGCCAGAGTTCTCCCACACCCAAACACCAGAAGGGTAAACCTGTACCACACCTGTCACAACTCATTGGTAAGGTAAGTCATCTGTATCTACAGTCTGTGGTGATGCTGAACACCTGGATGGGCCAGAGTTCTCCCACACCCAAACACCAGAAGGGTGAACCTGTACCACACCTGTCACAGCTCATTGGTAAGGTAAGTCATCTGTATCTACAGTCTGTGGTGATGCTGAACACCTGAATGGGCCAGAGTTCTCCCACACCCAAACACCAGAAGGGTAAAGCTGTACCACACCTGTCACAGCTCATTGGTAAGGTAAGTCATCTGTATCTACAGTCTGTGGTGATACTGAACACCTGAATGGGCCAGAGTTCTCCCACACCCAAACACCAGAAGGGTAAACCTGTACCACACCTGTCACAGCTCATTGGTAATGTAAGTCATCTGTACCTACAGTCTGTGATGATGCTGAACACCTGGATGGGCCAGAGTTCTCCCACACCCAAACACCAGAAGGGTAAACCTGTACCACAGCTGTCACAGCTCATTGGTTAGGTAAGTCATCTGTGTCTTCAGTCTGTGGTGATGCTGAACACCTGGATGGGCCAGAGTTCTCCCACACCCAAACACCAGAAGGGTAAAGCTGTACCACACCTGTCACAGCTCATTGGTAAGGTAAGTCATCTGTACCTACAGTCTGTGGTGAGGCTGAACACCTGGATTTGCCAGAGTTCTCCCACACCCAAACACCAGAAGGGTAAACCTGTACCAAACCTGTCACATCTCATTGTTAAGGTAAGTCATCTGTATCTACAGTCTGTGGTGAGGCTGAACACCTGGATGGGCTAGAGTCCCACACCCAAACACCAGAAGGGTAAACCTGTACCACAACTGTCACAGCTCATTGGTAAGGTAAGTCATCTGTGTCTACAGTCTGTGGTGATGCTGAACACCTGGATGGGCCAGAGTTCTCCCACACCCAAACACCAGAAGGGTAAACCTGTACCACACCTGTCACAGCTCATTGGTAAGGTAAGTCATCTGTATCTACAGTCTGTGGTGAGGCTGAACACCTGGATGGGCTAGAGTTCTCCCACACCCAAACACCAGAAGGGTAAACCTGTACCAAACCTGTCACAGCTCATTGGTAAGGTAAGTCATCTGTATCTACAGTCTGTGGTGAGGCTGAAGACCTGGATGGGCTAGAGTCCTCCCACACCCAAACACCAGAAGGGTAAAGCTGTACCAAACCTGTGACAGCTCATTGGTAAGGTAAGTCATCTGTATCTACAGTCTGTGGAAAGGCTGAACACCTGGATGGGCCAGAGTCCTCCCACACCCAAACACCAGAAGGGTAAACCTGTACCACACCTGTCACAGCTCATTGGTAAGGTAAGTCATCTGTATCTACAGCCTGTGGTGATGCTGAACACCTGGATGGGCCAGAGTCCTCCCACACCCAAACACCAGAAGGGTAAAGCTGTACCAAACCTGTCACAGCTCATTGGTAAGGTAAGTCATCTGTATCTACAGTCTGTGGTGAGGCTGAACACCTGGATGGGCTAGAGTTCTCCCACACCCAAACACCAGAAGGGTAAACCTGTACCACAACTGTCACAGCTCATTGGTAAGGTAAGTCATCTGTGTCTACAGTCTGTGGTGAGGCTGAACACCTGGATGGGCCAGAGTTCTCCCACACCCAAACACCAGAAGGGTAAACCTGTACCACAACTGTCACAGCTCATTGGTAAGGTAAGTCATCTGTGTCTTCAGTCTCTGGTGATGCTGAACACCTGGATGGGCCAGAGTTCTCCCACACCCAAACACCAGAAGGGTAAAGCTGTACCACACCTGTCACAGCTCATTGGTAAGGTAAGTCATCTGTATCTACAGTCTGTGGTGAGGCTGAACACCTGGATTTGCCAGAGTTCTCCCACACCCAAACACCAGAAGGGTAAACCTGTACCAAACCTGTCACATCTCATTGTTAAGGTAAGTCATCTGTATCTACAGTCTGTGGTGAGGCTGAACACCTGGATGGGCTAGAGTCCCACACCCAAACACCAGAAGGGTAAAGCTGTACCACAACTGTCACAGCTCATTGGTAAGGTAAGTCATCTGTGTCTACAGTCTGTGGTGATGCTGAACACCTGGATGGGCCAGAGTTCTCCCACACCCAAACACCAGAAGGGTAAAGCTGTACCAAACCTGTCACAGCTCATTGGTAAGGTAAGTCATCTGTATCTACAGTCTGTGGAAAGGCTGAACACCTGGATGGGCCAGAGTCCTCCCACACCCAAACACCAGAAGGGTAAACCTGTACCACACCTGTCACAGCTCATTGGTAAGGTAAGTCATCTGTATCTACAGCCTGTGGTGATGCTGAACACCTGGATGGGCCAGAGTCCTCCCACACACAAACACCAGAAGGGTAAAGCTGTACCAAACCTGTCACAGCTCATTGGTAAGGTAAGTCATCTGTATCTACAGTCTGTGGTGAGGCTGAACACCTGGATGGGCTAGAGTTCTCCCACACCCAAACACCAGAAGAGTAAACCTGTACCACAACTGTCACAGCTCATTGGTAAGGTAAGTCATCTGTGTCTACAGTCTGTGGTGAGGCTGAACACCTGGATGGGCCAGAGTTCTCCCACACCCAAACACCAGAAGGGTAAACCTGTACCACAACTGTCACAGCTCATTGGTAAGGTAAGTCATCTGTGTCTTCAGTCTCTGGTGATGCTGAACACCTGGATGGGCCAGAGTTCTCTCACACCCAAACACCAGAAGGGTAAAGCTGTACCACACCTGTCACAGCTCATTGGTAAGGTAAGTCATCTGTATCTACAGTCTGTGGTGAGGCTGAACACCTGGATTTGCCAGAGTTCTCCCACACCCAAACACCAGAAGGGTAAACCTGTACCAAACCTGTCACATCTCATTGTTAAGGTAAGTCATCTGTATCTACAGTCTGTGGTGAGGCTGAACACCTGGATGGGCTAGAGTCCCACACCCAAACACCAGAAGGGTAAAGCTGTACCACAACTGTCACAGCTCATTGGTAAGGTAAGTCATCTGTGTCTACAGTCTGTGGTGATGCTGAACACCTGGATGGGCCAGAGTTCTCCCACACCCAAACACCAGAAGGTTAAACCTGTACCACACCTGTCACAGCTCATTGGTAAGGTAAGTCATCTGTATCTACAGTCTGTGGTGAGGCTGAACACCTGGATGGGCCAGAGTCCTCCCACACCCAAACACCAGAAGGGTAAACCTGTACCAAACTTGTCACAGCTCATTGGTAAGGTAAGTCATCTGTATCTACAGTCTGTGGTGAGGCTGAAGACCTGGATGGGCTAGAGTCCTCCCACACCCAAACACCAGAAGGGTAAACCTGTACCAAACCTGTCACAGCTCATTGGTAAGGTAAGTCATCTGTATCTACAGTCTGTGGAAAGGCTGAACACCTGGATGGGCCAGAGTCCTCCCACACCCAAACACCAGAAGGGTAAACCTGTACAACACCTGTCACAGCTCATTGGTAAGGTAAGTCATCTGTATCTACAGTCTGTGGTGATGCTGAACACCTGGATGGGCCAGAGTCCTCCCACACCCAAACACCAGAAGGGTAAAGCTGTACCAAACCTGTCACAGCTCATTGGTAAGGTAAGTCATCTGTATCTACAGTCTGTGGTGAGGCTGAACACCTGGATGGGCTAGAGTTCTCCCACACCCAAACACCAGAAGGGTAAACCTGTACCACAACTGTCACAGCTCATTGGTAAGGTAAGTCATCTGTGTCTACAGTCTGTGGTGAGGCTGAACACCTAGATGGGCCAGAGTTCTCCCACACCCAAACACCAGAATGGTAAACCTGTACCACACCTGTCACAGCTCATTGGTAAGGTAAGTCATCTGTATCTGCAGTCTGTGGTGATGCTGAACACCTAGATGGGCCAGAGTTCTCCCACACCCAAACACCAGAAGGGTAAACCTGTACCACACCTGTCACAACTCATTGGTAAGGTAAGTCATCTGTATCTACAGTCTGTGGTGATGCTGAACACCTGGATGGGCCAGAGTTCTCCCACACCCAAACACCAGAAGGGTGAACCTGTACCACACCTGTCACAGCTCATTGGTAAGGTAGGTCATCTGTATCTACAGTCTGTGGTGATGCTGAACACCTGAATGGGCCAGAGTTCTCCCACACCCAAACACCAGAAGGGTAAAGCTGTACCACACCTGTCACAGCTCATTGGTAAGGTAAGTCATCTGTATCTACAGTCTGTGGTGATACTGAACACCTGAATGGGCCAGAGTTCTCCCACACCCAAACACCAGAAGGGTAAACCTGTACCACACCTGTCACAGCTCATTGGTAATGTAAGTCATCTGTACCTACAGTCTGTGGTGATGCTGAACACCTGGATGGGCCAGAGTTCTCCCACACCCAAACACCAGAATGGTAAACCTGTACCACAGCTGTCACAACTCATTGGTAAGGTAAGCCATCTGTACCTACAGTCTGTGGTGATGCTGAACACCTGGATGGGCCAGAGTTCTCCCACACCCAAACACCAGAAGGGTAAACCTGTACCACAACTGTCACAACTCGTTGGTAAGGTAAGTCATCTGTGTCTACAGTCTGTGGTGATGCTGAACACCTGGATGGGCCAGAGTTCTCCCACACCCAAACACCAGAAGGGTAAAGCTGTACCACAACTGTCACAGCTCATTGGTAAGGTAAGTCATCTGTACCTACAGTCTGTGGTGACACTGAACACCTGAATGGGCCAGAGTTCTCCCACACCCAAACACCAGAAGGGTAAACCTGTACCACACCAGTGACAGCCCATTGGAAAGGTATGTCATCTGTATCTTCATTCTGTGGAGAAGCTGGACACCTGACAAGATCACAGGTAAACTCTGGAATGTAGCTTAGTGTGAACAAGAGATAACCTCATTGAAGAATCTGCTTGGCAAAGTGAACATCTTAGAATCTGGTCATTAGCAAACAATTGAGCCATCCTATACACCACTTTTGGCGAAAAGCGTAGTACACATCTTGGAGTACTATATGAATTTCTCCCAAAGTTTAGGTTTTTTCAAATGACACATTTTGTTTGAATCTGATTGATTCATATACCTTGGAAGAGTTTTTTTAAGTGTTTTTTGTGACGTTTGATTCATTTCTTATCAGAAAAATCTAAATATTTGCTTCAAGAATATCATTTTAAGGCCATTGTGTGCTTCTGAGAATGCACTTTCACAGACCAAACATTAGGTAAAATAATTTAATTTTATTACTTGAAAAAGTTAAAGAAACATGGTAAAGATTGTCTCACATCAGCTCTGTTTTTCTTTCACGCAGAGCCTGCCATCATTTGGTCCGTATCAAAAGCAGAAAGAGGACTTGGTTGCCAAGATGAAAACAGATGTTGATCTTCTTGGGAAGGAGTTACTTCCCCCTGCTGAGAGACCTGCTAGCAAACCGTCAAAACCACTGCCTAAAGTCAAGGTGTGCATATTGTATATGGGTTATTTACATATCGGTCTTTAAAAAAGCATGGTATTTAAATTCTGTCAAAATGTAGCCATTGCACAATGTGTTGGAACGGCTTCTCTAACAAAATATAAACTAAAGGCAAAAAAAACCCCACTAAAATTAAGTATGCTTCAGATAAAAGACCAATAAACACTGTCCAGATAGTTTGATCTGTTTTTTTTTAATGAGTAATCAGATTCTAAGGTGGTTTGTTCATGCTATCATTGTCTTCACAGCCATGTTTTCTTTACTTGACGTAGCTCGTTTCAAGGTCCATTCAAGGTCAAATATGTGTGTATGCATTTCTGAGTGATGTAAACAAGCAGTCTGTGTGAGTCTAAGTCGCAAAATCCTGCTGTGATGCCACTGGTCCTAATAATGTAGTCAGATGCAATCATTTGAATAGGTTGAAAAGAAATTCTGAAAAAGGCAAATCAAACTGTTTCCTCAACAATGTTTATTGGTCGATCATTGCTCATATACTTCATATTCGCGTTTTCTTTTCCTTTAACAGAAAACCAACCTCACCCTGATAGGACTGATCACTCATTCATTCATAATACCACTGTTTACGTAATATTTGTAAAGCAAAGTTTTGTTTATTTTCCACAGGAAATGATTGGTCTGGCCCTGTCCAAAATTGGAGCCTATAATGACCTGGATAATGTACAGCAGGTGGTGGCCCTGATAGATGAGGTGAGAGGAGTGAATTAAAACTGCCTGTAAAATGTGTCATTAACGTATAAGTTATAAAGTATCAAGACATTTTATTTAACACTTTTTATAAATTACGGTTTCTTGTTATTATTTTCTGATTAATGTATTGGACACTGTGTTGTCATACAGTAGCACTACAGCTAAAGTGAAGCGATGAACAAGAGACAAGTTGGCCAATAGCACACCCTCAACAAGCTTCAAGCATTCTCCTATTGTTCCCTTATAGCCCTTATCTGTTCCCTTATCTTCCTAAGGTTTACATCCATTACAACGTGTGTGAAAGGGGAAAACGTTTAATCGTGAAGTTTTCGAGTGCAAACCCTTTTATGGCTTACTGTATAATGCGACCTGTCAAAAACATAAGGCAATTGGTATTGATCCTGAGAACATTGCTGTCTGAGAAATCTTTTGCAAAAAGTTACTTAGAGTAAACAAATGATGGAGAAAACTGAGTAGCTGACTGTAAACTTTAGAAATTTCTTAAAGACAGATGTGTCATTTGTGCAGCTGGAACACAATGTGACAGGTGATTGGTAAATTAATGTCAGCAAAGGTAGATTGACATTTTTTAGAGGTCACATGATACAGCAGGACTGCTTTTACCTTTAAATACAAAAAAAGTTCAAACTCGAAACTGTTATATCTTTATCCAAGTACTTTGATACCAATTGCCTACCACAGCTAAACTGCTGGGAGACCAGTTGAATGCTAGTGGCATGCTAAGTAACAGGCTACTCTGATTCAATCAGAGAAAACTGGATGGGAGTGCAGTACGAGATATTTGGTATAAAATCTATTAAAACTTCTGACCAGTTAATTTGTACATATCGTTAACTGTGTAAGAGCCTGTACATTAAGCATTGTAAACAACAGGGGTCTTCTCAGAGTAATCAGAGAAAACACATTTGGTTAAGTATGCCTAATGTGTATACATTGATACATGTGTATTTACATGCTATGCTCATGCAGTATATTGTCATTTTATAACAGGACATGTGCATTAACTGTGGCAAATGCTACATGGCATGCAATGATTCTGGCTACCAGGCTATCGTGTTTGACCCTGACACCCACCTGCCAAAGGTTAATGAAGACTGCACAGGTAAACTAGATCTAGTAAAATATTTGCAAGGGTTTAACTTACTTATTTTTATGAAAAAATATACACACATCTTTGGATGAATTGAAGACTGCACCTGTCTACATGCAACTACATGTAGCATGGTAAATTTATTTATTTATGTATTTGATTTGTGTTTTACGCAGTACTCAAGAATATTTCACTTATACGATGATGGCCAGCATTTTGATGGAAGGAAACTAGGCAGAGCCCATGGGTAACCCACCACCATCCGCATGTTGCATCTAGGGCCGGAGAGGAGGCCAACATGAACTGAACTTGAACACACAGACCATATTGCTAAGAGGCTCCTTAATTTTCACCTGAATTCAAATTAACTGCTGAAATTATGAATCTTTTAGTAGTAAAATAAATTTTTTTATATGTATTACCTGTATTTTTTTACAGGTTGCACTCTTTGTCTCTCAGTCTGCCCAATCATTGATTGCATAACCATGGTAAGGAGGACAACACCTTACTCACCCAAAAGGGGGATTCCCCTCAACACAGCTGTCCAATCAGTGCTTCCATCACAGTGAGGTTTCACTTGTTCCAAATAATATATCTACTTGGTGAAGATTGGTCAGTGTAAAAATTGTTCTCATCGTTGTAATGATCGGTGCCTTGGGAATGAAATCAGTGCATTTCCTAGTTGTATCTTTAATGCCATATAATCTGTAACCTGAATTTGGTGCAACCGTAATAATTTTTTTTGTGTTATATTGTCAGTAGACCCTATTTGTATTTTATCATTATCAGTACTTGCTTTTTGCAAATTGTTAAACTGTGCAACACTTTACAACTTCTTTAAACAGTTTATCTTAATTGTTCTGTTTTTGCTAGTTTGTCTCGTAGGATTTATGGTACAGGAAATTTGTTTATATTGCCTTGGCGTAGTTCGGCAAATTCTGCTCGGTACATGCCCAGGCATTCACTTTCTGAATTTAGGCGGACCATAACATTCTAAACTTAGAACATAGTAAAAATTTATTTTGGCAAACAAGTTACACATGTGTACAACCTGGTATACTAAACAAAAAAACAAAAAAAAAAAAAACAGTTGTCACAGGTTTGATAGAGATACTTTTGTTACTATACTGAAAAAGTATTACATTAATGTTCAATACTTGGTTGGTTACCACCTGCATTTCAGTGCCTGTTTCAAGTTATTGTTTGATATTGTTAAAAAAGTTGTAACAAAATTTTAACCATGTGTTTACAATTGTTTATATATGTGTAAAACCTAGATGAGTCTCAGGGACCACTGTATTGGAATGAGTGCCTATATAGCCTATATATATGATTTGTCATTTCATATTCCCTGCCTGCTTTACAAGTCAGTCGGATTTTAAAGACTATCCCAGGGATCTTTATCATAATCAATCCAACGGAATTTGCCCTTTGTATGTTAGAATAATCAAAATAATTACTTTCACAAAATATCAGCCTCGCGTGTGCAAGTGTTACCGTTCAAAATCGGTAATAAAGTTTGTACAATTTATAATGCAGTTCGCTTTATTACTTCTTCTGAATTCCAAATCATGTAGAACTATAAGAGTTATACGAGTCTGGTATTTTCTCAAAGGCAGCAATTTGAGCTATTCAAGACAGGATTTTCTTCGTCTTGTTCTTACATTCGTATACTTGAGCGCTTACGACCGGACCCCACTGTCGAGTTAGGTTGGGTCTTTAGCTCCCTTGTGTGCTGAGCTTTAGAATTCTATGACTGGTTGCTGCTGAGTTGAGTCGCGTGGTAATCATGTACAGTATGAGCTTCGATCATCACTATATTAAATGTTTGGTCATGTGACTTTTCATCAAAAACGACATCGGCAGAAAGTTTGTGATCGTTGTCACGGAACGGTAAGAAAAATGTTGCAGTCAGTTGTCTGTACATGCATGCAATACAAGTCGTGTGACCATGCGTCGGCGACTGAAACCCGGCAAGCCCAAATCCTAAGTAATCTTGTGTAAGAAATAACTGCGTGACTCAGCTGGAGTTGTATTCCAGTCGTAACATGTAAGCCACTTCAATCCAAAGTTGTATGGCCATCGGCGACTGGATATAAAAATCCGTACGACAACTCAGTTTAATTGAGTTGCGTCTTAAACTCGGCATACACGAGAGCATAAGACGCGACTCAACTCAAACTCAACTGGCCGTGTATAAGGGCGTTGATCCCAGTCGCTGATGGCCATTCCACTTTGAAATTAACCAGTATACAGGTAACGACCGGAATGCAACTCCAGCTGTCGAGTTGAGTTGGATCTAAATCTCAGCATAGACGAAAGTTTAAGACCCAACTCAACTCTATTCGGCTGATGTATCCGTCCCAAGTGCTCGTGTTTCCAAAACAACGATGCAGCTCAACTGGAGTTGTATTCCATTCCGTCGTTGTGTGTATGGCGGTCCATTCCAGAGCCTTCCAGCTCATGCTGGCTTCCTCTCCGGTCGTACGTTGGAAGGTTTGCCATCAACTTATTGGGTGATCATGGGTTACCCCCATGCTGTGCCCGGTTTCCTCTTACCATTATGCAGGCCGACGTCTTCCAGCAACCTGCGGATGGTCGTGGGTTTTCCCCGGTCTCTGTCCTGTTTCTCCCCACCATAATGCTGGCTACTGTCATACACGTCTTGAGTATGGCGTAAAATACCAATCAAATAAATTCGTATGACCATCAGTCACCCAGACCAATCACGTCCTAAGCTTTCGCACCTGTATACACGAGAGCTTAAAGCGCGATTCGGCTCAACTCATTTGGTGGTAAGAAGGTGGAAATGACCATCTTGGAACCTTTGCGTTATATGTATTTGCACCTTAAGCTACTCTTACAAAAAGTGCTTTATCACACATAATTCATACTTCCTTGAAATATCATGATCATGAACTTCGGCCCCTCAAAGGACTATAATCGTATTGTGCAATATTAAAGAAACTTCCCTATAAGACTAAGACCCATTATAATTCAAGCACATAGCTCTTGCAGCTACCAAGCGTTATCAGGGTGAAAATTCTTTTTATCATAGTAGGTACCCTTTACAGGCCTAGGCTGATTTTCAGAGGTCCGTACACCCTCCCATCGGTTCCAGGCCTGTCGGGTCATGCCCAGACTGGAGTTCATTGGTAACCCAGTATACACGTACATGCATTCATATATACATTTTCCGCGCAATGGCGACTCGGGTCATTCTCTTGTAATGTATTAGTGACAAACATGTAACTCCGAATCAAGTGTCTATATTGTTCACATGTTTGAAATTGATGCATAAATCTTACACGTCACAGTGCAAATCGTCAAGGTAAAATCTTGAGTAAAATTAAAATAGATTATTCTATTTTATTGTTGGTTATAAACGCCATGGTTAAGACTGTTTAGTTAGGCCTATATGGTAGCGGTCTGGTTTATGAGAAAGAGTGGGAACACCCGGGTTCATGGCGTAAACCATTATAGTTACCAACGCCTACAAAATTTCTATTTACGGCTGGGCTTGAACCTGCCCAGGTATAGTGTGTCGAATGACTTAGAACACAGCTTTGGAAAATTACTGAATTCTGGAAATTTCTGAATCTCCATTCAGTTGCGATCAATAAATAAATAAATATATGAATAAATGGAATCTACACTCACTGCTTAGCGCACGCAGTGAGCTGTCAACCACTTCAATGTCAGGTATCCAAAATTCCTCAATTTTTGTTTCTAATATACGCCTTTCGCAGGAAGGCAATCATAAAAAGCTAAGTGTTTATATCTCCCCATTTCGTGTGTATGCAAAGTGTGCTATTAAACTGGTTAATCATAATGGGAAGTATCTTGCATGTTAATATGCGATATAACAGCTTAAAATGGAAAGTCATAAGTTCGCTATAACTGTTCAAAAGCACACAGCTGTTAATATATGGTAGAGTCAAGCTTGTGTTGATTCTTTCATGAACTCAACTCAGCCGGATATTTGAGGGAGCTACGAGATCCCAATATATGCCAGTGCTTTTAATGGTAAAACCTTACAAATTTTACTGTTAATAAGAACACAACAAAAACATGGGTACATCTACCTTGTATAGGTTTTCCAAGCATAAGGAATAACAAGCCGTAGTTTAAGATAAAACAGAAAGCTATCCTCAGCTGATCAGTAACTGATCAGATACCATTCTCATCAAATGAATGGCGCATATATTTAATGCATGTCTAAGAATACCCATACCAGGCCTTCTAACATTATTGTCGTGAATAATTTCAAAAATATGGAGACATAGATCCAGATTTGAAGCGGTTAGAAATATAATTTCGAAAAATCCTCAGCGAAACCAAGTTCCAATTGCAGTTCGATCTATATATAACCTGGGTGTGTTTTAAAGTGACTTTAATTGCCTTAACCATCGATGGCAAATGCATAGCACGCTGATACCACAGGCATCGAAATCCCCTATTATATATTTAAAACTATTTGACCTAATAGATATCTTACTATCCCATAAAAAATGAAGGATAAGATCCATTTAAGACCCGTTCTGAGGTGCGTATATACAGTACAGAGAATAAGCGCACCAGTTTCGACATTGCCATGCACCAGTTTCAACTCTGCTAAAAACCTGATCACTAATGAGAATCTTGCCCTGGAGGATAAGTTTATGATTTCACCATGTGATAAGAGTCAGCTTTATGACATACATTAATATTTCATTATAATTCCTTAATGTTGAGTCATATTGTTTGAGAAGTGTATTCCAGGGATACAAATTTGAGTCTTCTGTATGGGTAATGTCTTCTATACTAAACCTTCATTAACAAATGCCTCAAAATTAGCCCTCCTATATGCAAGTAAAGAGTGAGAGATGCAGGCAGATGACATACCTAATAAAAAAACAAAACACAGGTGTTGCCATCTGCGTATAGGTGTACATTTATCATATTGGTAAGGAGCTTTGTGTACCCATATCATATTGTAGAGAATTATGAACAAGACCTAACCATTTGTGTACCCGTATCATATTGTAAAGAATTATGAACAAGGCCTAACCATTTGTGTACCCGTATCATATTGAAAAGAATTATGAACAAGACCTAACTATTTGTGTACCCGTATCATATTGTAAAGAATTATGAACAAGGCCTAACCATTTGTGTACCCGTATCATATTGAAAAGAATTATGAACAAGACCTAACTATTTGTGTACCCGTATCATATTGTAAAGAATTATGAACAAGGCCTAACCATTTGTGTACCCGTATCATATTGTAAAGAATTATGAACAAGGCCTAACCATCTGTGTACCCGTATCATATTGAAAAGAATTATGAACAAGATCTAACTATTTGTGTACCCGTATCATATTGTAAAGAATTATGAACAAGGCCTAACCATTTGTGTACCCGTATCATATTGAAAAGAATTATGAACAAGACCTAACTATTTGTGTGCCCGTATCATATTGTAAAGAATTATGAACAAGGCCTAACAATTTGTGTACACGTATCATATTGTAAAGAATTATGAACAAGGCCTAACCATCTGTGTACCCGTATCATATTGAAAAGAATTATGAACAAGACCTAACTATTTGTGTACCCGTATCATATTGTAAAGAATTATGAACAAGGCCTAACCATTTGTGTACCCGTATCATATTGTAAAGAATTATGAGCAAGACCTAACCATTTATTATGTTGTTGTTCTTTCGTATTCACGTATCATATGAAGAATCATTCATAGGCTTAACCATTTTTGTACCCGTATCATACTGTGAACATGCATGAACGGGATCTAACCATTTGCGTACTCGTATCATACTGTCAACAAGCATGAAGGGGGATCTAACCATTTGTGTACTCGTATCATACTGTCAACAAGCATGAAGGGGGATCTAACCAGTTGCGTACTCGTATCATACTGCGAACAAGCATGAACGGGATATAACCACTGATGTACCCGTATTATACTGTGCACAAGCATGAAGGGGATCTAATCATTTTCGTGCCCGTATCATACTGTGAACATGCATGAAGGGGATCTAACCATTTGTACACCCGTATCATACTGTGAACAAGCATTAAGGGGATCTAGCCATTTGTGTACTCGTATCATACTGTGAAAATGCATGAACGGGATCTAGCCATTTGGGTACCCATATCATACTGTGAACATGCATGAAGGGGATCTAACCATTTGTATACTCGTATCATACTGTGAACAAGCATGAGCGGGATCTAACCATTTGCGTGCCTGTATCATACTGTGAACAAGCATGAAGGGGATCTAACCATTTGTGTACTCGTATCATACTGTGAAAATGCATGAACGGGATCTAGCCATTTGGGTACCCATATCATACTGTGAACATGCATGAAGGGGATCTAACCATTTGTATACCCGTATCATACTGTGAACAAGCATGAAGGGGATCTAACCATCTGTGTACTCGTATGATTCTGTGAAAATGCGTGAACGGGATCTAGTCATTTGGGTACCCATATCATACTGTGAACATGCATGAAGGGGATCTAACCATTTGTATACCCGTATCATACTGTGAACAAGCATGAACGGGATCTAGCCATTTGGGTACCAGTATCATACTGTGAACAAGCATGGACGAGATCTAACCATTTTCGTGTGCGTATTATACTGTGAACAAGCATGGACGGGATCTAACCAATTGCGTGCCCGTATCATACTGTGAACAAGCATGAACGGGATCTAACCATTTGTGTACCCGTATCATACTGTGAACAAGCATGAAAGGGATCTTACCATTTTCGTGCCCGTATCATACTGTGAACAAGCATGAACGGGATCTAACCATTTTCGTGCCCGTATCATACTGTGAACAGGCATGAAGGGGATCTAACTATTTGTGTACCCGTATCATACTGTGAACATACAGGATCGGGATATAGCCACTGGTGTACCCGTATCATACTGTGAACATGCATGAAGGGGATCTAACCATTTGTATACTCATATCATACTGTGAACAAGCATGAAGGGGATCTAACCATTTTCATGCCCATATCATACTGTGCACAAGCATGAACGGGATATAACCAATTGCGTATCCGTATCATACTGTGAACATGTATGAAGGGGATCTAACCATTTGTATACCCATATCATACTGTGAATAATGCATGAAGGGGATCTAACCATTTGCGTGCCTGTATCATACTGTGAACAAGCATGAACGGGATCTAACCATTTGTGTACTCGTATCATACTGTGAAAATGCATGAACGGGATCTAGTCATTTGGGTACCCATATCATACTGTGAACATGCATGAAGGGGATCTAACCATTTGTGTGCCCGTATCATACTGTGAACAAGCATGAACGGGATATAACCATTTGGGTACCCGTATCATACTGTCAACAAGCATGGACGGGATCTAACAATTTGCGTGCCCGTATCATACTGTGAACAAGCATGAATGGGACATAACCATTTGTGTACCCGTATCATACTGTGAACAAGCATGAAGGGGATCTAACCATTTGTGTACCCGTATCATACTGTGAACAAGCATGAACGGGATCTAACCATTTTCGTGCCCGTATCATACTGTGAACAAGCATGAACGGGATATAACAATTTGCGTGCCCGTGTCATAGTGAACAAGCATGAACGGGATCTAACCATTTTCGTGCCCGTATCATACTGTGAACAAGCATGGAAGGGATATAACCATTTGCGTGCCTGTATCATACTGTGAACAAGCATGAACGGGATATAACCATTTGTGTACCCGTATCATAGTGTGAACAAGCATGAACGGGATCTAACCATTTGCGTGCCCATATCATACTGTGAACAAGCATGAACGGGATCTAACCATTTTCGTGCCCGTATCATACTGTGAACAGGCATGAAGGGGATCTAACTATTTGCGTACCCGTATCATACTGTGAACATACAGGATCGGGATATAGCCACTGGTGTACCCGTATCATACTGTGAACAAGTATGAACGGGATCTAACCATGTGTGTACATGTATTGTTATTTTGTGAAATGTGTACCGTTATCACGTTATAAAGGAGCTTATGTCACATAACACAAAGGATCTAACACTATGACGCCATGTGCAGGACCCTTCGGTATATTGCTATCCAAGTACACGTGTTGTTCACAATATGTCAAGATTGAAACTCTCCGCCATATAGTAAAGGCAGAGTGACGGGAAATCATTGTTATCTGTGTAGAAGTTCCGTTAAGATGTACCGTCCGCGTGGAGAGTCTGTAGATTCCTTGAAATCCCGCGAAGGTGGATATATATCTTTCAAAGCCTTTGCTAGGCGCATTTTTAAAGCTAGCATATCAGGCTGGCTTCCTCTCCGGCCGTACGTGGGAAGGTCATTCAGCAACCTGCAGATGGTCGTGAGTTTTCATGGGGCTCTTCCCGGTTTCCTCCCACCATAATACTGGTCGTCGTCGTATAAGTGAAATATTCATGAGTACGGCGTAAAACACCAATCAAATAAATAAATAAATAAATAAATAAATAAATAAAGCTAGCATATCGTCAATATACCGTTTAATTAATGAGGAAGATCGAGCTTGATAAAGATTAATCTTTGATAATTTTTATATGCATATAATCGTATTCATACGAGAACAGTTATAGATCTGCCTAATGGAGATGCTCTCTTCACGATATGACTGTAATATTGCCAAAGTGGCACTAAGCCATATTCATTCATTCTAACTAGAGTCAGACCACGAGTTTCTCACAGCCTGTAAAGTCAAGTATGTCTGGTGGTCGCAGTGAAGTAAAGTGATTATTTTAAGTTTAATTTGATTTCATAAATTGGTGTTAAACGTCACACTCAAGAATATTTCACTCATACGACAGAGGCCAGCATTATGAGGAAACCTGAAGAACCCTGCTACGGGGTAACCCCAACCATCCGCAGATTGTGGATTGTAAAGAGTATTATGAAAAAATGCATGCATAAAAAGTACTTAATGCGTATACACTGGATATACAAGATATCAAAGATTTTGACTTGTCTGGATAAACATCTGGTAGATTCACCTGAGATTGTGAATCCTTGGATGGTATTTACGATCAGTGTAAACGTTATGACTGGTAAGCTTAATAAAGTCCTCCTCAAGTTGTAAAAGTCATAATCGTCGAAATCTGTTTATGAGGTATAGAAGAGACAAGAAACTGAGATATGAAACCCAGGGGCCTCCGTGGCCGCGGTGGTTAGCGTGGCACAATGACCCACCAATGAGGTCGCTGTGCTGGTTTCCTATCCTGCCGTACATGCGAAGGTCTTCCAGCAACCAGCGGATGGTCGTGGGTTTCCCCGCTAACTCTGCCCAGTGTCCTCCCGCAGTATAATGCGGGCTGCAATCGTATAAGTGAAATATTCTTGAGTACGGCGTAAAACACCAATCAAATATATGAATACATGAAAGGCAATTTAAGAACCGTCATGAGAATGCTCTTCCAGAAGCGAAACGAGATATGAAGGAAACTATCATGGAAAAGAAACGTACTGAATTTCTCAAGCTGTTCCTGCGTATATTCTTACTTGTCATATACATACAAATGTTAGTGTAAGGGCTGCAGAGGACTGTACGGAGTATAAAAGACTACGTCGTAAAGAGAAATGCAGCGACGACAATGTGACAGCTGGCAAATGGTCACACGTAAGCGGTGAAATCTGGTCTCTTGTAAATTGACCTCAGTTAGGGTTTTACTCCGACTGGTCATTGACAAGCAGGAACTTATTCGACCCCCCCCCCCCCCCCGCCCCCGCCCGCAAGCATCGAGGTTTAAGGAGAGTTAGGCTCGTACAATAAACATTCATATGAAAACAATGCAAAGGGACTAAGAATAAAAATTGACAATTTTAGATCTGAGCATGCATGCATTAAGTTTTAATTGGTAGTAATGTAATGTGGGCCTATTTCCTAAATAGGCCAATTGGTATCGTGCATTTATGAAGGCATACAATCAAGTGCGATGGACATCAGTGCCTATTTTTAGGTCCGCCAAATGTTAATACTAGCTGTATTTAGGCATGTAATAGTTAGAGGCTTCGGCCCCACTGAAGAGAACTAACCATTTTAAATGGTTTAAAGTTTTCAATGGCGTATTTTTCGTCATACTCAAGACAGCTTCCCTATTTCACTGAGACGACCAGGTGTGAGATGTAGCCTATGTTTGGCCGAGAGACCTTGAGGAAATCGGTTTGACGCGGAATGAGAAACAACTGCACTTCGTGTTCAGACCCAATATGATACATGACAATTCACCTGACGTTAACCATTCACAAACTCAAACGCACAGCCTCCTTGGCACAGGCTTGCGCTGTTCACCGATAGAGAAACTTTGGTCATGGAGGTGTACACAAATATACCATGGGTCAACGATCCCCCTACCTAACAACGACACACACTTTTACACACATCTGAATCCTGGCCTTCCTCATCTTTGTGGCACAAAATCTGAATTTTGATAATGTCAAGTTTAACATGCATATTTGACTTAATACACAAAATCGATCCAGTGAACATATGTATGTATACTATACACACTGCATCGTACGGGTAGGTGCATTTTCACAGGTAAGACAGGCAAGGGAGGCAATCGAGACAGGTAAAAAAATAGACTCGTCCATGTGACAGTCTTAACAGTGTAATTGATTTCGATGCATACTTATTCTTTTGAAGTTTGTTTTACTATCTGTTAGATTTTAATGATGTAAGAAATGCTTATGTTCTTTATACCTGAATTTACCTGACAAATAAGTGATCACGAATTCTGTTAATCGGCTGTTACACGACTCCGCCGCCACCAGGTAGGAAAATCAACTCACCCGAACGCAGTGGTATTGTCGACCTGCACATGCGTAGAAGTGTATGTTATGATTTTGACGGTTTTGTACCTACCTTGTTGATCCCGTTAGTAAATATCAGGTGATAGGATTATAGGCAGGTAGCCTACACCTGGGAAGAACAACGATGAGCGGCCTGGTCAAGTGACGTTTGATCTGCAAACAATTAATTCCAGTCCACAAAGATCTGCGCTCTTTTACGGAAGCCAGCGTTAGTTTGAATCCTCACCAGATCACACCAAGTACGTATAAATCGTGGGTCATATATAAGCTGCGTATATTGGTATCGATCGTTAGTAACAAATGCCGCCATTATCGACGGTCTGTTACAGAGTAGTGCCCAGAGGCCTTTGACACTATATCGGTACCTCGGGGTTAAGATAAGCGAAGGTAGATTTTTATCCTGAAACTAATGGAACGCTATGTACTATTCAGTTGTCACAGTAATCCTGTATAATAATTGATATGGCTCATTCTGCATTTTTGTATTATTGTTTTGTCAAGTGAAAACTATAAAAAAGACATATAGGACAATAATAATACTGTGTGGGGCCTATATATGTATTACCTCTGGCTCTGTATGAAAACAAACTGTAGGTTGTCTGGCTCTAGTGATTTATTTGATCGCATGGTGTTTAACACTATTGCAACAGGCACCCAAGAATATTTCATGTACATACATGTATGACGGAAATCAAATGTATGGGTTGGGGGAACTCTATACAGCTTGACCTGAAGGAAACAGTTAACTGCTCCTTGCCAGGTATCTGATATACCTCTTCATGTAGATTCACAGTCAGCGCAGCAGGAGTTGGGTTGAATCCTGCTTCTGTAATGATCCAGGGTTGGGGAACTTTTAACACAATAGTCAGCATAAGCAATAATCCCCTCCTCCAGGATGGGACCTTGTAGTGTTAGTCAATAGTTTACAGTGTAAATGTCATTTCAACTTATATTATATTTCATATCTCGTAATAATAGCTATTTCGATAGAAATGTAAAAAATACATTCAATATTTATTTATTCATTTACTGTTTTATTATAGTTAATATACCCCACCCTCACCACAAACCCCTCACTGATAGTAAACATAAGTCATTTAAGTTAAATGGAAACAACAGATTTAAAGTAATAAGTAGAAAGGTACGTACTACACACCTTTCCAATGGTTTAAACAGAAATTGTTTGACAAAAAACAACAAAAGTAACAAACTGCTGAAATCATCCTACATCCATACAGGTATATCCATGATTTAGAGAACAATAATTATGCTGAATAAAGTTTCAGTGTTTTTTTTTTCAATTTTGGAAATAATGCATTACTGTATGTGGTATGCTCAACATTTTCCCTTATCAAAATTAATTTGGATTTTTATGTTATATACAAAAGTTTCATGCACATGTGAAGCAATGAGAGCAATCATGTTGATTATAGTCTCTATAGTATTAGATATGTAGGTCAGAGGTAAGAGCCTTAGGGTCAAGGGGAAACACAATATGCCACAGACTAAGAAAGCCAGTCTGTTTTCCCTCTGTACACAGAAATCAAATAAATGATGCACCCATAGTCGATGACGCGAGAAAATCTGTTTTCTCAAATTCTTTTCTTCATGATGCTCCCCATTTTTAAATGATGCTGTTGTGTATAAAGCTATCTTGGCTTGATTTAGTCTGCTGATCATACTGAAAAATCAACTCAGTCATATCTCCATAACTTTTGTTCTTACACGTATTTGCAAATTCCATCCTTTTTCTTCCAATTTTTTCACCTCACTGTCATTATTTCTCCTTAAGCAATAACAAACAGAATTGTCCTTAGTGGAGCAGCTAGCTCTGCCTCAGGCTCTGATCTTGCTTACAGATACGTCCAGTGATTGACCAGTCTTAACTCTTGACATGCACATAGATCAGTATCTTCACAGTGTGAAAGCTGGCGGAGTGGTTAATGTGCATGTGTAAACTAATGACTCAGGAGCACGTCACCAATATGGGCACTATGAATTTTAGTCCTGACTGCCTAGTCTGTGGTCATACGGTACGTGGAAAAATCTGCTAGCAACCTGCAGATGAACATGGCTTTTTCCCATTCCTCCCACCATAAATGCTGGCTGTGGTGCGTTAGGGGACCTATATATTTATTTATTTATTTGACTGGTGTTTTATGGCCTACTCAAAAGTATTTCACTTATACAGCGGCGGCCAGGATTTTAGTGAGAGGAAACCGGGCAAAGCTCTGTGGAAACCATCGACCAACCGCAGGCTGCTGGCAGAAATTCCCACATATGACTGGAGAGGAAGCCAGCATGAGCTGGACGAACTCACAGCCACTGCATTGGTGAGAGGCTCCTGAGTCATTACGCTGTACTAGCACGCTAACCAACTGAGCCACAGAGGCCCCCAAGGACATATATAATGACTATTTAGAGAAGAATAGGAGAGGCATAGGATATGGCTTCGGTAGTGGTGGTGGTGATTTTGGGTGGGTAGGTGTATGGCCGAGGTGGTGTTGGTGATTTTGGGTGGGTAGGTGTATGGCCCATGTGATTTTGGGTGGGTAGGTGTATGGCCCAGGTAGTGGTGGTAGTGGTGATTTTGTGTGGATAGGTGTATTGCCCATGTGGTAGTGGTGATTTTGGGTGGGTAGGTGTATGTCTCAGGTGGTGGTGGTTTTGGGTGAGTAGATGTATGGCCCAGGTGGTGGTGACTTTGGGTGGGTAGGTGTATGGCTCAGGTGGTGGTGGTTTGGGGTGAGTAGGTGTATGGCCCAGGTGGTGTTTGTGGTGGGTGGGTGGACTGAGTCAGTTACTACTGTGCTGTTACAAGGCTATATCCATGGTGAGCTCCTCTGGGCTCTATTTTGTTATTTAGCAGTGTACTAAATGTTCTATTTATGACACCTAGACATAATGACATTGAACATACATAATGCATAGTATAGACACACAGACAGAACCAGTTGGCTGCGTTATGTAGACTGGTATAGGTATTCATCTAAAACCCTGCAAACAAGTCAGCTGATTTAAATAAACCCATCAGTAAATAAGATACTGTCAATTCTGTCTGATTATCTGGTTTTATTGATTGATGTTTAATATGATATTACAAAAGAATTTCCCTGTGCAAAGGTTGTCATGGTTACAGGCCCGGTGACAGAAACTGGGTGGAACCTAGAGGCAAACAGCAGCACTTTGTCAGGTAATTTTTGACAAAACCTCCTGACTTGGTGCATACATCATGCATTTAAGGCCTTAATACACTGAAATTCGTCTGCTGCAGCTGTAAGTCATGAGATTTGTCAGGTACTATGTGGCGTATGTAGGTTGGTCGTTTACTCCGCGCAGTCTTAGTTTCTTTAAACCCATAAACCGGAACATTGTCAAATAAGTGGAAAATTCTTTAGATTAGCATTTAACACCAATCAGCCAAATCAAATGGCGTTCTGAAAATGAGCTGGGAACTTGGGGATGGGGTTGGGGGAAGGTACTAAGGGAAAAACAGCTGAATGAGACTGGAGTATAGACCAGGAAGAACTGATTAACTTTGTAAATAACCACATTGATCCGACAGAGGTTGGCTGGCTGTGGTGAGAGTTAAGTGCTTTAGCCATAAAAACCAGTGTGGAACTTGATTATTGTAAAATTATATATCTGGTAAATAATTCAATACATGTACATAAGCTTTGTTTTAAAACATATTTATTTTGTTTTGCTCACACATTAAGGGATATTCCACCAGGGGCTGACCTGGTTTCCTTCAACCTTAACCGTGGCCGCTGTTGTACCAATGAAATGTTAAAACACCAGTGAAATAAATAAATAAATAAATAAATAGTCAACATTAAGTGATATACCTTATGAAAATAAATTAAACCTAGCAAAGATCATGAGTTTACATCAAGCTTTCTGGTATCCTTCACCCATAAACTTTATTGCTGTCATATATGTGTACGTGAACATTTTTGAGCATTGTATTAAACACTAAACAGATAGGTAAACATTATATATTCAGCTATGCTGCTTTAACAAATGCGACTATAGCTAGAAATGGGGGCTTTAAGCGCTAATGTCTGGTTACGTGTTTTATTACATGGTTCCCAGGTTGTGATGTGACAGTGAGGAAAGATCAAGAGGTTTTCATACTGGAGGGACCTGAAGAGCCAGAGATAGAGATACAGAAACATGGCTAACCCATTGTTTTCCCATCCGCCCAATACCTCCAGCACAGTCCAGTGCTTGAAATATGTTCTGTATTCCATGTTCCTCTTGATCCTGGTGAGTATGGGTTGCCTTTCCTGCATAATGGTGGCTCAGGTCCAAGCTGGATTAACCATTGGGCTCTTGTTATACATGAATAAGTCTTCTGTCAGGGATGGACACAAGATCTCATTGAGTCTGTCAGAAGTTTTCTAGAAAATCAAATGTGCAAAAAGTTGAAAAAAAAAATTTCTGTCTAAAACATATATTATTAAATTTTTACTTAAAATTTAAGATCTCACTGGTACATTCATTTAATAGCAAGCACTTAGAAATATCTAGACTAAAATCAGTCAAATGGGGGGCGTGTTTTCGATAAATACATGCACTTAGATTTATGTTGTTTATGTTGTTGGACTAACTCCCCATTAGATGTCACTGATACACATTTTATATTATCCATAGAAATACCTTAAAATGGCTGGAAATGCATTTCCAAGCACACACAAAATCTGTGGCCTTCAGATCCCTGGCTATTTTGGTCTGTTTTGCCCTTACTTTGCGATGGACGAAATTTTTTCCAAAAATTCAAACAACTTAAAATTTTTTAAAGTTTTACATCACTTAAGTTTGCCAGAGTTCACTGTGGGCCTGTCATGTTTGTCGGTAAACTGTTTCCGCAAACCATTAAACTGTCATCCTATGAAAGTTAAATACATGTAAGCAATCAAATAAATAAACACATAACTGTGAGAATCATTTCACAAAATTTAAATGTAGTTGGGGAAGGGCATTACATAAATTGATGTAAATTATTGAAATTTTGTGAGTACATAATAAATATGCAACTGGACCAACCAGTTTCTTGCATAGTTGGAAGACTTTTTTGAAGAATGTGTTGCATTCTTAGACACTGAAAACGAAAAAAAGGAGATCTTAAAAGCAACAGCTATTTATTCACGAAGCATCCCATAGTTGCCTGAAACATTTGATATTCACACAGCCACAGAATATTTTTAAGGCAGTGGTACATTTAGAAAATGAAGTGATAGTAGCCAATCACCACACCAATCAAATAAATAAATAAAATGTGCCATAAAATGTGTGTAATCGCTGAATGTTTCAGGTGGGTGGGTTTGCTGTGCTGGGGATTGGGATCTGGACCCAGACCACAGAGTACGGGGGGAGACAACTCTCTAACCTGATTGGGGCCCACCTTTACCTGATTGACTCCTACTTGTTCATCATTTGTGGCTGTACCATCCTCCTGATCACTGTACTGGGCTTCTGTGGGACCTTCCATGAGAACAAGTGTATGCTGGAACTGGTGAGTGATGTGAGCAAGCGTATGCTGGAACTCTTGAGTGATGTGAGCAAGTGTATGCTGGAACTGGTGAGTGATGTGAGCAAGTGTGTGCTGGAACTGGTGAGTGATTGGAGCAAGTATATCTTGGAGCTGGTGCATGATTGGAGCAAGTGTATGATGGAACTGGTGAGTGATGACAGCAGGTGTATGCTGGAGCTGGTGAGTGATGGCAACAGGTGTATGCTGGAGCTGGTGAGTGATGTGAGCAAAAGTATGCTGGAACTGGTGAGTGATGTGAGCAAAAGTATGCTGGAACTGGTGAGTGATGTGAGCAAAAGTATGCTGGAGCTGGTGAGTGATGTGAGCAAAGGTATGCTGGAGCTGGTGAGTGATGAGAGCAAGTGTATGCTGGAACTCGTAAGGGATTGGAGCAAGTGTATGCTGGAACTGGTGAGTGATGAGAGCAAGTGTATGTTGGGACTGGTGAGTGATGTGAACAAGTGTATGCTGGAATTGGTGAGTGAGGAGATGAGGTGTATGGTTTACTTTACAATTAACTGGTACTGGTATAAACTGGTGAATGGAGATTTAAGTTAACCAAATTCAAACACACAAATCTCCAACTGTCATACATTACCTTATCTTGTTATCATTGTTAAAACAGTAAAAGAGTGGTAAGACAGTAAAATTTTATCCTCAACTGGGACATTTGTGGCAGCATTTTGGGAAACAGATCGTTAAGGAAAATATTGACCCTTGGAGCATAGGTAGATCGTGAATAGCTGAAGCTGAGTTGATGTATTGTTTTCTTTTGCTTGACAGCACCTGTGTATTATGGCATTCTTGTCTATAACGCTCGTGGTTGGAGGAGGCCTGGGATTTGCTTTCAGAGATGAGGTAAGTCACTGAAGATAAGGAGATAACCATTGTTTGCGGATTCAATCTTTGAGCCGAGTGCAGTTTTATTTAAGACTGACTCTCTGCAGGTCTGTTTTTAATTATACAGCACAGAAAAAGTTCTCCATGCATCTCCTCCCAAACTGCTGCATCGATTTTTTTGGAACTTGCCATTTATCTTGCCCATCATGTGAACTCATCTGAAAGTTTAATGGAAATCTCATCATTATTTAGCAACTATTCCTAAAGTACTGAACCTATTTTCATAAACTTTGGATCTAATTTTGTGCACTCTTAGGTCTAATTACATGCTTAATAATATTGAGAGTCTGATTAATATTTTATTTTCTTTCTGTCAATTCTTGGAAATCTTAGCGGATGAGAGAGGAGTATTTTGGATATCCGGATTCTATAATGTAGTTAAAGAGATGGTTTAATTGTGAAAATAAATAAATAAAAACTGTCAAAGAAAATATTTTCTTCTGCAGTTTAGAAATATGGAGCCTAGGCACCCTTATTCTTATTACCTATTAACTTACCTTGTTCTGCTTTTATCTGAAGTCTAAACTAATATGTCTATGCTAAACGGACTATTTATGGGAGTTCCAAGCCAGGAAATAATGGTATTCCTTGATATTAATCTGTATTTTTTGCTGATAAGTACTTGTATGTTGGACAGTTGGAGGTTGGAGTGAGAGAGAAGCTGGTTAATAGCTTAATAGAGGGCTACGGAGTGGACGTTCATTCAAACCCCAGCAACGCTGAGGTCACTAAAACATGGAATGCTGTTCAAAGATCAGTAAGACACCCTCATGTATATATTCTCGTTAATGCATGTGAAAATTAATAGCTGTGGTGCATGGTTATTAATAAGTGAAGCAGGTATGTGATGGATGTTTCTCTGCTAAATTACGTGGATTTACAGCAATTTTTAGTTTGCAGGTTTGACACTGACTCTTGTCAAATAGTCAGTTACTCCAAACGTATGGGTAGAGAGGGTCACTGGTCAAACTGTCTGAAGTGTTTGGAGGCAGAATAATGTGACTCACTGGTGCGTAGACACCGGGCGCAGGTTCAGTCCCAGTCGAGGGCAGGGAAGTTTTGCCAATCACCACTCTGATTGTAATGTTAGCTGATCTGTTTTAACAATAATTGGTGGTCTGGGCTCATTGACCATTTTATGCTGTTTTACATTAGCTGAAGGTCTTCTTCCAATAGGGCATGCAAGCCTGTAGGACACGTGGCAAAGTTTGTTAATAACTTGCCAGAGGTTGGTGGTTTCCTCCAGGTATTGTGGTTTCCTGAATCCATGAAACTGACAACCAGTGTCAGACATTCTCAGGTATAGCATTAAACAACAGTGAAATAAATAATTAAAGTATGGTAATATTTTTGAGTATTACCAAGTCTGATGTAATATCTGACTATTTGGCTGTCATTTCAGTTTAAATGTTGTGGGGCACATGGTGATGTTAACTCAACAACATCCTGGGCTCTCTACAAGACTCAGAGCCACTGGTACACAGAGGGAAATAATATAAGTAAGTAAAACTACATGTATATATGCCCAGACTGGATGACTTTTTTCCCAGCCAAAGAATTTTGTAGACTGATGTATAGTGGTGGGCCATATTTGTACAGTTTGTACTATCAAGTATTCTACACTCCATATTTGGCACTGAAATCTTCAAATGTCCTCAAGTGCCTTTTTTTTTCAGATCACCATATCATGATGTAAAAGTTTAGACCAATCTCTATTATCAAGCTTTGTTCAGCATTCATTAAACTTCTTCTTTTAAACCATCTAACAATGACCAGCCATCAAGTCTTTTTTTCTCACCAAGCACTGCTCAATTTCTGTAATCCCTCAGCTTTCTTTATGCATTGCTCACTTTTAAGGTAGCGTTGTTCAGTTTGAAAAACCTTGATATTCAGTTGGAACAACTTTGAACCTTGTTCAGTTCCCACAAAACATGGCTGACTCCTAAACTATGCGTGTTGCTCTTTATTTTGATCAGACTTTGATTCATTTGATAATCCTGTTTATAACTCTCTGAGTCCTACTCAGTTGTCCAGTGTTTTTCCGATTAAATTGTATCAAATAAATGAGTAAACAAATATGACCATACTGCAAAAACAGCATTACAAGTGCTCCTAGCTCAGACTCTTCTCCAACAATCAAGCTAGCTATTATTCTGTTCGATTATAAGCTTGAATGGTTCCTTGTCTCCCACAGATAACAGTTATGTGCCCAGAAGCTGCTGTAAGAGCAATACTAACATCAGTGTCTGTGTGGGGATGATTAGCAATGATACTCCACCTAGTGTGGGGCCACCTGTCATGCAGAAACAGGCTCTCAACCTCAATCTGTACACTGTGGTGAGTCATATCCATCAAGTTTACCACCGTGTTTCTGTTTTCAACGACCCCTTTATGTCTACGAACTCCCTGAACAAGGCTGGGCCTGGATTTGAAATATTTATTTGATTAGTGTTTTATGCAATACTCAAGAATAGTTCACTTGTACAATGAAGGCCAGCATTATTGTGGGAGGAAACCGGTTCAGAGCCTGGGTGAAACCCACAACCATCCGCAGGTTGTTGCCAGACCTTCCCACACACGGCCGCAGAGGAAGCCAGCATGAGGGCTGGGCTTGGAGCTACACCTTGTGTGTCTAGTGCTTGAAAGGCCAGCACCTTGACCACTCAGCCACTGTCCGCTCCAACCTGAGTAATAACTAACATGATACATGTACATTATTAGCGTGTAATTTCAGAGTTACATTGGCTTCAGTTCTAATGATCTGCAAAGGAGCTTAAGTATTAGACCAGACTGGGTAAGCACTGCAAGATGACTACTCTGGTAAAGCGCCCCGTCACGCTCTGTCGTACCGCCAGGAACATGCCACTGCATGAACTTCATGTTCCACTGCATGAACTTCATGTTCCACTGCATGAACTTCATGTTCCACTGCATGTTCCCTGAAAAGCGTGTATGACATTAAGTTTGTTATACTCCCATGTGAAGACCTGTACTGTGTTATAAGCGTTCCGATTGATTCCTGTGTCTGCACATTTATGAACAAAGTACCCCTGTGTTAGATGAGTTCATACAACATCGTTGATGTATGCATTGGGCATGACAGGGGCCTCTGTGGCTGAGTGGTTGGTACGCTAGCACAGCACAGTGACCATCCTCTCACTAATACGATTGTCAGTTCAAGTCTTATGTCGTATGCGAGAAGGTTTGCAGCAACCTGCGGTTGGTCATGGTTTCCTCTGGGCTCTTTCCTAATTCCTCAACCTTTTCGCTTATGAAAGAGCAACTCTCATGGCAGTTTATACATATTTTTAATTTGACTTTAGAGTCAAAACTACAATAGTTGTATTGGCCAATTTCAGTCCATCAGAAAAAGTTAAATTTTATCAGTCTGCACAGAATAATGTCTTGAGAATATGTCTGAATAAACAGGCCCTGGTTTTATAAAGTTCACTTTTAATAGCTAAGTAAGCCTTTGACTACCAAGTCCACTTAGCTAAGGTTCACCAAGTCCTGTAAGTAGGCTTCATGAAACCGGGGCCATTCCATGTTCATTAGGCCTGTCTTATTTACTCTTTACTACAATCAGAATTTCACAAGCCAGAATTATCAGAGAGCTATGTCAGTTTTAAACATATCCAAAGTCCATGTAGTTTCTGTGCTTATCCAATGCCATTGGATTTTTAGCTAGCTGTTACCAGCGTTTTCAACATGAATCTGCTGTGTCTACCTTACAGGGCTGCTATGACAGGATGGTGGAAACTCTCGAAGCAAATGGTCTGGTCATTGGTGTGACAGCCATCACCGTGGCAACATTCATGGTAAATATTCCAAACAAGAAAGCACTAGTTTTTCAGTCATGTGACAATACCTGTTGTCAGTACTGGTATCAATATTAAAAGAAAACACTGACACAAAGATTACTGAAATTTGAAGTGGTTAAATTTGGGATATACAGGCCTAGTACTAATTGTTATTATTATTTATATCACAGCGATACAATGTTTATGTATATCTTCAGTTAGACACAGAATCATTGCTCATTGGTTGAATGGTCGGAGCTGAACTGTAGGTCTACTTTTGAGAGTTCTGTTTATTTTTGAAGGGTATTTTAAGATTTATTTTGAAGGTTCCAACAATGAAAGTAATGTTTTAGGACATTTTATTTGCTTCTAAAAGTGCACTTTTTTGGTGAAGGCTTAGTTCATTTACTGTGTCCCAGGAACCACTCACTTTTACATCAGCAGTTTTAAGTCAAAATTATCTTGCACAAGCAAAGAACAACTGTCATCATTCATTAGTGTATATGCATTAATTTGTAAAACACACTAATGTAATTCTTCAACCTTTTTCCGTGTTCGCAAGTTGTCTATTCAAGCAGATTCTGAAGGCATTACTCTGTGTTGATTGATAAAATTATACCTTTAAACTGGTCAATCTAATCAATGAAATTTAGTCTCCAAAATCAAGTTAAAAATCGCACTGAAAGTTGCTTATGAGGAATTAGGGCACATTAAAACCCTTCAATAGAGGAAGTACAGTGCTTTTTACACATGTCTCAACTGTGATTCAGGCACCTAAATTAGTTGAGCAGAAGTTAAGAGGAAAGAAGTATTTTCAGCATAATAATGTTTTTTTAATTTGTACTGTGTTTTGTTTGACTTGTCAGTATCAAAATATGTCAGATTTTTTTGTTCTTCTCTTTGAGGGTGATTTTATGACTACCTGTCATAGAGCAGAGCATGTTTAGGTACATGTTTAGCCAATCAGCATCAATTCTGTATCGACCGCTTTGGTGGCCTAATGGTGAGAGCATCCACCTCGAAGTCCAAGAGCCAGGATCAAACCTGGGTTAGGTCACACCAAAGGCTTTAAAAATGGTACTTGTTGCAGCCTCGCTTGGCACTCCTTGAAAGATTAGAGCACGGAAAACAGGGTTGGTTGACCTGGTGTCTGTATATTGTGACTGGGTGGGGTGTCATGTCAGATGTCTTCAGCATGATACTTCAGTGGCGGCAGCACTTTGGCGGCATGGACTCGCTCTGTCACAAAAAAGACACAGTGTATGTGCACACACCTAATGACATCTCATCATCACATAACTGAAAAAGTGTTAAGAACCAGGTTAAAGCTCCAGCATTCATTCATTCACTCGATTCTGTATCCCTGTAGAGTGATGGGCCTGCGTGGTACAACGCTTAGCCCAGCACTTAACCCAGGAGCCTCTCAGCAAGGCAGATGTTGTGACTTCCAAGTCCAGCTCATGCTGACTTTCTCTTTGGTTGAACATGTGTGTGAAATTGTCTCCATCAACCTAGTTTCCTCCCACCATAAGGCTGGTCACCGTTGTATAAGTTCAATATTCTTGATTGCAATGTAAAACACCAGTCAAATAAATAATATAACTTTATGATCAGGTTTTGAGTCTCAGCCATAGTTATTGTTATGTTAGGACTACAATGCACCTTTAACTTGCTAACACACCTGTGTATCAATAACACTTGCAGTTTGTGGAGCTTGTGGTGTGCATCTGCCTGTACCGACACCTGCATTATGGCCGCAGGCGTGCCCTGAGTCAATTCTTCAAGTGGACTCGCAGTGAGAGCATGCCGGCCTCTGACTCCTGGAGTCCCAACCCGATCACGTGAGGAAATGTAGGACTACGAGTTCGGAGTCACCTTTGTATTGAGATTATCGCACTGTTCATGTTTTTAATGACTTTATTCCGTCCTTTCTGGAGACTTATTTTTACCAGATCCTGGAAGTATCTGTGTTACACTAAGGTTAAATTAAGTGCATATGTACATGTATACATGTATATGATGTACACGTACATGTAGCTGTATTCTTTCTTTGTGACTAATGTGTGTGCCATTCTGACATCCATTACAATTGATAAACAATGGTAATAAATGTATTGTAAAGTTGTATAGCCAGTTATATTACAGTATGTACAGCTTACTACTTAGTATCAAATATTGTCTCAGGCAACAACAGTCTCAAGCTAAATCTTGATAAATCAGACTCAGACTAAAATAATTTGTTTTCCTCACAGATTTTACTACAGGGATGAAGACAAATTTACAAGGGCTGATAAACTGTCAAGGATAAATGTTTGTTTGTAGATCAGGCATCAGTATTTCAGTTGCAATTAACTCACTCATGATGGACATGCAACTCTATTTCTGATTTTATAATAGAAATATTAGTGGCCAGTGAATACAAAATTTTGTACACAGTTGGTGGAAGTTTAATTTTGTATGTGGGAACTTGGGTAATCTTCATTGGATATTTCATTCCATACAGTGGATGCTCAATATTTCAGTGGGTTTATGTTGAATCGACTATCATTATACATTTGACTCAATCATGCAAACTGGATGTAACTCTACTGTGTACATCTGAATTTGGGAAAAAAGTATTTGTGAACACAAAATTGCTACATTTGGTAGAGACTTTAGCATGCGTGTGGGGTTTATTAATTTCATGTTATATCTCTTCTTCGTTCCACTATGTGCATGTATTTGACATGTTTGACTTGCAATGTGATTAATTTGTGAGTTCTGCAATTTTTACGTACAGCTGAGTCAACAAATAAAAAGATTGTGTCAAGAAGTTGTGTATATATGAAAATAACTGTGTATCCGAGCTGCTGTAAATTTTCAACCCTTCCAACCACTAAAGCACTTGTGTGGAATGCATACAGTTATTATGAAAATGAAATTACAAATTATTTGTTTGTCATTAATGAGGGAAGCTTCATAAAACATTGCGAATGATTTCTCTACATCCTATAATTCTCTCAGAATGTTTCAAAATATATCATTGCAGAAGCAGTTGGAAAGGTTGAAGAGTTATGGTGTCAACCTTCTATAGTACATGTATTCTAGCTTCAATCCCACAATGCAAAGCATCAGTAGCTTGTCAGAGAGCAGTAGTGCCATTATGGATAGGTATTTTGTCAGGTGATTGTACATTTCTTATCAGAAATGCATTCCCTTAACTGTAATATAAAATCGGCTACACAGAGTGAGCTTTATAAAATTTGATTTTAGGGGAACCAGCTTTACAGAAAGAAATGGTCAGTATGTAAATTTATCGATGCACACATTGTTCGAGTCACTGCAGGTTTCAGCTGATGATGTGGCATATATGTTTGTATCTATTCTGAGTACAAAGACAAACGAATTCCCTGACAGTGATTAGTGACAACAGGATACAAGATTTATGATAAGGGATCAAAGACACACAAGATCAGCTGGTTGTGTTACTGGATGTATTGATGGTTTTGTGGATGGTTGTGTAGATCGTTGTATAGAAGGTTGTGTGGATGGAGGTATAGAAGGTTGTGTGGATGGAGGTATAGAAGGTTGTGTAGATGCTTGTACAGTAGGTTGTATAGATGCTCGTACAGAAGGTTGTATGGATGGTGGTATAGATGGTTATGTAGAATGTTTGTATAGAAGGTTGTGTAAATGCTTGTAAAGAAGGTTGCATAAATGGTCATGTAGAATGTTGTATAGATTGTTGTATAGAAGGCTGTATGGATGCTTGTACCGAAGGTTGTGTAGATGGCTGTATAGATGGTTACGTAGGTTGTTGTATAGATGGTTACGTATATTGTTGTAGAGAAGGTTGTGTAGATAGTTGTACCGGAGGTTGTGTAGGTGGCTGTATAGATGGTTACGTAGATTGTTGTATCGAAAGTTGTGTAGGTAGTTGTACAGAAGATTTGCATAGATGGTTAGATCACAGTGGATCTAATAGTTTTTGCACAGAGCATACGCACATGTATTAAAACCGCAAGCCTCTTAATAATGTCTTGTTCTGATGATTCAGTGAGAAATATTCCTGCTCTTCTCATCATTGCAAGGAACACTCCACAAAATTTAAAAAAAAAAAACATGACTGCTGAAAGGGGCATTCCTTTCTTCAACCTTTTTTGTACGGTAAACGGGTGCTTTTTAATTATACCTTAGAGAGCATTGTTTTATCAGGCCTGTACTGATTATATCTCAATGTTTGCTGACCCTGCCTATCTCAGTTTCTAGGCCCATGCATAACTAAAGTATTAACATGTATAAATTATATTTTAAAGTTGCTGATTAATCTGCGCTAACATTATTTAAGGAGATAAAGTAGGCACTATCAGTGGTAGTAGATTAACCTGCCATATGATTCTGGTTTACTCATGCAATGTCACATGTTTTTCTGCATGATATGTAGCTCAATTGGCAAAACAACTGTGTACATTGTGAAAATGTTACATATAATATTTTGGGTATGGTTGACCCACCATCCTAAATTTTAAATTTTTGTTTTAAAGGTTTACTTAAATGAATATCCGTTCAAGGTTACGGTCTCAATTTGTCTTTTTCCATACATTTTTTCCCATTGTTTTATTTCCATGTTTTATGGGCTTTTAACATTGTGCTGCTAAACATTTATCTTGACAGTTTTACTTGAGTTTTGTTCCTAAATTTCAGACTGTTTTGCTGTGCCGTTTATTCTTAAAGGAACATTACCCAGTGTGCAAATGTAAAGATCTTGTAATAAAAACAATAAAAAAAGGAGTGTACACAAAGTCACAAGTCATTCTTTGTTTCATCTTTGATCATCTTTATTTACATCACCAAATCTTTCGAACAACTAAAAAAATATATGGTCCCAATCCATCATGATTATTCCTTCTTGAAGAAAATGTTATTATTCAAGGAGTCATGACCACATGGTTATACAGCAGTTGGCCCTTTTCCGGTTGTTCTTATGATCACATTTTTTTTTTTTGCATGTTACGGGTGAGCTGACATTACAAAATCCAATAATGGTGAGCTGACATTACAAAATCCAATAATGGAACAGAAATATCGAAAATCCACCTTGAGCTTTTTATGAATTTCCTGGTTTTCAGATCATGTAAATATGTCTTCAACAGAAAAACTTGCTGGGATAGTCCAAATATTTCACAAATTAGAAGATTTTCAAGTTTTATTTTTATACCTTCCTTCGACATTGAAAAAAGATGGTTCCTACCTATAAAACAACAACATATATAGTTGTGACCGGACTTCTGATAGAAGACCTCTCAGCCTTGACCAATATTATCATTTCATTTCATCTGGTATTTGGCGAGATGCAGTTCTTTACTTTGCTCACAAACCTTACCACTCTGACATAATTGGAGTTATGAGCGGGATTGGCTTTTCATGCATTAACACGTGAGATCTGTAATATTCCAACGTGTACTATGAACAAGAATTTCTGAGTCATGTCATCTGGCCAAGAAAAGCAAACAGTGCACCCCAATGGATATTTGCAGTCCAGAAGAATTGACTAGAGAAAGAAGAACATACCCAAAAATATACATAATTCTGATTAACACAGCACTTGACGGGTAAGATTACCGTGGTGTAATCTTGACAGTGAAACCCCATGTGTATCGTGATTAGCCTGGCTTACAATATGCTTGAGTATAATGTACTTCACATACACTGGCTCTTCAACCCTTTCAACCACTTCTGAAACTACTATATTGAATCATTCGGAGAGAACTATGGCGTGTGAAGAAATAACTTTATGAGTTATGAATTTGATGAAGACTGCATCTTTGGTGACACAATCATTTCAGTGGCATTTTTGCAATAATTCTATACAGGAATTTCACAGAAAAAAGTGCTTAAGAGGTCGGAAAGCTTAAAGATTTACAGTAGCCTCTCTTTCATTTCTGTAGCATTCATAGAAAAAAAAAATGCAAATTGCTTCATACATTTACCATTACATTACAATTAAACTTACACAGGTGTGGGGCTGGGAAAATATAGTACACAAAATACAGTATTATGTATCTGACCTCTCCAATAATAGCACCATAGATAATGTTTAGAGATATTCAGTTCATTCTGAACCTAGTATTAAACCCTCAAGAACTTCTTTCCCTTAGAAACTAACATAGGATAAGTTTATATACCAAACATGCCAGATATTAATTTCCCAGTATGCTTTGGAAAGATACTAATAACAATATTTCCTGTATCCATACAAAATAATTGCCAGTAAGACAATAGTAAGGGTTTAACAATAGTGTGGTGATTTCTTTTTGCAGTGGGATTTTTTTTGCCACCAAATTTAGGAAATTCAAAATCTTGCATATCTGGTATCATCAAACATCCTATTCACTACGATCAGGGAATTGCGCATTCATTGGTCAGGACAGTTGAGGATTCCTCCAGTTAAAAGTTTTTTAATAATTAAGACAATACCATCCAGAAAATCATGATCCGACCAAAAGTATGTTTTTTATTGGACCTCTGTTCCATTGGTCCATTCAAATAAAATACAACAAAATCTAACATGTACCTGCATACTGGATGTGTTGCTACAGCACCAATCAAATCTGTTGTCACATTAGAAGATTTCTCCAATCAGATGTAACATTCAAAATGTCTTGTTATAACAGCAATTCTCCAATCATGTGTTGTATAAGTAAATGCCACAGTGCCAATCAAATCTGTTGTTATAGTAGCGGATTTCCCCAATAAGATGTAATAAAATATTTCTCAGCTCCATTTACATGTGTTGTCACGACAACAGATTGATCAAATCAGCGAGTGAGTCCCAGCCTGTGACAACTCTCATCCTGTTGACTGAAAGCTTCGTAGACATTGGCTGCCAGGTCCCTTAGTGGCTCCATTACCAGCAACTCCTGTCAAAAACCAGACTGGATTTGGTTTCTTCACATTCATGGTTAGGCTGCACTTATTTATTTTTTTTTATTTGCGTTTTGTGCCAAACTTTAGAATATGTCGCTTTAATGCGTTGTGCTGGAAGACATTCAAAAGGTACATTTAAGGTACACCATGTTAATTTTACATAGAGGTACACTGCTCCAAATGGCATCAATGTTGAATCTGTTATGGTAAGTTATTTAACAATGCCTTATTTAAAATTTCTGAGACAAGATATACATGGAAAAATTTCTCTTGGATTTATGGATTTGATTGGTGTATTATGCAAAAGAACTTTCCACTGATATGTACGCAAGATGATGGAGGAAACCAGAGTACATGAAGAACTGCACCTGACTGTAAACTTGTAGTTTGTTAGCATTACTTGGTATTTACACAGATCAAAATTTACTTCTGTCATATAATGACAGTTTTTCTATGTAGAGGGCAGGTTTCACTGTCGACAAATTCATAGTGCTGTCTCACTAGGACAACCAGTCAAAGACAAGACAAAAGTAGACAAGACAAAGGTAGACAAGACAAGATGCCTCACTTCATCACAGCTGTACAGGTACAGAACTGACCAGTATGTGGCTACACATCTTATTCTCAGCACAGAGCAAAAAAGGAAAATCAGGATTACTGACTTTAAGGATGCCCCAGCACAGGATTGAACTCAGGGACTCCTGCTTACATGATGACATAACCATGGCCTTGTTGTGAGTCTCACCTGTATGAATGGATTAGGGGAATCCCCACACAGCCTGACCATTATCCCATTGACCACGGGGATCAGCTTAGCCAAGGGAACTTTGTTGTCGTGGATACTGAGGGAGGAATACACAGATACATACATGTATATTGTTATATAAACATGGTCACACAGCAGGATATGGTGTAGGGCGTGGCCGAGTGGATAAAGGACGACTCTGTCTGTCAATCACAAGGATACATGAGGTAAGGCTTTAATCCTTGCCTTAGGCAGGGAATTCTAAGGCTTTGGTGACAATAATAGATTGATGACCCTTGTATGGCCATATTCACAATCCAACGTTGTCTCCCAACAGGATATCCGTGAGCCACATGTGGGAAAGTTTGTCATTAACTTGCCAGTGGCCGGGGGTTTTACACCAGGGACTCCATATTCTTCGTCATAAAACTGCGGACCATCATATAGGTGAAAAATTCTTGAGTAAACCATTAAGACATAGCAGGACATATCCACTCTAATCCCGGTTAACGTCATTCGGGTAAGAATGGGCAGAATACAAAGGGACTTGCTGGTACCTGGTTGTGATTTGGAAGTACTATGTGCTATACAGTTAACTGTTACATAACATAACTCACATAACTTAAATGAAAACTTGTTATTGCACACTTAAGTTGACGAAAATCACACACACACACAAATGTTCAGTTCTCATATTAAACCGTTCCCCCCAACCACAGATAATCGTTCAAACAATAAAAGAGCGAGGTGCACATCTGAAAAGTGTAAATACTGGTTGAGAAGCAGACACAAAGGTAGGATTATACCCTGCATTCACAAGATTTCTTTACCTTTTGGACCCTGATGCTTCTCCAGTGACTGTGGACAGAAACGCTCGATAGCCCTCCATTAGAAAGTCCATGAAACGAGCAAAGGCCTTGTTCACGCACACTTGTAACACTGAATGGAAATCTTCACTACAATGAGACATAATTTGTTAACAAGACTTATTTTTCTTCATTGGTGTTTTGTGCCATACTGAAGAATATTTCACTTACACGACGGTGGTCAGCATGAAGGCAGGAGGAAACTGGGCAGAGCCCAGTGAAACTCAGACCATCTGCAGGTTGATCGGAGAGGAAGCTAGTTATGAGCTGGACTTGAACTCATGCCAACTGCACTGTTGAGAGGCTCCTGGTTCACTGTGCAGCACTAGAACGCTGACCAATAGGCTACGGAGGTCCATGTCAATAAAAGCAGCCAGTCCTAATTTTATTCATTCTTCCATTCTAGTCTGTGAAGCCTATTTCTGCAAAGTTATACCTGTTTTTTCGATGTTGTTTACCTGGTGAGTTTATTTAGGGTTTACAATTATTTTCAACATTATTTTGCTTGTATCATGATTGTATCAAAAAGGGCATAAAAAAAAACAAATAAATTTTCACAACCATGGAATGCACCCGCTTGAAGTCACCCGCTTGAGTTGTGAAGTCACTCAATCCCTATCTTGCCTTTTCGCTGCACACACTGAATGAGCAAAGCATAAGTGAAGAGACGTCTGACATGTTTCTAGTTTCTTTTATATGGCATACCCCACGGCCTTTAAAGAATTCCACATTAAAAACTGGCTTATAGAAATACCATGCATGTCAGAAAAAATGGTTGTGGTCGTTCAGGTCATTTGAATTGTTTGCTTTCTTTTTTTATATACAACAATTTATGTTTGATGATCATTTACAAAGCGCCTGTAGTATTGGTTGAGAGTGAAGTGGGTCCAGTCTAACATAAACTTTACACAGAGAAAACCTCCAGTCACTACCACACCTGTAGTATTGATTGAGAGTGAAGTGGGTCCAGTCTAACATAAACTTTACACAGAGAAAACCTCCAGTCACTGCCACACCTGTAGTATTGATTGAGAGTGAAGTGGGTCCAGTCTGACATAAACTTTACACAGAGAAAACCTCCAGTCACTGCCACACCTGTAGTATTGACTGAGAGAAAAGTGGGTCCAGTCTAACATAAACTTTACACAGAGAAAACCTCCAGTCACTGCCACACCTGTAGTATTGACTGAAAGTGAAGTGGGTCCAGCCTAACATAAACTTTATACAGAGAAAACCTCCAGACACTACCACACCTGTAGTATTGATTGAGAGAGAAGTGGGTCCAGTCTAACATAAACTTTACACAGAGAAAACCTCCAGTCACTGCCACACTGGTAGTAGTGATTGAGAGAGAAGTGGGTCCAGTCTAACATAAACTTTACACAGAGAAAACCCCCAGTCACTGCCACACCTGTAGAATTGATTGAGAGAGAAGTGGGTCCAGTCTAACACAAACTTTACACAGAGAAAACCTCCAGTCACTGCCACAAGACCACCAAAGACTGATGGCCGACTACTAGAATGAGTCACTGTGTTGTGCAAACTGACCTGTCAATCATATCCCTGGTCTGTGCTAACAGTTCTTCATACACAACTTCTTCTGGCAGGCTGTCTGCACTCTGGGTATAGAAACACAAGCATGAGTCACAGTAAATTGTTCATTGTATGTCTTTGGGTAAAACATACAGTTAACATCATGTTATAAAGATTAATTGTCCTTAACTGAGAGACTGACTAGTGCAAAATTCATGACTATTTTACTAATATGATAGTTGTCAATGTCATGGCTGGAAAATTCCTTGCCTCAGGCTGGGATTGAACTCATGCCTAATATGTTTGAGCGACAAAGTCCTGTACCCGCTCTGGAGGGATCATTAAGTTGGGAGGTAAGAATGGTACCGAGTTGTTTGAGGGCTGACTTACACAATCCTGTACTTGCTCTGGAGGCAGCATAAAGCGATAAAGTGGGCAGGTGGGGATGTTACCGAGTTGTCTGAGGGATGACTTACAAAGTCCTGTACTTGTTCTGGGGGCAGCATGAAGTGACAAAGTGGGCAGGTGGGGATGGTACTGAGTTGTCTGAGGGATGACTTACAAAGTCCTGTAATTGCTCTGGGGGCAGCATGAAGTGACAAAGTGGGCAGAGGGGGATGTTACTGAGTTGTCTGAGGGATGACTTACAAAGTCCTGTACTTGCTCTGGGGGCAGCATGAAGTGACAAAGTGGGCAGGTGGGGATGTTACTGAGTTGTCTGAGGGCTGACTTACAAAGTCCTGTACTTGTTCTGGGGGCAGCATGAAGTGACAAAGTGGGCAGGTGGGGATGTTACTGAGTTGTCTGAGGGATGACTTACAAAGTCCTGTACTTGCTCTAGGGGCAGCATGAAGTAACAAAGTCGGGAGGTAAGAATGGTACTGAGTTTGTTTGAGGGATGACTTACAAAGTCCTGTACTTGTTCTGGGGGCAGAATGAATTCACAAAGTGGGCAGGAGGGGATGTTACTGAGTTGTCTGAGGGATGACTTACAAACTCCTGTACTTGCTCTGGGGGCAGCATGAAGTGACAAAGTGGGCAGGTGGGGATGGTACTGAGTTGTCTGAGGGCTGACTTACAAAGTCCTGTACTTGTTCTAGGGGCAGCATGAAGTGACAAAGTGGGCAGGTGGGGATGTTACTGAGTTGTTTGAGGGATGACTTACAAAGTCCTGTACTGCTCTGGGGGCAGCATGAAGTGACAAAGTGGGCAGGTGGGGATGGTACTGAGTTGTCTGAGGGATGACTTACAAAGTCCTGTACTTGTTCTGGGGGCAGCATGAAGTGACAAAGTGGGCAGGTGGGGATGTTACTGAGTTGTTTGAGGGCTGACTTACAAACTCCTGTACTTGTTCTGGGGGCAGCATGAAGTGACAAAGTGGGCAGGTGGGGATGGTACTGAGTTGTCTGAGGGATGACTTACGAAGTCCTGTACTTGCTCTGGGGGCAGCATGAAGTGACAAAGTGGGGAGGTGGGGATGGTACTGAGTTGTCTGAGGGATGACTTACAAAGTCCTGTACTTGTTCTGGGGGGCAGCATGAAGTGACAAAGTGGGCAGGTGGGGATGGTACTGAGTTGTCTGAGGGATGACTTACAAAGTCCTGTACTTGTTCTGGGGGCAGCATGAAGTGACAAAGTGGGCAGGTGGGGATGGTACTGAGTTGTCTGAGGGATGATTTACAAAGTCCTGTACTTGTTCTGGGGGGCAGCATGAAGTGACAAAGTGGGCAGGTGGGGATGGTACTGAGTATTTTGAGGGCTGACTCACAAAGTCCTGTACTTGCTCTGGGGGCAGCATGAAGTGACAAAGTGGGCAGGTGGGGATGGTACTGAGTTGTCTGAGGGATGACTTACAAAGTCCTGTACTTGTTCTGGGGGCAGCATGAAGTGACAAAGTGGGCAGGTGGGGATGTTACTGAGTTGTTTGAGGGATGACTTACAAACTCCTGTACTTGCTCTGGGGGAAGCATGAAGTGACAAAGTGGGCAGGTGGGGATGTTACTGAGTTGTCTGAGGGATGACTTACAAACTCCTGTACTTGTTCTGGGGGCAGCATGAAGTGACAAAGTGGGCAGGTGGGGATGGTACTGAGTTGTCTGAGGGATGACTTACAAAGTCCTGTACTTGCTCTGGGGGCAGCATGAAGTGACAAAGTCGGGAGGTAAGAATGGTACTGAGTTTGTTTGAGGGATGACTTACAAAGTCCTGTACTTGTTCTGGGGGCAGAATGAATTCACAAAGTGGGCAGGTGGGGATGTTACTGAGTTGTCTGAGGGATGACTTACAAACTCCTGTACTTGCTCTGGGGGAAGCATGAAGTGACAAAGTGGGCAGGTGGGGATGTTACTGAGTTGTCTGAGGGATGACTTACAAAGTCCTGTACTTGTTCTGGGGGCAGCATGAAGTGACAAAGTGGGCAGGTGGGGATGGTACTGAGTTGTCTGAGGGATGACTTACAAAGTCCTGTACTTGCTCTGGGGGCAGCATGAAGTAACAAAGTGGGCAGGTGGGGATGGTACTGAGTTGTCTGAGGGATGACTTACAAAGTCCTGTACTTGTTCTGGGGGCAGCATGAAGTGACAAAGTGGGGAGGTGGGGATGTTACTGAGTTGTTTGAGGGCTGACTTACAAAGTCCTGTACTTGTTCTGGGGGCAGCATGAAGTGACAAAGTGGGCAGGTGGGGATGGTACTGAGTTGTCTGAGGGATGACTTACAAAGTCCTGTACTTGCTCTGGGGGCAGCATGAAGTGACAAAGTGGGGAGGTGGGGATGGTACTGAGTTGTCTGAGGGATGACTTACAAAGTCCTGTACTTGTTCTGGGGGGCAGCATGAAGTGACAAAGTGGGCAGGTGGGGATGGTACTGAGTTGTCTGAGGGATGACTTACAAAGTCCTGTACTTGTTCTGGGGGCAGCATGAAGTGACAAAGTGGGCAGGTGGGGATGGTACTGAGTATTTTGAGGGCTGACTCACAAAGTCCTGTACTTGCTCTGGGGGCAGCATGAAGTGACAAAGTGGGGAGGTGGGGATGGTACTGAGTTGTCTGAGGGCTGACTTACAAAGTCCTGTACTTGTTCTGGGGGAAGCATGAAGTGACAAAGTGGGGAGGTGGGGATGTTACTGAGTTGTTTGAGGGCTGACTTACGAACTCCTGTACTTGCTCTGGGGGAAGCATGAAGTGACAAAGTGGGCAGGTGGGGATGTTACTGAGTTGTCTGAGGGATGACTTACAAAGTCCTGTACTTGCTCTGGGGGCAGCATGAAGTGACAAAGTGGGGAGGTGGGGATGGTACTGAGTTGTCTGAGGGATGACTTACAAAGTCCTGTACTTGTTCTGGGGGGCAGCATGAAGTGACAAAGTGGGCAGGTGGGGATGGTACTGAGTTGTCTGAGGGATGACTTACAAAGTCCTGTACTTGTTCTGGGGGCAGCATGAAGTGACAAAGTGGGCAGGTGGGGATGGTACTGAGTATTTTGAGGGCTGACTCACAAAGTCCTGTACTTGCTCTGGGGGCAGCATGAAGTGACAAAGTGGGGAGGTGGGGATGGTACTGAGTTGTCTGAGGGCTGACTTACAAAGTCCTGTACTTGTTCTGGGGGAAGCATGAAGTGACAAAGTGGGGAGGTGGGGATGTTACTGAGTTGTTTGAGGGCTGACTTACGAACTCCTGTACTTGCTCTGGGGGAAGCATGAAGTGACAAAGTGGGCAGGTGGGGATGTTACTGAGTTGTCTGAGGGATGACTTACAAAGTCCTGTACTTGTTCTGGGGGCAGAATGAATTCACAAAGTGGGCAGGTGGGGATGTTACTGAGTTGTCTGAGGGATGACTTACAAAGTCCTGTACTTGTTCTGGGGGCAGAATGAATTCACAAAGTGGGCAGGTGGGGATGTTACTGAGTTGTCTGAGGGATGACTTACAAAGTCCTGTACTTGCTCTGGGGGCAGCATGAAGTGACAAAGTGGGCAGGTGGGGATGGTACTGAGTTGTCTGAGGGATGACTTACAAAGTCCTGTACTTGTTCTGGGGGGCAGCATGAAGTGACAAATTGGGCAGGTGGGGATGGTACTGAGTATTTTGAGGGCTGACTCACAAAGTCCTGTACTTGTTCTGGGGGCAGCATGAAGTGACAAAGTGGGCAGGTGGAGATGGTACTGAGTTGTCTGAGGGATGACTTACAAAGTCCTGTACTTGTTCTGGGGGCAGCATGAAGTGACAAAGTGGGGAGGTGGGGATGGTACTTGAACCCTGAACAACACCACACTCCAGTTTCATTCGAATTTTCTCTAAGTAGTTTTGGACATCACCCAGGGAAAGTTTCTCCTTCAGAGACACGCTGAAAAGAGAAATACAATATTTAGCACTGTATCTCGTGACTGCTTGCGCACATTTATCATAAGCGTAAGTGATTTGTAAATCACTAGGATCACGATCGTAGCATTAGCTAACAATCGACACCCCCTTTCAAACGGCGTAATGTATTTTTACAATCAATTGTAAACTCTAGTTGTAGGCTCTACAGTTGACTGTAGCTACAATCTTTGTGCCTTCGGGCCCCGATATCTGACAAATAAGTATATTTACAATGGCCACAACATTTTGAGCTACCAAATTTGTAACACATTAAACAAGAGACATGAAATTATCTAAATGATGACAAATTACTATTTTATTACTTCCCAATCTACAGCTCCTTTCTTCTGTCTATTTCCTAATACTGGGGTATATTTTCACGGTATGATTTCGTTGCATATACACAACTAGCTTTAAGGGGTACAGAATCGACTCTGATTGGCTGGTGCGAGAGATTGGCAAGTCCATGCTATGCACTGCCTAAGCTGAATTTTAGGTATGGTGCATTTATTCAGGCGTGAACAAGGCTGCAAGATTTAACCCAGGAAACCCTGTCTACACTGTCAGCCAATATGTGTGAATTCTGTATCCCTTAAATGTTCTCTTTTTGTTGTTTTTTTCAATGTTTTTTCATGTTTTAATGTCAATGTGATATGTATTACCTGCCAACTGTAGACTTGACCGCAGCATGCACGGCCATACTGAGTTCATCCACACCTTAGAAAAATTGCAAAGCAACCAACATGAATAGACAGGAAAATCATGATTTGATGAACAATATGAAGTCTAAAAAGTACTCAACGTTAAAATGATATAATTTCATCATATTTCATAGAAGAGCTAGGTGTTTATTTTCTGAAGTAAAGAGAGAACGGAGTCAGAAATGTTGATGTTGTCTATATTTCTGGTATTGCTGTACCTTTTGTGATGAAGAACTGTATCAGAGACAGGTATTTCTCCTGTGTGATGGAGGGTATTAACACGCGGACATCTGACTCCACCTGCGTAAGTACAAGAGTACAACAATATACACATATAGAAGAAGTTTCTTTATAAAAAACAATATAGCCTATCACACTAAAATTCCGCAACAATAAATATCACTTCATACATATACGGTGTTGATCAGATCCCTGCCAAATTACCTCCCTTGAGGCCACTCTCCCTCATGAATAGAATGTTTTAAGGACCTATAAAACAAGGCATTTAGATAATACTGGTAGCTTGCCTAATTGAGGAGTTTGCAAAATTGAATAATGTTCAAATCATATGATACATTCAAATATTAACCTCTGAAACAAAATAAAGCAGAATGATTGACACTGTCATACACAGATATTATTCTCTTATCATGCCAGTAACTCAACAAAAAAGACCAAAATTATTATACTGTCACAACTATCACTGTTTAATGTATGTGTAAGAATTGCAGAGCAGTGACTTTACATGTTCTGGAGTTGTAAATTATTGTGGTGGTAATAGACACTGTGGGGAGTTAGTGCACAAATTTACCACAAAGGTCTTTGATACGCAAATCCCGCACTACATTTGGCAATCCATGTACTATGGGAGGGAACTGCAACCCTGTGAATAGCTAAGCAAAATGTTGAGCTATGAGGTACCGGCCCTGATGGGAGTGTCTGCTTTTGGGCAGTAGATCCAGAATCAATCCTGGTTTTTTTGCTTGGCGTTCAGCAAAAAAGCCTGAATGTGCAAAATAACCGACAGTTTAGACCAAATCTATCAAATCATACATTATATGAGAGCCAAAAGTAAAACATCACCTTCATCGCAGCTCTCTTTTTTTGTGTTGAGTAATAGCCTACAGACTGTATGTCAGATGAGGTTTCACTTCTCACAGTTCTATGTATCAAAACAAATCTCACGATTTCTCAACAGCCATTGTTGATTGACAAGGAAGACAATATATATATATTGTATAGACTTATTGAACACAATGTTTTGTACTCCATTTGTACTCTCTTACCTGGTCAACTCTGTGTAGAAAGTTATCCAGGTACAAGTAGCCTCCCATGATGTTGAGCTGGACTCGTAACAATACAACCAGAATGGAGGAGCTGTACGCAGCTGTAATACTGCGGGAAAATGCTACCACCAGAGATTAGAGAGTTACACTAAACAAACAGTTCCCATCACTGAAAGACGATGCTTTTTAAAGTACAATCACAGATCTATCCTATGTTTTACAGCAGTTTGAAGTATCATTAACTTTAAATACAAAGTTTTATGTGGAGATTGATGGCTACTATTTCAGTGGCTTTATATTTATTTGCTCTTCAGGAACTTAATGGAAAATGATAATTAAATTTAAAAAAAAAAAAAATATCAAGAACTTTATGCATCAGAAAACAAAATCTTTTTGAACTACTTTCAAGGTTTTCAACCTTTCAACAAAATTCCAGGACTATGAAGGATTTCAATGTCCAGTTGAATCCCGTAGACAGCTCGTCAGCCAGACAGGAGGAATTTTTCTATGTTGACAAGTACAGTATGTGTCAGTTACATGTATAAAATTAGTACCCGTCATACACAATTAAGCTTTCCTTGTAACATTTAATGACATGCTTACACATGACTTTGAGTTCCTCCCACAGATCCAACTTATTACCCGTCCTGGAAACAAGTAAGTAATTAAACTATATCATGGTTAATCATTAATACAGTCTTGTTGATATACACAGTTTGAGCTTTTTGTATTCACATGACTCTATATTACTAGAAATATGGCCTTTCTTACAATACATTGCTGTAATTTTCAGTTTCAGTTTAAACACATGTGCTACTTGTATTATCTGTACACTGTTGAATATTTCTTTAAAATAGCCTCAGCACTGTATTTCAATCATTACTTTGCACATGAATTTTCAATTTAAAATTATCGACAGTACCAAAATTGTAAATTAAAAAAGAAATGCCTGTGGCTTTGGTTCCTGTAATTCTAATTGGGCTATATGAAATATCCTGTTAATCATACAAATTGTTATGTACTTTATGTTATTTACATTTATTTAATTAATTAGTGTTTGATGCAGTACTGAAGAGTATTTCACTTATATGGTAGCCATATTATGGTTCGGAGGAAACCGGGCCAAGTCCGGAGGAAACCCACGACCATCTGCAGGTTGCTGGCAGACAATCCCTTCTATTACCGGAAAGGAAGCCAGCAACTGTATTGGTGAGAGGCTCCTGGTCATTGTGTTGTGCTCGCATGCTAACCACTGGCCATGAAGGCCATTAATGAAACTTAACAATCTGGATTAATGACCATGGTATTCCAAGCAAAACTGTTATGACGTATTTTCATTTGAACACTCACTGTGATTCTATGCTGGCCTTGATCTTTTCTGTATCCATGGAGCGTCTCAGAGACTCTCGTAGATTTGGCAACATTGACAGCACTATAATTACATGAAAATGAATATCACTTATCATAAAATCATAAAAATCTTGTGAATCTATAATTCTGGGCTTATTTGTGGAACTGTTTAAATTGATAAACGCGTGAAATTAATACCCTGATACTTACCAGTCATATTGCACGTTCTCTGATTGCTGTCAAAATGATGCTGGCGCCTGTAACAGATACGAGATAAATGACAGCTAAGTTCATGACAATGTACAATGATAAATTACAAATCAAAAGTGCACTTTGTGCAGCGCAACAGTGTCTTCTGCATGAATATGTGTGTGACTAACACTGATTCAGTTTTGTAGGTAAGCTGAGTTGGTAATATGCTGATACAAACTTGTAATTCTGACTAGAGCGTCACAACAGCAAGAGCTACAATACTTTGATGTAGTAGTTCGTATTCCCAGCAGAAGGATATTTTGTGTATGATTTGTCCAAATAAAAGCTATGCCCTTCATTCCCAACTCATCACTGGTGGTTATAGATTGCACTGGAGTACTTGTCGCTAAGAAAAATCGAACCCAGAGACTTGCATTTTCACCTTATTGCCTGATCCCGAGACCATCTGGATGATATTCTGAGATTGCTTTGATGTTTAATGGATTTGGCAGAATTTTGTTCATCCGGGTATGGTTCCAAACCAGCTGTGATAAACTGACAGACCAAAAGATAACAAACATATGTGTCTGCAAACTTAAAGACGTATTTGATAAGTAACTTTTTACTCAAACACAAACAAACTGCCACACCAACTGCATCAGGTTTCTAAATGGAGTGGGCTGTGAAGTTGGTATGGGGCTAGTTCAATCAAATTAAACTTTGAAGTCTATTTAAATGTTGAGGTAGGTAAATATCAGAAACATTTAATTTAATTGAACTATTATGGGGCTATCCTTTCCGAGCCTAAGTGAACAACGTTTAATATACTACTTCCAGATTTTATATTTTTGACATTCATTCAGTCTGTCGACCAATAAGGTAAATGCCAGAATGTAAAACTAGGAGGGAGATCATTTAGCTTGATGAATTGGCCTGAACCAAACGCCAGAGCAATCTCGGACTATCTAGATGAGTCTGATATTTAAAATTCTAACAGTCAGTGTTAAAATGAATGTGCATCTAGATGGACTACCTGATCCCCTGCTAAATCACAAAGCTCTCACTTGGTCTCACCTCGCCAGATCGATGCACTCTGCTGCTTCCTTCTCCTGGAACTCATGGAGCTTCTTCTTGAAATACTGGAAAGTCAGGTAGGTGCCTATGGAGTAAAAACAAAATTCCTTGCAAGGCATATTAAAGCCATGTTTAGGCTAAGTGCAAGTTTACACTGAGGGGACTGATGAGACACTGGTGTGTCATGGAAACAGTGAATCTAGCAGACTAAACTAAAGTTACGAAAACTGGACACTTTATGAAGTCCTATAGCTTACAGACAGAGCATTAAGTTTTTGCTTTACCTCCGATCAGTACCCCGCTATAGAGGATTTTCCTCCTGTGACGTTTAAAGAAGTTCCAAAGTCTTTCAAATGGCATTCTGTTTTATACGGACAGAACTTTATCGTGAAGATAAAGATTAAAGCTCGCGGCACGTTTCACCGATATCCTGAGGCAGGAACGCAGGAGACTTCGTACAAGGGACACAATTCTCGAATGTAGGCCAGTCCCCCCTCCCCCACCCCCACTGGACATTTTCTCCTCTGGACATTTTCCCCTCCTGGACATTTTCCCCTCCCTATATATCTACATGTATATATGATCAGTGGGAAACATAAATATGATCTTCTAAGTGAGGTGTCTTGTAATGAATAGTCCAGGGGGTCAAAATAAGCAATTTTTGTTTTTACATATCCACAAAATTCAGGTACCGGTATTTGTATTCATATGGTGAAGATTTTAAGGCCTCTGTAGCCTGTCAGTGGGGGGTCAGAAAAGTCGTTTTTTTTTAAATTTTTTTATATATTCACAAAATACAGGAAGTTCATATGATAAATTCTTATTATTGAATATAATATGAAACAAGATCCACTCTGGCTCGTGATAATGGAGGACGGACCACAGAAGATTTTATCCAATGAATTCACATATAGGGAGCGGAAAATGTCCAGAGGGAAATATGTCGGGGGGGGGGGGGGGATGTCTGTACCCCTAATTCTCATGGATTCAATATCAATCTTCATTCACTGTCCACTTCTCTGAGAAGAATGCCCGATTTTAAAACAAAATAATTTTCCTTGACCTATTTTACTTTCCTGCTTACAGTAAATATATGGTGTACGAAAAAAAAATAAAAAATAAAAAATAAAATAAAAGTGAACAGCTTCAGGGCTACTTTCTTAAAAGCAGTGTGAATAAATGAAAAGGTTTTGTGATATTCAGAGCTTTCCAAAATTGCAAAGGAACTTTGAAACTGCTGTTGTAATTTGCAAAGAAAAATATGGAAACAAAAGTGATCTGTCATTTTCTGTTTCACTTAGTGTGACTTCATTCAAGCACAAAAGGTACCACCTATCAGGCCATATTTTCTACACTTGTACATCATTCCAGCATAAATGACTTATCCCAACATCAAAAACCCCTACCAGTATCCAGTTTAAGTACAGCCCTGTGTTTAATAGCAGAAATACTTGACAAGTTTCTTTCAGCTTAAGCCGCAGTTGATCCAGCGAGAGCTACAAGCAAGCCTGTGACCTAAATTATTGTGTGGCCAGAGACTGATTGGCTGTAGCAATACCAGCGTGTTACTCCACTGACCTTACATGGGCCCATCATACAACGATCTATTTATTTATTTATTTGATTGGTGTTTTACGCCGTACTCAAAAATATTTCACTTGTGCGAGGACAGCCAGCATTATGGTGGGTGGAAACCGGGCAGAGCCCCGTGGCAAACCTATGACCATTCACAGGTTGCTGGCAGACCTTCCCACGTATGATCCGAGAGGAATCCAGCATGAGCTGGACTTGAACTCACAGCAACCACATTGGTGCCAGACTCTTGGGTCATTATGCTGCGCTGTTCAGTGGCACCTGTGAGAAAGCGAACTTCGTCAATTTTCTTAAATAGAAATATTACAGTGACTGGCATATGGCGGAAGCCGTTTGACAAACAAAATAAGTTTCGCAGCTACATGATACATGCACTGAACACAACTTCAGAACGCAGAAAGAACCCATCATATTTTCAGCTACCTTGGGTAAATCAGCGAACTCTAATACCATGAAGAGAACAAGACCTTCACATTGCCTCTAGGACACCTCACATTAGGCTCCTAAACAACAGGTTTTGTGTAAACTTTAAATGTATAGGATACTCTTGATTTATTTATTTATTTATTTATTTGATTGGTGTTTTAAGCCGTACTCAAAAATATTTCACTTATACGATGGTGGGAGGAAACTGGGCCAAGGCCTGGAGAAACCCACAACCATCCACAGGATGCTATGCTCTTGATGATTTGTAATGGCTGAAATAAAATATGAAAGGCTTACAGTATAGAGACTAAAAGCAGAACATGATGAATATGTGATAGTTGCCAGATGGTCACATGTAACAAGTGAAATATAACCTCGTCAATTTATGGTCGATTTATCTCAGTTAGGGATTAATCTAAAACTCTTCAAAAGTTTCAGCATGCTCTGCGAACATTTTGAAATGTTCTGAGAAAACTCTGCATGGGGTTTAAAGAAATAATTTACACAGTTTGATGAAATTTGCATGTTAATTGGTACAATCAAATCATTTCAGCATCATTTTCATAATAATTGTATGCAAAAATTCCACTGATAAAAGTGCTTCAGATTTCGAAATGGTTGAAGATTTACAGTAGTTCCAGTAAATCCACACAGAAACAACATGGTGGATAGGGAATTATATGAGTTTAAACAACTAAGTCTACGTTAAATGAAACATTTGTCAAAACAAATCAACACAAATGTAACGAGGTACGGTTTTATTGTTACACATCTTTTATAGAAGTCCACATGGTAGGTAAAATTACCACATTGATGTATTGTATCCAAATGAAACAGAAATTCTGCAATAGCATACCAGCCAACAGTACTAACAGAGTCCTGAGTCATGTCCATGATAAATTTTGTTTTGTATCACAAAATAAAGCATCAATATATGTGAAATAAATCATGTCTCTCGGTGACTCTCTCAGAAATGCACAACTCATTCGGACACCATATTTATGTACATCTGCTCTGTCCATGGATCATTTAACACGTCTTCCAATACCAAGCTGCAACAGCCTATCAGGCACTGTCAAACTATCAGCGTTTGGGTTTTAAACTCTGTTTGCCAAGTTTTTCCTTGCGCTTTTTCACATGCTTTGGAATTTTCTGTTTTCGTTTTTCCTTCTGAGCCTCCTTAACAGCCTTCTTTCTATCCTGTACAAAAGAAAAAGAATTTATTTATCAGAATGATTTTATTATTATGTTGTTGCTTGCAAGATGTGGTAAGCATAAAGCGTAACATTGCATTCCTGAAGATGGCTACATACAATGTAGTTACAGAAATATAAACTAACAAATATGTGGACTTCAATATTGAGAGTTTCTCTCATTTTGTGTAGCTTTATGTGAATTCTTCGAGTTGTTTTGAAACGATTTTCATCAAAAAGCTCCTATTCAATTCAGAGTTACTATGGTAGTTTGCCTTTTTCAGGTCAAAATACCTGAGACAAAGTTTGACATGAGTTTGGGTAATTCTTGACTAGTTTATGTCCTTTCCTACAACATGTTAAATGTGCTCAAACAAAAGCCTCTAATAAGCAATCTGCAGAAAGCTGCCACCCTTTACACCAGTTGGCCCAGGTCAGGTCATACAGGTTAGACTTAAGAAATGGCATTTACTGCTGTCTTGCTTAGCCTTCAGCAATGAGAAGTTAGATCAAGGAAACAGGACTGGTTGGCTCAGTGCCAGTATAACGTGATTAGGTGGGGTGTCTTTGGCAGCTTGGGTTTGCCCTGCCACAAGAAGACACAATATACGTACACACACCCAATGAGTCCTAAATGTCATACGACTGAAAAATTGATAAGTATGATGTTAAACTCCAAGCATGCTTACATACTCAAATTGGCCAAAGGAAATAGTGAAGCACTCTTCGTTTTTGGTTTAAAAACTAAATATCAATTTACCTTTTTACTCGAAGGGGACTCATCCCTTGGCCTCCCAGTGTCTACCTTTGACCCACTCTCCTGATTGCAATTGTTCCTATCCTCTCCATCACTCCCATCCTCCTCATCTGATGTACTGTCATCATGCTTGTTTTCCTCTTCAGACTTGGGTTCTTCAACAAGTTCTGCTGTCTCTGACGCATTAAGAAGCTGTGGTTTCTAGAATGCAATGGAACAGAAAAAAATACACAGTGTCTGCGTACAACTTCTCTGTCAACTCTCAAAAATATGGCACATTTTACCTGCTAGAATACGAAGTTAGATATTATGTTTTGTGAAAGTTTTTACCACAATAGACGTATTCATATATAATTCAGTTTCTGACCAAACCTAAATGCTACAGGTTATGGGGAACTTCCATATTTTGATCATGCCTCCTCACATTATTAAATGAAGCAAATGTGACCGCATTCATCAAGTTTGCTGATAAAGTTGTTGACCAACCTCTTGGGCTCCTGAAAGATCCGACTTTAGTCCTGTCACAGTCTGGTATAGAATCTGTAACACAAAAATTCTGTCACTCAATTACATAACACGAGTTACTACCTGTAAATGAAAACACATTACTGTAATTCTTCAACCTTTTCACAAGTTCGCAAGCTGTTTATTCAAACATATTCTGACACTATTCTTCTCCATTGACAGATAAAATTATACTTTCGTAGAGCCATGAAACTGGTCAATCCAACCAATGTAGTTTTGTCTTCAAAATCAAATTAAAAATGTGCATAAACTGCACTGGAAATTGGCCTTTCATATGTGAAATGGTTGAGGAACGTCGTTCAAAAATAGGCAGACAGTTATTTTTTGGAAAGGACTACCTCATTTTAAAGCAAGAACCTAATTCAGACAGCCATTTTGCATTTTGAAAGAATAGACAACAAATAATGTAACCTTAATTATTTCAGGCAAGAGCTGGAAACATATCTAAATTACCACAGACATATTTTTCTGACCATATAAATCAAAATTTTATCTGGAATTCATGAGGCCATAGAATACGCCATATTAGAGAAACCAGAATCAAGATGTCATGTCACTCATCGGTTTGCTCAATCAGTCTGTATGACGAAGAAGGCAAAACAGTGTTCCCATGACAACAGGTGTAGTCTCTGGTATTCGCAAAAAAAAAAAAAAAAATTCTCACTGGTTAAGAATGATAGCATGGCAGCATTTTTAGTTGATGTGAGCCATATTGCTTTATGCTCTGAATTGTGGTATCTTGTGGCAAATAAAAAGTCGTGCTTTTCAAATTTTGTGTTGGATGCTCTTTTGATACGTATATACATTTGGTCTAATGTTGTCTTTTCTTACAAAAGATAGTCAAACCTATCTATCTTGCAGTGCTTGAAGCTGACCATGCGGTATTTTCAGGCAGATAATCAAACTTTTAATTACTAAGAGGAATTTGTGAGTTCTGATGCACTGATGATAATTACCCATGGACAACATGTCTCCCACAATGACCTTCCAAAACAATGAGTATCATATCACATTTCTTGCTGATATATTTATTTATTTATTCATTTGATTGGTGTTTTACGTCGTACTCAAGAATATTTCACTTATATGATGGCGGCCAGCATTATGGTGGGAGGAAACCAGCCAGAGCCCGGGGGAAACCCATTATCATCTGCAGGTTGCTGCAAGACCTTCCCACATACGGCTGGAGAGGAAGCCAGCATGAGCTGGACTTGGGCTCACATTGGTGAGAGACTCTTGGGTCATTACGCTGCACTAGCGCGCTAACCAACTGAGCCACAGAGGCCCCCTTTTCTTGCTAATGTATTGGGTTGAAATTGAAAACATCTTGTGTTTAAAGGCCTGCCGTCAGGGAATTAAACTGTGCATAGGCTTTTATTTGTGCACAGTTTGCAGTAGTTTTGCATATTTTGTTATTCAAATTTAAATTATTACTATCCTGCACATAGCTACTTTTGTACGATGTTGTTGTGTGGAACATCAAAAACACAAGCTGCCTAAAAATGCAGCCTGACCTGTTGTACATCTCCTCTCCGAGCTTTATCATAATCTTTCTCAAAGTTCAGGACCTCGTCCAGGGTGCGTGGAATATAGGCATTTCGAAACACTCCCTCGTCAACCTTGTCTTGCTCTGTCACATCTTCTATCGTACGTGTTGACGTTATCAACATTGCCTTCTCCAGATAATCATCCATGTTTTCTGCTGTGACTGTCACATCCGTCACAAAGTCAAACAGTTCTTTCATCGTAAGTGTGCATACACCTTTTTTTCGGAAAAAGTCTGCAGAGGAAAAATATTACAATCAGCTTGGCCATTTTGTTCTCATATCAAGTAAAGATTTACTGGTGTTTTATGGTTCATTGTGATTTAATTCCATTTTCCTTTCGATTATTTATTAGTAATTTATATAATGGATTGGAGTTTTACACCGTACTTCAAAAAAATACTTCATTCATACTACAGCAGCAGGCAATATGGTGAGAGGAAACCAGGTAGAGCCCGGCAGAAACCTATGACCATCTGCAAGCTGCTAGAAGACCTTTCCATGTAAGACTGTAGAGGAAGCCAGCATTAGCTGGACTTGAATTCATAGTGACTGAATTAGTGAAACGCTCCTGGGTCATTGTGATGTGCTAGTAAACTAACCACTCAGCCACAAAGTTCCATTTTCCTCAATGGAGCTTGGGCATTTTTTCTCTCGGCACTCTTCGAGAGATTTGTAATTTGCTTTAATGATTTTCTGTTTTCTGTTTTTCAATGACTGGAATTCATGGGAGACTAATACATTTCACTTTTTCCCTTCATAAGCTTGGAAAAACCAAAGGTTAATACAATGTGGTATCTTACCTGTAACATTGCTGCAGTCTTTGCGTAAAAACTCCAGAGAGTGAGGATGATCGTGTTCTACTGACTGAGAGACATCAATGATGAAAATCTTCCCCTGGTGGAATCTGCAACATCAAAAATATTTTACCAAGAAATAACAACCAAAATCAGCACCCATTACAGCAAAGTGGTTTGTAAAATTACCCTATATGTACCTAGTCCTAATTCAATGCCACTGTTAGAGAAAGTCAAACTGAGCCATGTGACATTTCCTGATGCCATGTGATGTTCTTTTGTGATTTACTGCAAACCATGACTTTTCTCACTTAGGGAATGTCATCAGTTGAGAAAAAACTGATAAAATTTCTATTTTAGAACATCCAAATCTACTCAGGCACAATATGAAACCCAATAGCTGAATACTATAAATCAACAATAATTAATTTCACTTGGAATTTTTCACCGACTTTGTTTTTGGACCTGTCTGTACTGTATGAACTGTTGTACAAAAGGGTGATTCATTGGTAAACAATCATGTAAAGTTATACATATTTACAGAAAGTCATATTTCTTTTGATTTTTCACCAACTGAGTACACCAGGTTGTTTAAAAAATCTATGAAATTATAGGTGATTTATACTATATGCAACCTCTTGGCCCACATCTTATTAAACTGTCTGTATTTGCTCACCACAAATTCACACCAAAAAGACTGTGACTATTTGGGGACATTCAGTGCTGATTAACTTATAGTTGAGAAAGGAGATTATGAGTTAATGCACCTGATCTTAATTCAACTTGAGAACACATCAAAGAGATCTGAGCTTGTCCAACCTAAAACTCAACTTTGTCCAGGTATGGCTACATCATACAGCCGCCTAGCTATCATTAAGGATTTCCAACAAATGATGAAGATTTTTCCTTTGCTCTTTTCTTTAAACACTGGTAAATGCGGAGGAACTCACAACATGTTGAACTCGCTGAGGTCTGCATGGACGAGGCGACATTCCTGGTAGAGCGTCCTTACAATGTGGATACACTGGAGGTACAGCTCTCGTGCCTTTCCCTCGGACAAGCTCACATCCTTGAGCAGGGGAGCAGGCCTGTAGTAAACACAGTCATTAATGGACACGAAGATTCAGTTTACATAATTATTTGATTCTTGTCCAACGCCACACAGAAGAACTTTTCAGTCATATGATGGCAATCGGTTTTACCGGTGTAGTGCCTGGCTTAAACCATCGCCCTTTGGCAAGTTACTAGCTGACTAACTTTCCCACAGTTGATGGTAGACAAGTGGTACTCAACAATTGTCAGATTGTGCAAAAATGGTTGTACGTGCATTGGTAACTGCTTGTTCTCATAAACACTGAGATTTGAGGAATGTACAGTTGAAAGACATGCACCATTAAGTATGGCCATGATCCACTCCACAAGGGGACTCCAATACACTGATGCAATTCCACTCAAAATGACGCATTTATATAAATCACATGCAATGGAAAATCAATACAGGAGTTTTGAGTTCTCACAAATTTAACACAACAGAAGAACTAGAAGAATACATGCTGAAGAAAACATCAGATAACATGTGTGGTATGAAATGTTAGCCGCTAACCATCCTTCTGTACCCAGGAACTCCATCACCAACACATGACTCCGCAGCATGATTGGCTCGGGACAGGGCACTCCTGATTGGTGGATTCTGCAAGTCAAAGGTCAATATAAGGCATTTAAGATGATGGCTTCACGTACAGATTGTCCTCTTACACACACACTCAGCAATTCTGTACTATTTGTCAGTGGTGAGAAATAATTAAAAATGATTTAAAAATAATCGAATTTCTAGATTTTCTCAACCTTAATCAGCACTAAAATTTAGTGAATTGGTCCTTAGCCCAATGTATGTCCGTGAAGAAAATTTCATCTAAATTCCTGTCAGACAGACAGACAACTAAATGCTTGTAGGAATGTAACCTCCTTGTCAGAAGTATGGTAAATGACCTCATGTTCCTGGGACTCGGAAAGTGTATCCCAGGATTCACTGCGTTGATTGTGCTTCCTACTGACTGGGCGCCACTGGAGAGCATCGGCAGTGGTCAGGGGATAATATGGACAGTTCCCGAATGTAATAAACAAGTCCACGCTTCACTGTGTAGTCAGTGTATGCTCCTGCCACCAACAGTTCATGTTTTCCTCAGTTTTAATCATAATGAATTTAGAAAATAACAGTTTACTTCACAAAATCACTCTCTTCTGCCATCTTGCCGCCAACTCAGATCGTGCGAAAGTAAACAACAGTAACAACAGTAACTCCGAGTCGAAACTTCGGGTCATTTACCACACTTAATTAATATCTCTAAGGTAATACATGTAACTACAATGGAGATTTAATACTTTGTATAAAATTTTGAGTTTGATACCTAATGTAACTAATGTTGTTGATATACTGAGACCCACCAGGTACACTCACCCACAAATGTAGCGCTCACCTGATAAGGTTCCTCATCTCCTTCTCCGCCCATGTCTTTACCATTTTACGGGGGTTGTGTTTGCAGTAACCATGCCTGAACCTGTGTGACGAAACATGAAAACGGGGTATAAAACACATGAAACAACACAAAAGGATGTGCAAATGCTGCATAATACTTATTTAGTACTTAAACAAATACCTTAAAAAGAAGAATATTTCACCGTCTAGGGCCAGTTCTACAAAGCAGTCACAAACTGCATCTGGCGCAATTTCCATGACAACATACAGTGAAGGGAGGTACATTACCATGGTAAATGCGCTTGATGCAGTGTTGCGGCAGCTTTGTAAAATGGGCCTCTTCTACCTGAACTTGAACCGCTTTCCTAGTGAATGCGTTTTCTCAATGAATTTGACATCATCACCTGACATGATCAATATCATATCAAAAGAGAAGCATTAACTACATGTGCACACAGGCATTTTTGATGGTGTAATACACCCAGAATGATCTTTAGTTACGTTGCTTGCAAAACTCACCTGAACTCTCCTGACACATATTTGTCTCGATCTTTGAAAACCAAAATAGAAGTCTTGTACACCTGAAAAACACATCATCAAAGCAACTTCACCTCAGCCGCACAAAAATCATGTTACATGTCCTAACTATGGTAAATGGCCTCAAATTACCCGGGAAAAACTGAATGTAGTAAAATGATTCAAAATGCTTTTTGGTGCCGAAATTAAAACACCAAACCAGAATATGCTACTAGGCCAAACCTATAATGCAGTATAATTATAACACTAAATGCATCAAACATGTACACCATACATCAGGCCAAGTCTACAATACACAACACTCAAAGCCCGTGAATTTGATCAGAAGATATCCCACATGGCAATGAGTGAATGCGGATTTCAGCAGAGCTCACATCGCCTGATCTACATGTGGAACCCACCTTTATAGCTCTCTCCAAACCGATCTTTGTGTGCGCATGGTAGACATTGGCCTCCTTGCCCGTGCTGATACAGCCGCTGATCTCAGCAATGACCCCACGGTTCAGCATCTTGAAGAGAATCATGCGGGTACGAGGGTCCATCACCTGTTCAGCTGTGGCTCTGTCAGCCTTGTCCTTACCCCGATATCTGGGGAGATGAGCACCAGTAACAGCATAAGTCTCTCTTTTTATTTATCTGATTGGTGTCTTGTGCCATTTTTCATATCATGTCATTCAAGTTTGTGGTTAGAGTTTACTTTGCAAATTCAGGGAAACCAGACAGAGCCCAGTTTGTGGTTAGAGCTTACTTGGCAAATCCAGGGAAACCAGACAGAGCCCAGCTTGGGGTTAGAGATTACTTGGCAAATCCAGGGAAACCAGACAGAGCCAGATATACCAAGCTCTGCTTTGAGGACACACATGATAAAACCCACATGAAACCAGAATGAGTCCAGAGGAAACCAAACACAGCATAAAGGAAATCAATTCAGAGGCCTAAAACAAATGATACAAACCACAAGAAACTGGACCCAAAGCTCAAATGAAATCACACAAAGTCCAGAGGTAAGCAGACAATACAGAGCAAACCAGACAGATCATACAGGCAACTGGACTAAGCCGAATAAATTATCAAAGCAAAAGCCAAAAGAAACCAGATAAACCAGAGGAACCACGGTCCTGGGGTGACAGGGCTTATCAGCTGGGGATATGAACCAATGGTCTCTGGGTTTGGAGTCCACACTTCTACCACTAGAATAAAGGGAAAATCCCTACAGCCTGGAGGTATATATCAGCCTGTTACATAAGCGCTCTGTGGAGGTAGAAATCAAAGAAAGCAAGATGGAAATCAGAATAAACCAGCCAGAGCAAAAAGGAAACCATACAAAAATCAGATGACTAGAGCTGAGAGTCTGAAACCAGGTTCTGCACACAGGGAAATCCAGTTCTGCACAAGGCAAACCAGAACTAAGACATAGGACAGAGCCTTGGGGAAACCAGCGTTCAGTATCCCAAGTTGATTACAGATGAAACCAGACAAAGCCCAGATAAAACCAGGCAGAGACCAGAGGAAACCTAAGAGATCATTAAGGAAACCAGATCAGGAGAAAACCAGAAAGAGCCCACAGGAAACCAAGCAGAGCCAAAAAGAATTTTAAGGTCTGAGCCATGTTATTGAAAAAGTGTTCTAAATTAGGCACATGAAATAGGCACTAAATATAGGATTCCATGACTCCTATGGATCAGCTACATTGTATGAACCACCTACATGTATGCTCATACATGACTGACCGGTTACACGTATGGACCAGCTACACGTGTGGACCAGTTACACGTATGGACCAGTTACACGTATGGACCAGCTACACGTGTGGACCAGTTACACGTATGGACCAGTTACACGTATGGACCAGCTACACGTGTGGACCAGTTACACGTATGGACCAGCTACATGTATGGACCAGCTACACATGTGGACCAGTTACATGTATGGGCCAGTTACACGTATGGACCATCTACACGTATGGACCAGCTACACGTATGGACCAGCCACACGTATGGACCAGCCACACGTATGGACCAGCTACATGTATGGACCAGTTACATGTATGGACCAGCTACACGTATGGACCAGTTACATGTATGGACCACCTACATGTATGGACCAGCTACACGTATGGACCAGCCACACGTATGGACCAGCCACACGTATGGACCAGTTACACGTATGGACCAGCCACATGTATGGACCAGTTACACGTATGGACCAGCTACACGTGTGGACCAGATACACGTGTGGACCAGTTACATGTATGGACCATCTACACGTATGGACCAGATACATGTATGGACCAGCCACACGTATGGACCAGCCACAAATATGGACCAGCTACATGTATGAACCAGTTACACGTATGGACCAGCTAAATGTATGGACCAGTTACATGTATGGACCAGCCACACGTATGGACCAGCCACACATATGGACCAGCTACATGTATGGACCAGTTACATGTATGGACCAGTTACACGTATGAACCAGTTACAAGTATGGACCAGCTACATGTATGGACCAGCTACATGTATGGACCAGCCACACATATGGACCAGTTACACGTATGGACCAGCTACATGTATGGACCAGTTACATTTATGGACCAGCTACATGTATGGACCAGTTACATGTATGGACCAGTTCCATGTATGGACCACTTACACGTATGAACCAGCTACATGTATGGACCAGCTACACTGTATGGGCAGGCTACATGTATGGACCAGCTACATTGTATGGACCAGCTACAAGTATGGACCAGCTACACATATGGACCAGCTACATTGTATGAATCAGCTACATTGTATGGACCAGCTACACGTATGGACCAGCTACATTGTATGGACCAGCTACAAGTATGGACCAGCTATACGTATGGACCAGCTACACGTATGGACCAGCTACACGTATGGACCAGCTACATCATATGAATGAGCTACATTGTATGGACCAGCTACATGTATTGACCAGCTACATGTATGGACCAGTTACACATATGGACCAGTTACATGTATGGACCAGCTACACGTATGGACCAGCTTCAAGTATGGACCAGCTACATTGTATGAATGAGCTACATTGTATGGACCAGCTACATGTATGAACTTTACGTCAAGAGATGGCTGTATGTGTGAACGTCTGGCAGCTACCTGCGGATGGTCGCGTTTTCCGCCTGGGCTTTGCTCGGTTTCTTCCCACCATAATGCTCACTGCCATCATATAAGTGAAATGTTCTTGAGTACGGCATGAAACACCAATCAAATATATATATAAATAAATATCACAATAGACATGTACCCTTTCTGCCTGGTAGACCCATGCATGAAAATGTTGTCATCTGACTGACAGACAGACAGACGTAGCAACTTACAGAGCTGTTTGTCAGAGCTAAATCTAGCTTTGGAGTAACTTTCATCTACCTGAATGAAATGAATGAATACTAAGAGTTCTAACATGGATATATTAAGCCTTCAAATATACAAACAAGCATCAATTTGCTGTCACTGCGACATCTTGCAAGAAGTAAATGCCATCTTACACTTCAGTCTCTCATTAAAGTGAATGGTCTGTGTTAAAAAATGAGAATGTTAAGTCTGACCAACAGACTGACACAGACAGATGGAGAAAGGTTCCTGATGCAGCTGAAAAGGGTCAAGGACTTCAGAGTGACAATCCCTTACCTCTCAGCCTCCATGCGCTTGCCCTTCTCGGCCAGAGCTGACCCAGCTGAATTGGGTAGCCTTGGACCTTCATACTTTTCTGAAAATAGAAAACCGTGTAAACTTTGTTACCTATGATTTGCTGGATGTCCTTTATTAGTTAAACACATAGACAAAAAAAAAACTGTATATTCATTGTGTCAAGATATAATTTCCAGATGCAAAAGTGTTCGACACACCATGATAAACAAGTCTGGCACAGATCTATAACGAGGAAAAGGAACAGTAAGTCAGAGATTTTAAAAAAAGGAAAGTGTGGAGAAAATTTCAACATTATACCATATTTTTCCTCATAAGACACAAATAGCTTCTTTTTAAGTACATTGTACATGTAACTTGAAATTCCAAAATACCCCTCATCCTATCTCAGTTAACGCACTACTGGAGATTTTACACATAACTTGATGAAATTTTAGCACCCAACTTTCTGACAGAAGTATTTAGACTGAGCAATTACATGTTTGAGCAATTTCTCTCCAATTCTGCATTCTTACCAACATTAATCTTGTGTGAGAATTTCTTGAAAGCCTTGTCAGACGGTTGATAATGGTTGCTATGCTTCTGGGACGTCTGTGGATTGGCCTGACCTCCATGACCCTAGTGAAGAGAACCAATCAACATTTTTTTTCCCCACAACATTTTTTTGAATTGAATGCTTGTATTGTGTAAGGTTTAGATCATGGATGGCATTGATAGAATACAGGTGTTTAAAGTTCGAACTCTTTTATCTCTAAAGGTAAAAACAGTCACATTGTACCATGTGACCTGTCTGAAATGTTAAGCATCTGCACGCGTTTACCGCAACATGGGCCTCTGAAAATAGTTTCACAAGAACTGTTTACAGTAGCCGAACGATGGAGAAAACTGAGGAGATGAGCATTTGTTAAAGAGGTGTCACTTGTGCCTTTGGGAACATGGCTAATTTACAGATGATTTGTAAAATTGATTTCAACAAAATGTTTGAAAAAGTCACGATTCAGTAGAACATTTTTTATCATTAACAACAAAGGAGTTCTATCTCAAAATTCCCCTGTTGGACTGCAGCAAGGTCATAAGAATTTCTCTTTCACGATGAAGCACGTACTGATTATCACTGAGAATAGCTCCCTTCATGTGCAGATTTTGTCTGTAGCTCAATATAAAGGTAAAAACAAAAAAAAAATAAAGGTAAAACTCTGTAGGATTCCAAATCTGACTAACCTGAAGGATTCGGCTTTGTGAAGCTTTATACTTCTTTGTGAAATCTGAAAGTAAAATGGACATTAATAACATGTAAAGCATCCAATTGTAGCAGCTTATCATGCCACTCCAGTGGAGCTAAAACATTATTTAATGCCTGTCTTCAACATAATATTGAACTATCACCACATTATATATTATTAACATTTTATAAAATATCTTATTCCTTAGCTCTAAGACAAATACATTTGTGGTTATATGACAATTATTGAGCAATGTATTTCTGACTGATTTGTGAGAAAATACAAATGTACAATAAACTGTGACATCCTGTCAAAAGCTGATGTTGTCTCTCAAGTCCCTTATTAAAGAATTAGTGTTCAGATTTATCTCCTGGTCCTAATTATAAAGACTATAACCTGTTTAGACAGTGTGTTAGCGGGAGGGCTTCTAAGAAATGTAATGATGACCTTGAATGCACCAAAAACAATAGATTTACTGCTGTAGTCGATACCCAGTCGACCACCCAGTACGGCTCAGTGGGTGACATCATAGATGACCAACCCAAGCCTACCTGGCCTGAATAACCTGGAAATTCGTATTAAAAACGATGTCATTTTTGAGATGGATTCTGCTACACAGAAGCAAGTATACTACTGTATTTGAACTCACAGTGGATAACAATGAAGTTCCGATTTATGACACTGACGTTTCTGGCCAGACTTCAGATTACGATTTTTTAGATGCTGAATTTGATCTTTGCCCAGGTATTTCCAGCCTCACTAGCAATAAGGACTGGTAAGCTATAGCTTTATCATGGGTGACAATGTACATCTTGTGTATTTATCCTGTGTGGCAATGTACATCTCGTGTATTTATCCTGTGTGACACTGTACATCTCGTGAGTTTATCCTGTGTGACACTGTACATCTCGTGTGTTTATCCTGTGTGACACTGTACATCTCGTGTGTTTATCCTGTGTGACACTGTACATCTCGTGTGTTTATCCTGTGTGACACTGTACATCTCGTGTGTTTATCCTGTGTGGCACTGTACATCTCGTGTGTTTATCCTGTGTGGCACTGTACATCTCGTGTGTTTATCCTGTGTGACACTGTACATCTCGTGTGTTTATCCTGTGTGGCACTGTACATCTCGTGTGTTTATCCTGTGTGGCACTGTACATCTCGTGTGTTTATCCTAAGATTTAATACTTATTTACTATTCCTTCCCTCTGTCAACTTCACAATGATTATAATTCTGTCCCTAGAAGAATTCTAAATACATACCTATATCCTATAGTCTTTTACAAATATAAATTCATACACATAAGATGTGAACGTCAGTGTACACACATTTACTATCTATCAGTTTTCAATTCAGTTAATAGTATTTTATAACTACAGCGTTAGGAAATTCAACACTATTCCTCTTGTAGCTTTGATTTATTTAGTTATTTGACTGGTGTTTTACACTGTACTCAAGAATATTTCACTCATATGATGGCGAACAGCATTATGGTGGGAGGAAACGGGGCAAAGCCCGCTGAAAACCCACAACCATCTGTAGGTTGCTGGCAGACCTGCCCATGTACAGCCAGCGTGGAAGCCAACCTGAGCTGGATTTGAACTCACAGCAACCACGTATATGAGAGGCTCCTGGGTCATTATGCTGCACTACCGCGCTAACCAACTGAGCCAAGGAGGCCCCCGCTTTCAGCTGTAAAATGGCTAGAGCAGATATGGCTGTTTTTGTGGTGTTCATAAACCTTCCATATTATGCCGTAAATCAACACTTCCTGAGGGTCAAACTGTCTGGAAACTTGGAAAAAACTAACCCCACGATTCTTCGACGATTAGTTATGTAGAACAGCAAACCAATTTGTGAAGATATTCGATAACATAAGAGTGCATCTTGTCACTCTTGCAGCCTTTTTTCCAGTGAACTAAATGGTGAAGCTCTAACAGCTCATAAAGGTTTGAGTTGTGGGACGTAACTCTGCAGAGACTACCAAGTGTTGGATGAAATGCAAAAAATCAGCCTCATTATCTAGTTATTTTAAGTGCTCATATCAATTTACACTTTTTCAACATTTTTTACTCTCAATTTAACGATATATACAGAGGTAGTGAATTCTGAACAAGTAAGAAATCTGGACACTAATCCTTTAAGAGAATTGCCCATGTTAAAAAGAACGAAAATTTAATGTATGGCACCATATGAAAGACAAAGCAACATTCAACCAGAGCTGCTTAATCCAGCTTAAAATTAGAGCTCTGAAACTTCGTAGCTTTACCTTTTGTCTCATCCTCCCAGTCAAAGTCTTCCTCTTCTTCATCCTCATTTTCTTCTTCACCCTGAGAATTCTGGCTATCTCCTTCAGATGACAAGTCATCTTCATTTTCTGTTCATTTACATCAACATTCAACAAGTTCAATAAAATAAAATGAGAACATACATGTACATAATCAACTGATCAAACCATCTCCTCAAAATTTAAAAAAGTTATTATTAACGTGTCCTTTGGAAACAGACAATCACAATCTCTTCAACAGCTCATTTATGTCCTTAAATAACACGTCATAGAGTGCTTTACTGTTGTAGCCATATTTTACCATTCTACATGAAAATCAATAAAATAAAAAGCCAGTACAATGCTGATCAATGAAACTATTCACTATATAGGAAAATGCATTTTACATAATTTTAGGTAAGACTTAAATATCCTTTACAGACATCGTTTTCTATTTAGTAGTGATATTTACCTGTAGTTAAAGTAGACAAGGTGTCTACAACAGTTGACATTTGATCATTTGATCTGGAATTGAAATGACATTTGATCATTTGATCTGGAATAGAAAACAAACTCATAAAGCCTCGTCTTTGTTTTTTTTTTCAGCTTAAATTATCTAGGCTTGTAACATGTCCCGTAATGTCACCTTATAGACATGATAGAGGGGTTAGTAAAAAATGACTCACACATTTGACAGGTCAACAATGTCCAACAAACTGCATTTATGAAATGATTGTCACAACACCTGTAAAATTTGCCAAATTCTGTCACAGCATGTACAAGATTATCCTGCTGCAAGAAAAGTTCATCCTCTGCTGTAGCTTAGTAGATGATGTTGAACATCCAAAACCTAACTGACCATATACATGTTATTTAATAAATTTTTAAAAAGGACAAATTAAGATTTCTGTGCTCAACTTGTTTTTGTCAGAGTATGGCTGAAATTGTTGCACTTTGTCACATTTACTCTGATCCTGTAAGTGACATATCTGTCTTTGATTTATTTCTTTTACTGTTCTTAAATGACGCACTCTAGAATTCTTTACTTGCAAGTTAGTGATGCAGTCCTATGCAGGGATTGCCTCAATTGCCTCAACAATTTGGAAAGTATACCCAAATACCAATTTTAAGATGACGTGGGCGCATATGCTGTTGTTATTGAGATGTAGGTAGGTAGGCAGTTTTTGCCAGGATATAAAAGACCTGGAGATAGGACCAATTCTGCGAACAACAACTTCACTGTAAGTGATGTACGTTTTTATATATTTATTTGATTGGTGTTTTATGCCATACTTATATGACAGCGGCCAGCATTATGGTGGGAGGTATAAACCAGGTAGAGTCCAGGGAAAGCCCACAACTATCCGCAAGATGCTGCCAGATTTCCCACATACTGGCGGAGAGGAAGCCAGCACGAGCTGGACTTTGTAACTCACAAGGACCACACTGGTGAGAGGCTCCTGTGTCCTATAAATGCCTCTGCCACAGAGCTCCAATGTACCTTTTAAGCACTGGTACAATACATAAGGCCTGAATTCCTCTGAGGTTTTCTCATGATCAACTGCATGCACTATCATTAGTCTCTGAGTGGTGCCTTTGTCTTTTTTTCCTAATCAATTGATAGGGGCCAAAATACAAGGACTAATATGAAATGAAAAGCTATGTTCACAAAGAAACATCCTATAGCATCATGCCATATCAGCAGAAGCCTGTGAAAAGGTTTTACACAAGTTAAAGGATTTGCATACAGTCAAACCTATGGCCACCTGTAATCAGCGTCCATCTGCCGTAAGCGACCACTCTCTGCCGTGACCAAACAATTTTCCATGTTAAACGACCTGTAATATGCGGGCACCTGTCCAACGCGTCCCGCGGCCAATATATTTTGCCACCAAATTCTATATCAGCCTGTCCTGAGCGGCCGAGACTTTCAACAGTAATGATGATTGCTGCATCAGACATTCAAAAATTTCAAAATGGCGACCATCCAACTTCAATAGTTTTTGTAGTGATTGAAAGTTACAGCCTGCCACTTTGTGATGACAAGTGAAGTGTGAACATTATTGGTTAATAGCAGTGAAATCTATTGTTTTTTAATCAGGCCTAGCTGGTTATTGTCTGGACACCCCTCCACTGCGGCAGTGGATTAGCTCCATGTTGAGGTCTTGGCTTATCTTTGCAGGCCAATGGTGCTGTGTTTTCATTTCGCGTGGCCAAAATATTGCCTGTACCGAACACATGGAGAAATTGATCTTTCTTCACTTGTACATGTTGTTGTTGTTGTTTCACCGTTAATGGCAAATATGATTGAACATCTGAGCAGTCTTCCATTTACAGTCCAAAACTTTGTTAGAATAGTCATTTATAGCTACGTAGGCCAAACTAGCACATGGCTTTTTAGGGCCTGACAATGACGGGAAGAAAGTCCTCCTGTCATCCGTGCCCTCACCTGAAACTCTTTCTGTGATTGGCTGTTAAATGCGTGAAATCCATAGGTCTACCCCACAAAACTTTAAATTATTGAGCTATTTTTTTACTACAATTGTTATATTTCTATGAAATTTATGTAGCTGACTAGATTAGTGCTTTAACAATTATGTATAAGATTATTATGTAGGCCTACATGTGTAGATTTCCTGAAACCTAATTCACTTGTGACTTGGCTTGGTCTTCACAACCTTTCTTATGTGGCCAACTGTAGTATGCGGCCACTTTTTACGTGTCCCTTCACTGGCCGCATACAACTCTGTTACCTTTACAGGCTATTGTAAAGACTAGGGTGGTGTCTACTGTTAGTTTTTATTTATTTATTTGATTGGTGTTTTACACCGTACTTAAGAATATTTCACTTATACGACGGCGGCCAGCATTATGGTGGGTGGAAACCGGGCAGAGCCCGGGGGAAACCCACGACCATCCGCAGGTTGCTGGCAGACCTTCCCACTTACGGCCGTCTACTGTTAGTCGTTGGCCTCCTTTTCAGATGTGCATTATAAAAAGCAGCTTCTTCAATGAACTGACGTCAAACAGCGCCCCAACCATAACAGATCCCCCTTTATATCTTGACATGACAAAACCACTCACCTGTTAGTGTTCGGAAGAGTACTTTCTGGGTGAGCATCTTCAAACTGACCACCACAAAAATCCGCTACACATTCACTCATTTTTATAGCCTCAGCTCTGTTGTACACCGGCACAATAATTTAAATCCCTACACTTTACCTATACCAATATACAGTTATCTGGTAAACACATAGTAATAACAACTGGAATTTGCACTCGAACAGTAATGAGAATAGAGCATGTGGGATATTATACGACTCGCAAATAATATAATCAATAACAACACTTTCCGCCCATTTGAGCCATAATTCTCTAGTGATCGATGTTAGAATAAATGAATTAATGTTGCCAAAGCTAAAATGTCCCTAATGTACAACTACACCTCGAAAAGTGTACAACTTTTGGCTGTAACTCCTAAGCACGTGTCTTCTATTTCGTGTCAACACTCCTTGCAACGCGCATGGTCTCCAAATTTAAAACTTTACGATTTATCGGATAAACGGACTTTTAATGCAACATATTTACTTGCTCTAAACTGAATTTATCCCCTAAATATTCTTAAATATATATACTTTGAATAATAAATGTCTTTAAAACTGATTTAGCATAGTTGCCAGCACGCAATGAATAAAAAGGAATTTTACAACCTATGACGCTACTATTGTAGATGAAGCTTTTTTAGTTGTCCATGACGACCAATAGGATTGTCGCTACTTTTGATGTTTTGGCATGTCCAGCTGTCAAAATCCGACTTCCGGTGGGAAACGACACATTCGTCTGCTTTACCATAAGAATTCTTGGTAATGCTTGGGTCTTTTACGGTGAGCGCGACCTGTGCAAAAATTAACTATTTTGTGGTCTAATTTAGAATCAGAAAACTGCCATATGCTACTCGCAAATTTGTAATTTTGGAAGCTAGACATCGCAATTATCGATCAAACAGTGGCCGATGATCGATTTTTTCCCTGAAGCATTTCAGTTCGCATACAGCGTGAAATTCATCATACACGAATTGTAAATTAGACTTGATACCGTGAGTTGTATGTCTGTCGCTATACTCCGGCTTTTGTGGAACTGACCGTGTTTTAGCTTGAAAAGTCTGAATTAATCAAGGTTCTCTGCTGGTAAATTATAACAATTAATATCCAGTGTATATTTTTATAAAATGTTAATTTCACATGATTCACCGTGACGTAGATCCATCACGGACACATGGTGTCACGTAGCTTAAAATAGCCCTAAACAGTCCATGTTTCTCAGTTCCGTTATGATTTTCTGGGCATTTGTCATGGAAAGATCAGTGTTAATGCATGGTTGCAAAACATACAGATATGTCTCAGCCTAGAGACTTACCATGTATTAAATGGATTTTGGTACTATGTATCATATATGCTGTCAAATTTTGCTGATATTCCTAAATACTGATATACTGTTATAATTATAATTGAGTGCATAATACACCTGAGCTAAGGAGGCAGTGGTCTTCACATATCAGTAAATATAAACTGTCCTTACACTGGATGTTTGGGCAAATAAGAATGGCAGGTTTCATTCACATTAGGTTGTGGTCATGTAGTTTAGATACACATCCTTATCTTGGACTTGGAAGGTGTTACATCACAGGGAATTTTCGAGATTCCACTGTTTTTGGGCTTTGATGATGATATCGAACACTCAACATTTACTTGTAGGTGGTCGCACATGTAAAAGACATCAATCTTGCCACGGCACATTTGGGAGACATGCCATAGGCCGGTGGTTTACTTGAATCCTGAACCATAAACACAGATTGCAAATGGGCCAAGTAATAATTGTATTTAATAATGTTTAATAATTATTTGCATACTCCCCTTGTTTCAGACGTTCTAATCATTAGCATGAGGTGAGGACGGCAGTTTGGAAAGGATGAAGCCCTTCAGCTCTGGAGGTAGTCGGCCTGTCACAGAGGTGTTTCGCTGTGCCTGGCTTCTGCTGTCTGTGAATATGATCACGGCCTACCCAGGCGAGGAAAAACATGACATTGGTACATTGGCTGGGGATGTACAGAACTGGGCCATTCTTATACAGAACTACATCCAACAGGTAGTATGCCGGAAAGATGTTATCAGCGATGATATATTTATCTGATTGATGTTATATATATATATATAAATATCTGTGTGTGTGTGTGTATATGTATCATACCGAAAGGAAATGCATTTCCTTAATGATGGCCAGGTATATGGTTGGTAGTGATGACACTCAGTGTTATTTGCAAATAAAAAGAATTTATTTCACTCCAGGTCCCAGGATCAGAACTGTGTGTTGTGCTAAATTTGTGACTAACCAGTTGTACCTTGAACATGATGTAAACTGTCATAACACAGATGAAATTCAGTGTTTAAGTTAAAGTTTAATATGAGGAATAAGGCCACAAATTAAGAACAAGTTTAAGACAGCCATATATACCCGATTTGATGTGTGTATTCCAGCTAAATCACCATTTTCATTATCTTTCTTAACATTTTTTTCTAGATTCTTTCACCATAATACTGACTGCCATCATGTAAGTGAAGACTTCCTGAGAATGGCATTAAACAAACATGAGATAAAATAAACAAATGCTACAATACTTAATTTTTTTATTATCTTGTTGTAGTTAGCCAATGATGGTATTAAGAGAGATTACACCCAGAGCTACCTGGACCAGGCAAACTATACATATGAGAAAATTGATGGAGAGGAGATTGTTAAACAAGTGCGGGTAACTCTGTCAGACTATTTCCGAAAGAAGAAACATGCTGCTAAGGTATGCTTATGTGCTGGCTTAAAGCCTTATGGATTTTAAGAGAAAAGACAGCCATTAATATATTCTGAGTTATTTGAGAAGAGGGGTTGATACAGACCTAAGCAAACCCAAGCATTATTTTCTGTGGTGCCTGGTAACTCCATAAATCAACTTTTGATCAGGTATTCGTAGGAGGCTATATGATATGCTATATTAGGGCAAGGAAAAACATGATGTTGCGTCACTTGTACCTGACGTATACCTTGATAAGAGTTCTCTGGGTATAGAAATAAATTACGCCAGATTGGTCAAAATTGATAACATGTCGGGGGTTTTGATTGTCTGAGTGTACGCAGTTTTGTTTTCAATGAATTATGATATCTTCGTTGTGCAACATCAAAAAAATAGAAAGTTATGCTTTTCAAAATTCCTGTGGGATACATTATCGATGCATGTATATATTTGGTCTAGCGTTGTCTTTTCTTTTAAGGAAAATTATTGATGTACATGTAAGTGGTATTTTTAATTTTCCACATTCCACATATTAGATCCTGGTTATCCTAATAATTTTACATTGTTGGTTTTGGGCTGTTTATAAACCTGACATAAGGAAGAAAATGTATTAATAATGCGTTCAGATTGTTTAAAAACATTTCACTTAAAACATCGTAGGATAATATTAATGTTCGAACTGTGTAAATAATATATTTTCAGGCATTGGCTAAGAAAGTAAGAGAATTGTATGACAATTCTATCCGCTACAAGACCACAGAACACTTCAAAAGCTTATCAGACCTGAGTGATGATGTTTATAAAGATTCCGATATCACATCTACTTTACCACATGATATGAAGTTTGACCCGTAAGTGAAATAATGTTGTATGTAGTAATTATTTAATTGTCACCCCTGACTAAAGTAGGTGAGGACAGCTATGGTGGCGTAGTGCTTTGGCCTATCCTGCTCAGTATCTTTGCATAGTCTGTGTTCTTTCTCAGGCTGTGTCAGATTAACATGTACATATATCTTCATAGCTTAATCTATTTATGAACTAAAATGTAAAGTGTTGTATTTTTTTTTCTTTTGCATGGAGAATAGTATGTAAATAGTGATGTGAATATTAAGTTTGTTATTCAGTTTAAGGTTTTTTGTTTATCACTTGTACCTATTTTAGGTTTTTGGGTCACATGTGAAAGGCAAAGAAAACACTAACACGAAGTACATGTCAGATGCAGGCCGATTAAAAACTGTCCACAAAAATAGGTCGATTTATTTTTATAGAATTTTTTAAACCCAGATAAATGCATTTGGAACTTGATATTCTAAGTATATCTTATCAGATTATATTCTGACCAGTGACATGACATCAGGTTTTTGCCACTTAACACACAGCTTCTATTCATCGTTCTAAATGCATGTACATATAGATCTATGAATGGACTTTGCCTGGTGGAAAAAATATGGATGTCATGTCACTGATACCCTCTTGGTCACAATAGACGGCTGTAGATTAAGATGTTTTAAAACCAGTTTACTTGTTTGTAAAAATTCTAGAAAAAAAAAAAACAAAACAAAAACTGAAATGTTTTCATGGACAGTGTTTAATGGTCTGTCGCCTGATATACACTTCATTTTAGTGTTTTCTTCACCTTTTAAACAATTGATTTTTTTAAAAAAATAGAAGTGTTGTGGTCATGTTGATATTCATTTGAATTTTTTTTCTGCAAGCTCTACAAACACCCTTGTAAATATAATAACTCAAGAAGATTTTCTTTCTTTTGAAAACAGCTTCCTGTACCAATCCAAACAAAGCTGTATTGTTTGGATAAAATGATGTCACAACTCATTCTTGTTGGAAATGATTACATGTATCTGTGATCTTTGATGTATTCCTTGTATTGTCACCGTGCCAGTATATGACACTGTAAGCATATTACATGTATTACCATGTGTCTTCAACATTACAGGTACTTCAAGCAGAATGTGAGTCGAACCCACTCCACTGTGAAAATCTCTGATGAGGTGCCTCGGGATGACCCGCGCACAATCCATGCTGTATACTACACTGCAGGCCTGGAGGATGTGTTCAAGGAAAACACCAAGAAGGACCCCATGGTCAGGTAAGTGAGTGGAGCACACTGGGGCACAAAACCTCATAATTCTTAGTCTTGTAACTGTTTTAGTAAATGTAGATATCTAGATTATTATGCCGTAAATATGATGCTCTTTACAAGAAAAGTTACAGAAAATGGATTTACAATGTTTTATGAAAGTGGGCCGTGCAAGTTTGATTTTAGTGTGATTTATTTACTTGATTGGTGTTTTATACAGCCTGGATATTTCTGCCCACTGTTCTCCAGTTGTTATAGCTTTAAGTCTTTTTTTTCATGAACAGAAAGTCAATATTTATCAGTGAGTTTTGAGAACATGCCTGGTTTCTACAACTGGTACATGTCATGTCGAGAAAAATGGAAGAAATTCGTACAGATAGGTTCCATCTTTTGCTGTATTTTTTTTAAGTTGTGATGATATCATGATGAAATCAGCCCTACAAATTAATTCCAGTGTTATAGTGTCTATGTGACATTTCAAATTTGAGTTTGTCTTTGCTATTGGATGACCATTTTTCCCACCAGAAATGCATATTTAGTTTTCACAAGTTTGTGCAGCTCACCAATGAGAGCAATGCTTCCATGGGAATTTGAATTTGGATTAGATTCCAACATTTGAAATGTATTCGATTTTAATGAATCTGTTTTGGCCTCCTTCTGCTTCCAGATGGCAGTACTTTGGCTCCACTGCTGGTGTTATTAGAACATACCCGGGTCGAGAGGGTTCCATCAACTTTGCAGGATTTTACAATGACTATGACCCTAGAGCAAGACCTTGGTACATTGCTGCTACAAGTGGCCCTAAGGATGTAGTCATAATCCTAGATTGTAGGTAAGTAAGCAGGACTTGAATATGGTCAGCTGCCAACAGATGGAAATGCTTTAGAGAATAAGTTTAGCAATGTAATCACCAAAGTCTATTATTTGAATTATGCCTCACTGGTGAAGAAAAACATCTAGATCCACTTGTATTTATTGCCAGTTTGTAGGGAAAGATTTCAAACAAGAAACTTTCAGCCATTATCTCATCAACACTGTCTTGCGCTTGTAGAATAAAGGTGATTATTGAAACACTGTAAGCTTTTTTGTCAATGACAGGAACTTACGCTGATACAACTTGTGTCCTAAGGCAAAATGAAACAGTCCAATCTGACTCTTGTTATGGCTGACATTGATCGTTCTTGTGTATCCAAAAGCTGTTGGCCTACAATAATATTAGCAAACAGCCTCAGCAAAGCACCATCAGGAAATATAGATTTGAACATAGCATGGGTTCTGCCAATCCAAGACTTCTTTTGGTCTGTATTGAACATTGTCCATGGTGAGTGTAATGTTAATAAATTTAATTTATTAACATGGGGGTTAAAGAGATTTTCTAGGGGAGACAAGTTCAAGCGAGGCATCCTCATCTGCTGACCTTGGCACGCCTGTTGAGAGTCATATTATGCCAGGCTAACAGCAAAAGCTAAGGACACACACTTGTGAGTGGATTTGAAAGTGATTTACTCGTAAACTCTCCTGGTGACTAAATAATAAGTATATTGTGAAGGTGGTGAGTAATGTTTTTTATTTACTTACCAAATGGCTCCTGAATGTGAAACAAATTGTTGAGTACAAACTTTTTCGAGCACAAAATAGTACTAATGTTCTGTGGTGTGACAGTGTGTAACAGTCAGATGGAACTGATGTGAACCAACTCTGGCATTGGATGATACTACATGTAATGTGATGTCTTACTGTATGGAATGGTACAGATGCTGGCTGAATGATGTATGGGATTCTACGGATATGCTCTGGCACATGCAGTTTGGCCTGGATGCCATAATGCCTTGGTGTTGGATGGAATTGGCATTGTCTGGTACTGTAACAACCTGGCAAAAGAGTGATGTGATCTGGCTACAGGGTGGTATACGGTGATACAGATGTGATGCAGCACTAGTACAGGATGATACAGATGTGATGCAGTACTAGTACAGGATGATACTGATGTGATCCAGCACTAATACAGGATGGTACAGATGTGATCCAGCACTAGTACAGGATGATACAGGTGTGATCCAGCACTAGTACAGGGTGATACAGATGTGATCCAGCATCGATACAGGATGATACAGATGTGATCCAGCATCGATACTGGATGATACAGGTGTGATTCAGCACTAGTACAGGAATATACAGATGTGATCCAGCATCGATACAGGATGATACAGATGTGATCCAGCATCGATACAGGATGATACAGATGTGATCCAGCATCGATACAGGATGATACAGATGTGATCTAGCACTAGTACAGGAATATACAGATGTGATTCAGCACTAGTACAGGAATATACAGATGTGATCCAGCATCGATACAGGAATATACAGATGTGATCCAGCATTGATACTGGATGATACAGGTGTGATTCAGCATCGATACATGATGATACAGATGTGATCCAGCATCGATACAGGATGATACAGATGTGATCCAGCATCGATACATGATGATACAGATGTGATCCAGCATCGATACAGGATGATACAGATGTGATCCAGCATCGATACAGGATGATACAGATGTGATCCAGCACTAGTACAGGAATATACAGATGTGATTCAGCACTAGTACAGGAATATACAGATGTGATCCAGCACTAGTACGGGGGTGATGCCCTATTCTGACATGAATTAATGGGACAAATAGGGAAAAATAGGAAAAAATTGAAAATAAGATGGCCTGAAATTCAAGTTCATCACTGATGTGATTCAGGGCTGGTAAAGGATGATAGTTCTGTGATTCGGGACTGCTACATGATGCTTCTGGCTTGATCCAGGACTGGTGTTGGGTGAAGCTCTTGTCACATGGCACTTGTGTACAATGCTGCAGAGAACCCAACAACAGCTTTTTGATACTGCTGATACAATTTAACACTTGTGTTGGTGGTGTGGATGAAGTCCAACACTGGTATAGGATGGTGCTAGTGGGGTGAATGAACACTTCCACACATCAGACACCAGTGTCAGAAATGGTCACTATTGTCTTGTGTATAATGGCGCCACTCTACAAAAGCTCCACACATACACTGCAAACGGGTAAAGTATTCTGAGTGAGCCATTCAATAGATGTGAAATGTTCCAAGAGCATGTCTCCATTTGAACGTACGCTTCATGTACCTGTGTGTTACTCCTTACTAATTCTTGGTGGTTGCAAGGCCTGCCCTCTGTCACACTGGCATACCATTGGTGCAAGATTTCCATAGTCCTTGTCACCAGTGATACACCAGGCCCAGAGATCAAGGGTCAGTTGTCCCGCCTGTCACTGAGGCAGAGTTCCTGTGGCTGCTCATGGGTGGTAGGATATCGTCTTGTTGCTCTTGAGTCCTTGTAAGTGTCTCTCGCCGGCATCTAGTCAGGCAGGTTTGCTGGCTCTGGATGGACTGTGCTAGTTGACTGCTGTAGGAGTTGTGTTGTGAGGTGCAGAGAGTGAGACTTTATACCTGTGCTGGCCAGGCAGGCTGCAGCTTGCTGACCAGTGTTACAAACAGCCTTGTCTAGCTCATAGGTGGAAACAATAAGGTAATCAGGTAACCAGGGGCTGTGACCCAGGTGAGAGAGGATTAAGGTAATTGTCAGGTAACCCAGCCAGGTCAGATTAGAGGGCTTAAGGAAATCTCTTACCTGGGCAGGTTTGGACCCCTGTCAGAAACTACCTAGGCAGCATTTGGTTGGTTGTAGCAACATTGCTATGAAATTTGGTGGAAAATAATTTTACTGATGCCTAATTTTGTCTCCACATTGAGAGTTGGTTATGCTTCCTTTGATTGAACACACAATTTGTACTCAAACAGGTACATTCAGTGTAAAATACATCTGTTTTCAGAAAATGCACTAGCAGATGGGCAATGTGTTTAGGTGTGGAAGAATAAGCCCCAGTTGATCTTCTGTATGTACATGCAGTTATGTTACCCAAGAGAAAATCTATCACACCATATTCTCTTTATTTATTTACCACATGGTCATGTAGCATTTCCTACTCCAGGCATTTCCTCCACGCATAACCCTGACTTATGTGGTATAACTGAAAAATGGTATGACTTTAAACAGCAGTCAAATAAGTGAATAAATAAATACCTGTAGCATTTCCTACCAGTTATTATGACTAGGCATTTTTTTTCATTGGGGCAACATTTGCTATTGGATAAATATGAAAACAAATATTAAATATTATAATCCACAGTATTCAAGATACATGTTGTATTGATGGGAGCATTAAGTGCAGCTCTTTCCGCAGTTTGTAGACTGTATGTCTATGTACATGTCAAGGTCAGGTGACATTTCCCCCCAGTTATTACAATATGCAAGTTGTGTTTTTATCCAAGTTCTTCAAGCTTTTCAACAGCCTCTTCAACCAACATTTTGAAATATTCTGAGAAAACTGTGGCGTGTAGAGAAACAGTTTTACAAAGCTTGCATCTTTAATGTCATAAACAGATAATTTGTGGCATCATTTTTGTAAAAATGATTACAAAATTCCACTGAAAAAAGGGCTTGAATGATTGAAAAGCTTGGAGATTTACCAGATAGGTTGTATCTTGATGACATTTGTTGGTAAGCACGCTATCAAAATCCATGGTGGGAAATGTGATGTTATTAGCTTTTCTTTCTTGATTGTTGTTTAATGCCATACTCAAAAATGTTAGTATTATTTGAAGAATTTAGGATCATTATTTTGTAATTTATAGACTATATATATGTGTGTATGTGTGTCATAATTAATATAAGAATGCCAAGCACACTTTAAGATGAATTTGTGATCATTTTCTCATAACTTAGAAAAGGCAACCTAGGTATCTTCAGAAAAGCATGGTATGAAAAGTTTTGTGAAAGTGGCCCATGTTCTGATCTTCTTCCCTTGGCCTGTCTGCAGGTTACTAGTATATGGTAATGTTCACTCAACATAATACGAATAATCCACTTCAAGATTTTATAACCTAAATCAGTTACGCCATTTTTGAAGCTGGTACTAAATGTGTACACTTGGCAATGACTTGTATGTAAATGTTGGCCACGAACACTGAAGTGATCTCCTTTCGCACCACCCTATATGCTGTGTTAAATCAGCGCTACAGATATTAGCGGTATATTTATAAGGGTTTATCTTTGTTAGGTGTATTGCTGGGGACGCACAAAAGTGCGGTGTTGAGTATTTGAAAAAATGTGTATCATGGTGGCCTGTACTCTCTCTCGTGAAAAGCATGGAGTACCGTACACCTGTGAAAAAAATTATCTATAGTGCTAGTTAAGGCTTTGGTAGTGGACTTGGAATATTTAATTGCGTGATGACTGTGTCTTCTCCCGAAAGGTAAATAGAGCATGTTTATGATTAGCTCAATACCGCTTCAGCTGCAGTATAAAACATATCCGGGATAAATGTACATGTATTGCTATCTATCAAGAAGTCTCATTTACCTCATGGATCAAACTCCTATCCCGTTATAGACAACTATATAACAAAACTTTCCAGTGTAATTTTGAAATGATCTACATGAAAACAGCCATGGAACAGTCATGGCTTCCCTTTGATGTTGAGTAAAGCTGAGTAAAAGTAGCATCAGACATGGTTACCCTGCTCTGTCAGACTGGTAAGCTTATTCAAAATTACACTCATATCACGCTGCTAGTGTTTGTATTGATTTATTTCACAAGCTTCTACGGCCAGTATATTTAACTATGGACTGACTCTGGATGTGTTTTCAGCCGATCAATGAAAGGAGAGAAGTTCTCTATAGCAAAGGCTGTGGCCAAGGCAGTGATCAGCACACTAACGAAACAAGACTATCTCAATGTGATCTGTGCCCGTGCCAGTCACTGGGACGAAGTTGGAAAGTAAGGGGTGGACAAAGTGAACCTATTCTGCATGTGTCTACCAAAACTATGCCATTGTGTATTGTTCTTTTTTTCACGTTTCACTGCAAATGCTTTAATATTGGGCTTTAGTAGTGAGAGGAAATTCGGCCTTTGACCAATAATTAGACTACGACACATGATCTTAAAATTCTGCCTGAAAAAGTGTAGTTTTAGATGCAAATAAATGTCATGGAATATTAATTTTGGTTAATTGCTGACACTTGCATGTTTATGGTAGTTTGTCATTCTACCTTCCAAGTAAACTTCAAAACAATCTCTTTGAGGTGAAGATAATGCTCAGGATCCTACAAAATGTGCAACTTAGTCATGAGTGAAATTTTAGGTCATTTATCGTAACCTGATCTGTGAAAAAATATTAGTAGTTTTGAAGTGTATTTTGGCTGAGGTATACAATAAGTGGTTGAGTATTCCTGACTTAATCATACAAGCTGAACATGAAATTACAGAACATGTGGCAGGCTGGTAAAATGAATGGTGTTGTGTTGCCTACTCTGACGAATCAGAATTCAGTGATCAATAAACTAAGTCTCATATAATACACCCAAGACAAGTGATAATAAATCTAATTCTCCGCATAATTTCTTTTAGAAAGTGTTATAGCTTCTCACCCACTCCCCTTGAAGTCACGTGTAACTGCTTATGTATGAGTAATGCCAATCCCTTTCTCTTTATACTTCTGTGTTCTATATCTGTTTTGTTATCCATAACCTTTATGTCTTCAGTGGTGTATTCATATTATTTTAATTTAAGTCAAACTTACTGTTGTGATCTTTAGTTCAGCTTCACAAGCACTTGTAAATGAGTGTATATTTTCAGTGGTTTAATGTTTTTCAAAGTGTTTCAACTCATTAGCTTTAGTTATTTACGTCTGGATAGATAGATTTTTCTTATACTGTCAATCAAATTTGATCCTAAGATTTTGGCATGTTGTTTAAGTTGTTATCAGTGTATTGATTTATTTCTTTTTTAGTGACTAAAATTATTTGTAATACTTGTTTTTTTCTGTGATATTTAGTTTTGCTATTGTGTTGTACAGTGTGTTAGATGTCCAGGTGATATCCGAGCCAGACACAGATCGTCCTCCAAAATGGCTGAAGAGCTAAAATGTAGGTCAGTTTGTAAAAAGTTTTAAGTATTTGTGTTCAGTCTAGGACTTATGTAAGTAGTGCATTTTGAATGTCTGAAATTTAGAGCTTAAGCTCAGCTCATAACCAATGTGGATTTGGTTTGTACACTGATGAAAATCGAAAGAACTCCATGCAGTAAATGTCTTATAAATACACTGATTCTCTAAGCAAAATTTCCATGGAAAGGGACACCTTAAAGTTTCAAATTATAAAATGGGTTTACAGTAGTATGGTATAATACACCTATGACAATGCGACCTAAAAGAAAAATATGATATATTTCACCCTCTTAATGACTCAGGAGTCTCACCAATTTGGTTGCTGTGAGTTTAGGTTCAGCTCATGCTGTTGGTTTTGGTTTTTCTCATGCCCTGCCCGCGGGTTCCTTCCAACATAATGCTGGCAGCCATCTTATATGTGAAATATTCCTTTTTTGTGTGGTGTAAACACCAATCAAATAAATGAATGTATTACGTCTAAACTTCATATTTCGGAAGAGCTTTAAGGCCTTATATGCTATTTTTGAGGCCACCCCTTAGGTGTTTTGGATAGAAATTACACTACATAAAACTCTTAAGTGGATGAATCAGTGAGAATCAAGCAAAAATGCGTTGCTTGAAAAATGCTTTAACTTCAGTTGAAATACTGCAGTACAATAATCAGAGATCTGGAACTTTACCAGGGACACATATGTCACCAGTCCACAGACAACATTTTGTATGTGTGTGTTTTTGTTGTTGCAGATGGCATTATTTTGCCACTGAAGTTTTGAGTTGTCAGAGAAGAGGAGGGTCCCAGCCACCATAGCTCACAGGAAGGACCTCATAGAGCAAATCTCCAAACTGACGCCAGGAGGCACAAGTGAACTACAGTAAGTCAGTGTAGTGGTCTTTATAAATCTGAGCAATAGGTCAAGTACTGGTTGGCCTGTATAATGTGACTGGGTAGGGTGTGTCGTGTCTAGTATCTTCAGCAAGACATTTCAGTGAGGCAGCAATATAGATATGTTTGTTTTGGGTCTTGTGCAAAATGTCTCTTGATATTTGAAATAGAGGTTGTTTGGGATTTTTTTTCAGAGAGGGCTTTGAGAGAGCATTTAACCTCCTGAAAAGTAGTCCCCGCACAGGATGTCAATCTCTGATCGTGTTTGCTACTGACGGTAAAGATACTGATGGGGAAGAAGTCAGGTGTGGCCCAGGTATGTACTGAACCTTTGTCTGGCAACTGGTCATCCTCAACTACCCTAAGTCTTTGACCTTTTCAACCACTGTTGCAACCATTACTCTGAGATATTCTGAGAGAACTATGAGGTGTAGAGAAATTATTTGCACAGGTTTATGAAGTTTGACACAAACAAATCATTTTTGGTGTCATTGTTGTAATGATTGTATGCATAAATTCCACTGAAAAAAATGCTTAAAATGTTGAAAAGGCTGGAGATTTAAAGTAGCTAGTCTTATCAAAGTATACTTGTAATAACAGTTATTAAAATATGTCAAGAAGTAGTCTTACTCTTCAGTAGTGACAGAAAATCTGACACCACTGAGGTTTGACTGCATTTTTTGTGACAAAATTTTAGTTCATTTAAAATACTTAGTCTATACTTTTTTGTATATATAGTTCTAAAGTGTCAACATTGTGAGTCATAAGGTGCTCATAAGCAAACCCGGGATTACACTCTCAAAAGCTTCACAGAACAAATTGTAGCCAGCCATTAAAGTGCATTGATCTGTAATATTTTTAGTCTGCAGTATATGACCTAAAATGTCACCCATAAGAGTACATTTTTAGAGCCAAATAATTATCAGAAAAATAATACTTTTGATGATGAAATATGTTTTTGCAGTACAATATTTTCTGACCTTCAAACGAAACAAGGATGTAAGGAAGTAGAATGAAACAAAATGAACAACTTAGTTATAGGTGATTTGGGGTGTAAAGGTGAAGGTGTCTTAAGACTGATGTCATTTTACATTGGAGGCAGTTATTTAACTGTATTCAACGCAATGCACTGGTTTCCCCCAGTCCACTGTTGTAAAAGAGGAGGAAACATTACCAGAATAAGGTTTGTTAGTGTGTAAGCAAATAAATAGATAAGTTTGAATTTTCGCAGTTGTGGGACAAATGCCCTGGTTGTTGTTCAGGTTACTACACTCGCAGCGGGTATGTGCCAGGACCAATCTGTAAGTACAACTGGACGCGGGTATGGGATGTAGCCAAGGAGAAGAATGCACAGCTCAGCCCTGCCGTGAGTCAACTTCATTCCGTCAATCAGTGCAATATGGCATTATCTCTCATCTTTGTCTTTTATTATAGCCTCAAATAACAGTCTTTGCCCAGGGACAAGAAACACCCCCCCCCCCCCACCCTCGAAAACATGATATGTTCGGAAAAAAAAAAGTAAAACAATATACCGATAAAACATAAATAATAAAGAATGAAATGACTGAATAAATTTTGAGAGTATTTGAGAGTGGTAAATTACAGCAAGGTGTAGTATTTATTTCTTTTAATAATTGATTGGTGGTTAATGTCGTACTCAAGCATTTGTCATTTATATGACAACGGTCAGATTTATAATAGATGGAGAAAATGGCTTTACATTGTACTCAAGTCAGGTGAATGGGTGGAAAAAATTACTTTACATTGTACTCAAGTCAGGTGAATGGGTGGAGAAAATGGCTTTACATTGTACTCAAGTCAGGTAAATGAGTGGAGAAAATGGCTTTACATTGTACTCAAGTCAGGTGAATGGGTGGAGAAAATGGCTTTACATTTGTACTCAAGTCAGGTGAATGGGTGGAGAAAATGGCTTTACATTGTACTCAAGTCAGGTGAATGGGTGGAGAAAATGGCTATACATTGTACTCAAGTCAGATGAATGGGTGGAGAAAATGGCTTTACATTGTACTCAAGTCAGGTGAATGGGTGGAGGAAATGGCTTTACATTGTACTCAAGTCAGGTGAATGGGTGGAGGAAATGGCTTTACATTGTACTCAAGTCAGGTGAATGGGTGGAGAAAATGGCTTTACATTGTACTCAAGTCAGGTGAATGGGTGGAGGAAATGGCTTTACATTGTACTCAAGTCAGGTGAATGGGTGGAGAAAATGGCTTTACATTGTACTCAAGTCAGAAGAGTGGGTGGAGAAAATGGCTTTACATTGTACTCAAGTCAGATGGATGGGTGGAGAAAATGGCTTTACATTGTACTCAAGTCAGGTGAATGGGTGGAGAAAATGGCTTTACATTGTACTCAAGTCAGGTGAATGGGTGGAGAAAATGCTTTACATTGTACTCAAGTCAGGTGAATGGGTGGAGAAATGGCTTTACATTGTACTCAGGTCAGGTGAATGGGTGGAGAAATGGCTTTACATTGTACTCAAGTCAGATGAATGGGTGGAGAAAATGGCTTTACATTGTACTCAAGTCAGATGAATGGGTGGAGAAAATGGCTTTACATTGTACTCAAGTCAGATGGATGGGTGGAGAAAATGGCTTTACATTGTACTCAAGTCAGAGAGTGGGTGGAAAAATGGCTTTACATTGTACTCAAGTCAGATAAATGGGTGAAAAAAATGGCTTTACATTGTACTCCAGATTTTTGTATTTACATGTATGTAGTAGAGGTCAGGTTTAATAAGGGATAATGTAAACCAAAGCCGTTTACCATGTGCATGGCAAACTCAAAGTTAGCAAGAATTGGATTTGAACTCACAGCAACATGGAAATAAAGCACTTGAAAAAGTGACTTTTACAATAACACACACACCCACCCCTATCTCTGTTGACAGGCAAGAATCTTCAGCTACCTCACCAAGGAGGATGCAGAGGAATTCCCCGGCAGACTGGCATGTAGGAACAATGGCAGCTTACAGAGATTGGACACAGGAGAAAAACCTTATCTCACAGATGAGCAACTATTTTGACTTCCTAGCATCCAACGCCCGTAGTCAACGTGGCCTGTGGACGTCACCGTACCTGGATTCATTCTCCTTAGGGCTGATGGTCACTCAAGCCATACCGGTCATCAGTAGAATGACAGGAAAGTGAGTATTGAGCGTTGAATGTCCAAGAACATGAATTGTTGACATACCCTTTCCAGTTTGCTTCAAACAGAATTAGAACATGTATTTGGTTTTTAACTCAAGTGAGCCCAAAAATGAACTATTGACTTGCATTATTCTACAGAAAAAATTACAGGCTGGGAAAAATGCAATAGTTCTCCCTGACTATGGATGTTGGCCATACTGTATGTAAGATTGACTCTTATTGTACACTCTTGTTAATGTATCCCAGATTCTTATGTCTTAAACCATATCATATGAAATTGATTCTTATTGTGCAGTAATGATGTATCCATGGTTTTTCCCTGAGAGAGGACATTAGCCCCTGGCGGCTACTGATGCCATTGATGCCATACTGAATGTGACTGACAGTTAATACACACTGATATATCCCTGTTTTTTCTGAAACAGGACCATAGGTGTGGTGGGTATTGATGCGACCCTGGATGAGATCGGCAATGTCCTTACCAGTCACATGAGGGGCACAGTCTATTCTTTCCTCATTAATGAACCAAGGAGAGGCAATTTTCCATCCACGACTCAAACCCAGCACAAATGTAAGCTCGTTGGAATTGTCTAATTCTTTGAACTAAAACATGAATTCAATTTGTCACTTTATCAACATTTTAGAAACATTTGCTACCACAACATCATACAGCCCTCACTACCGCAACCCTGTTCACCACGTGGTCCCCAGCAGGCCACAGGGGAAAATACAGTTTTGCACTAAAAAATTCAAACTTTTTGTTTTAATGATTTCTGGATAATTCAACCATCAGATTTTTGGTGGCAGTTGGTAATTTTGCTCTGAAGCCTGTAAACAGAGAATTACTTTATTAAAACTGTGTATCTCTCGATTTGAGTAAAATTTTGATAAAAAAAGGTGGAGAGCTTAAATTGGTTGTTTCCAATAGTTCATGTTATTGTTGCTTCTGATTGTTCAGGTTTGCGTCTCTCGTTTATTCTGGAGCGTAGTTAACCTAAAGTTAATTCCTCTTCCACGGAAGACTCTTCCATGTCGCTGCTAACATCTGAAAACCGAAATATCCCAATCGAACTCCTCCCAAATGTCTTCATTCGTAAAGCCCTCGAAATCGATGTCCTGTACTTGAGTTCGCCATTTTGTCCAAAAACTCATACAAAGTCGAATCTTCTCCACATTATTTCTCGACTTTTTATTGCTTGCAGCCAGTGAAAATCTATGAACACAGTTTGTGTGGCTTCTATAGGATCTCATAAGGCAGTATTTGATTGGTTTAGCTCACAAAAAAATCTGAATTTCCATGCAAAATTAGACCAATCAGAGGTAATGTGTTATGCGGCTTGTAGCTGCTCGTGAGGATCGAGGGGTATGGCTAGCCGCTTGTGGTAGCGAAATAGTTAACCATGATAATATTCTACAATAATTGTGATAAATGTATTACATATTACAACATGAAACACATTATATTATCTGTGAATAAATCATACATGCTTGACATAAGACTTTTTCACTTTTTTCTGTTAATTGCACATCAGTATATAAATGTTATATGTATCGGTATTGTGATATCCTGGTTTAAGCCTGTACTGCTGATAATGACATCTTACATACATAACACTTGCTGTGTTAAATGTGAACTGCAGTGCTTTTAATTTTTGCAAACATTTTAATCAGCAGACTTCTCCTGGATAAGATCGTGGGCATTTTCATTGTGAAAATAATTCATTAATATTTTTAATGTAAATATTAAAATTATTGATTATAACATATGGAAAATGTCCATGTCTTATCTTGTTTGACCTTAAAAAGTTGACTCATGATTAGGGTGCTTATCATTTATGGTTATTATTAAAAAAATGTAACAGTTTTTATGACTTTGGTGACTGACAGATGAATGATGTTACAACGCTCCAAAATGTATTAAAGGAATAAGCCATGGCATTTTGAGCAATTATGCAAAAAAATAATTAAAATTTAAACAAAATATGTTAGACTAAATGTCACAGACGTATGAAAGCATAATTGTGAAGTTAGTAAGGGAATAACTTAAGCACGGAAAAGTACACCATAGTAACCTGAAAATCTTTTCTTGAAGCTGGTTGATGACCCTATGTTTGTGCCAATTTCGGAGTTGGAGCGGGACAAGGATGGAAACCCAAAGGAGTTCTCAATGATAGAAGAAGAGATGAGAGCAGGCAAGTCAGGAATAATACGGGTGGAGAAGTCACGCCTCAACGGTATGCCACGGGTAAGTGGGCACACTCTCTGGTAACAAGGATAATGACAGATGTAAAGCGTGAATGATCTACTCTCTGGATTTGAACTCGGATATGCACATCCGAAATACCAACTTAACCAGTTGTTTAGACACAGGAAAGATGCTCCCTTTACACAGCTACAGGTTGTAACTCTCTGGGAACTCCTGTAAAGCTAGATTAGAGCATTCGAAGTTGGGGTAGTGGAGCAAACTCAGATTACCTAGGGTAGTATGCATGGAGAAACCTGAACTCCATGGGTTTCTTTGGGGTTCTTACTGTCCTGACTGGGAATATTAGGAAATTATGTTTTTTCTGTGAATAGAAATTTTGAGATTAAAGAAGTGTGAAAATTTTGTCCAATGTGGTTCCTTTTTCTAGCAATGATAATATCAGGGTTATATCTGTGGCATGAATATTCTTATCTGGAAGTGGGAATTTGTCATTGACTAGAGAAGGCTTACATGTTTTTGAGTGCTGTGTTTGTTACCTCTGCTATGGCTGATATAATGTACATCTCTTGGCAGACGTATTACTACGCTGGTCTGGAGGGATCAAGATTCTCCTTTGCCTACAGTATGGCTGACACAGACAAGGTAAGATGTCAAATGTAGATAGTTCTGAACAAACCCAGTTTTGATTGAAGTCAAGCTCCGAAATCTAGTTTTAAACTTATTTTTGGACCATGCTCAGTTAAATCAAGATCACTAAACAAGTGTTTAATTAAGAAAAACATGTATAAAAATGATAACTTCTTATGATAATAATTCCACTACAAAATATGCTGTAGACATTGAAGGCTGAAGATTTATAGTAATTTAATCCAATGAGAAAGTGGGGCCTCCGTGGCTCAGTCGGTTAGCGCCCTAGCGCAGCGTAATGACCCAGGAGCCTCTCACCAATGCGGTCGCTGTGAGTTCAAGTCCAGCTCATGCTGGCTTCCTCTCCGGCCGTAAGTGGGAAGGTCTGCCAGCAACCTGTGGATGGTCGTGGTTTCCCCCGGGCTCTGCCCGGTTTCCACCCACCATAATGCTGGCCGCTGTCATATAAGTGAAATATCTTGAGTACGGTGTAAAACACCAATCAAGTAAATAAATAAATAAATCAATGAGAAAGTGAAAATGTCAGCAGTAAGCTGTGATTAGTCTTATGCAACATTACCAAGACACTCACGAACCTTCTGGTTTCCCTTATCGTTATCTAATTGTCAACTGATATAACGAAATAATCCATTATTGAAAACAAAAAATAAGTGTTATTGAAAATTTATAAAGCCATCGTGTTTGTCTCTTCACATGTTATAAACACCAATCACAAGATATGTGACAGGAGTATGCCTGTGGTTCCCATGTTGATTATATCTGTAGCATAACTCAAAGCTATAAAACTGTTTGGATATAAAATCTTTTGGTAAGACTTCTTTCAGTTTATCGCATTTGGCTTATACAGTAAAGTGATGCATTTTAATGTATTTGCCTGCGGTTGTTTTAACAAAAAGATTTATTTGTGGATCACATAACAAATGCCTGTGGTTTGTGACTAATAAAATGCTATGAATATATGAAATCACTTTACCATTGTGTCTGTCTCAGTGCTTATCACATTGCATGTGTTATATGAAGTTTTGACCCATGACTCATTATGGCTATAAATATATCACTTCACAGGAGTTCCGCCGCTCTAAAGAACCTGTTGACCGCAGTCCCTACAAGACCAGCTACTATAACCTCCTGAAGGAATACAATAGCACCAAGGTAGGTACCCCTGTAGGGTTTCTGGGCTGAAAAAGAGTAGGGCCTCGACCCTCATGGCAAGTTTGGCGTGAAAAGCACCTAACCCCTAGCTGCCAGGTCTGGACTTGGCGAACAGAACAGGCTTTATTGATTATTTCTTAATGCAGTTTTGTGATGGCGATCAGCTTTGTAGTGGAGGATTCTTGAGAAACCTCTTGGCTTAAAACCTGCTGCCAAAAAAGAGATCTTGATTCAGACAGGCAACCTCATTGGTCCAGCGCTTGACAGTCACAGCAAGCCGGTGATTTTGGCTTAAAACCTGCTGCCAGAAAAAAGATCTTGATTCGAACAGGCAACTTCATTGGTCAAGCGCTTGACAGTCACAGCAAGCCAGTGACTTAACCATCTGCCAGTGAAACCCCATGAAGAGAATAGGTCTTGCCCGCTCATAACATGAATTTGCCCTCGAGTAGCCCAGGAGTGTGTTACATGTTTTAGCAGTGTTTGCTGGCAATTCTGTAGTTGAATATTTGAGTTTAGTACGGTATCATCTCCAAATTATTTTTAAGTGGTTTGCAAATTCTAGCTGATTTAGGTTGTTTGCTGGTTTTACGAAGCTGTTGTTTCCTTTATGTTTTAATTTTTGAATACTGTTATTCTCATGTCAAAGACTATAACTGCTTTTTCTTACCTCAACGTTCATTCATTCACAGGTTCGTAAAGTCCTGAAGGGTGTGTTTGAGATGCTGGATGTCCGAGAGAATGAGGACAAGTATCCCGGACTGAGAATAACTTACAACTACTCTACAATCTTCCTACCTCCTGGTGCCCACTGTGACCCCACACGCTACATCTATGACGATGACCTTGCCCAGAAAACCATCAATGCTCATACATGGATCAACAGCTATGAGGAGGATGTTGGCTGTGAGGGGGGGCAACTCTATGATAAAGGAGTCAGGTAGAATAATTGCAGAATTTCTAGTCCGTCTAGCGTTCAGCAATCAGTGTTCAAAACTTGAGAACTCATGTGTCCCTGTGACTGGTGCAGGGCTTTCCAAGGGTTACAAATATTAGGAGAAAGAGTATTAATTACAATTGCAGATATGGTAATAATAAGTTGATATGGGTTCAGAGAGCAATATTGGTTTTTGAAGTGTAAATTCACATCGTCATACATATTTGTGGAATTTTTTAATCTTTGCTGTCAAGGTGGCTAATTCCTATGTTGAACTGAGTGTGAAATATGTAACTAAATTGAACTTTGTGTACTGTGTTTTACAGGGCAGATGTTCTGATCACACAGCCTATAGAGGAGATTTGGAAGAACCGTGCATTTGAGTCCCTCAGTCAGGTCAAATGGACCAATGTCGGACTGAGGAGTGGCGTCTTCAGAACCTACCCAGGTCATAGGTCAAAGAGAGTTTATGACCCCACAAAGTAAGGTCATCACTGTGCATTCTGTGCATGTAATAGTTTGTAAAAGACATTCTGTATCATGTCTGTTAGATGAAACCAGCGGAAGAAAGAAATTCCTGAACATTTGCTTGTATGTAACAGATTTGCTGAAATAGAAATGTTTCATTTTGATAGTGTTGTTACACTTGGTCAAATTTGTCAAATTTAATTATGTGCAAATCCATCACAAATCAGTATCGGAATATTTCGTTTCCAACACCAATTTTGAAATATACATGTATGTACAGTACAGCTCAGACTAAAAGTCAGCTGTTTACCATTCGTATCACGCTCCGAGATGCTGAATACTGCTCTACTGATGTGTGACAAACCCTCTACTGAGTTGTGTCTGAGACACGCTGAGGCGCTTTGGATTATCGTTGAAGGGGTGAATATAGTTCCGTCAACTCACTCATCGTAACTATAGTCTATTTCTTTTAGAGAGTTGTTTATATCCAGCTATCTGTAAAATCAGTCATACTTGTTACCAAAATTGCCTTTAGACAGTGATATGTAATAACACAAGCTCTACGCATGGTTATGTTGGAAGTCCATATTCTTCCAAAGAAAATCACTTTTTCTAATTCCTAATGTTAAACTACATAAGCTCAGATTCTAGGCAAGAATTCATTGCCTTGGGTCCTCTCACATTGGACAGATCACTAACTCTGCAGGTGAGCCTCTCTACCGGTGCTCTACAAACCCTCTACAAACTCTAAAAGACCTGTAGGATTGTGCAAATCTCCTACCTGGTTTTGACTTTTAGCCTAAGCTGTACTATATAATGTATTTGATTTAAAATTTTGTCCAACAAATTGTGCATTTAGAGGCAAATAAAGAACATGAAATATTAATTTTGGTGCTGACATTTTTTTCCAGCGTTATATCATCCTACCTTTCAAACAATCCTCAAAACATCTTCTTGAGATCAATAGAACTGTCAGGGTCAGGTAATATGAGTAATTTAGTTATTGACCAAATTTTTGGGTCAAACACAATATTTTTGCACTTAATAAAGAACGAACTTCTATTGTCAGTGACCCAAATGAATTAAGCCATGATTTTGTATATTTCAGACGTCCATGGTACAAACGAACAAGCGCAAATCCTGAGCGGACTTCGATCTCAACACCTTACATGGATGCTGCAGGAGTAGGGAAGATCAACACAATATCACAGGCCGTCTTTGAGGGCATGACGCCACGCACAGACGAAGAGTGTCAGAACATCACCGGACCTAAACCAGGCGGCTGCAGATGTGAGGAAAATGCTGATTGTAAGATAGGTGAGCAGGAACCACTGTGTTTTTTATATATCTTCTCTCACATGAAAAAAAACGCAATATTGCATTGTTGTCAATAAAATGAATAATTTGTGGCAAGATTTGAAACGATAAAGGAAGTTTCAAGTATCAGACAATAATGACATCAAAAATCTTTTCAACGTGCACTGCCTTCGAAATGCTGTATTTGTGCACAAATGTTTCATCATTCAGATCTCCAAAAATTGTACGCAAACCCTCATCCATCACATCTCCAAAAGGGTTTAGTGACACAAGCAGCAGGCAAAACTACACTGGTTGGCTAGGCCAATTTCAGGGCTTCACAAAAAGTGTAATTTTATCTGTCTGTACGGAAATAATACCCTCAGAAAACACTGATAAATATTTTAAAGAAAAGTTTGAAGAAATACCCTGCTGTGTGAACTAGTGAATTGTCCCTACTGTTGAAACCTCATTCAGATCTTTTCTGTCTCCTTCAGCTGTGTGTTACCTGAGCAAAGCGCCAGGGCCCAATCGGAACCACCGGCGGTGTGCCACAGAGAGAGTGGAGGCAGTGACAGGACTGGACATCCTGTATGATGACTTCCAGAACAAGACTATGGGGAGTATGCAGGCCAGTGACTTCAAGAAGTCATGTGGACAGCTGTACCAGTGCCCTGATGGAGAACCAGGCTGTCAGACTAGGTCAGGCATTTAACTTTAAGGATACATGAAAAGTTGGTCTTTTTGGTCATAATTGGCAGGTAGCATACTAGCTGGATGCTAGGTAACATGAAATGCATTAAATGACCTAACATATAACCTAAGCTAGTTGAATTGGGGGAGGTAGGTCAGGTAGGGTGCGAGTGAATGTAAATATAGTTCAGGTGACATGAAAACAAAAAAAAATGTGGATATAGGTAGCAATGTAGACTGTATTTTTGCAATTTTATTCCAGATATGTCAGTTTTATACAGTGTTTAATTAGAATTTCTCATGAAGGCAAAGAAAACATAAAGTAACCATCAGTAGAAAGACCAACCAAAAGTTGTACCTTCTTTTATATTTTTCATATTTTTATTTTCACTCAGTTATCAAGTGAATATGTGTCCTTTATTCACAAAGTGAATCAATGTATTCTACATGCTGGTTTCCTTGTTCACATCTGTCCAATTTTATTCTTCCAGAAATTTGATTGTGATGTGTTACAAATTGTATATTTTGCCGTTGGAATTGTTGTGGACGGAAAAGGAGACACATCAGATTGAGCTGGAGTAAATCATGTTATTGATGAACTTTCCTACAGGAAACATAAATATGTATGTAAGTGTATGCAAATTTTCTCAAGGAGACTTTGTGTAAGACCACCTGAACAGATGCTTATTGTCACTGAGGCCATGAGAACACTTGAAAGCAAGACAATGTAGATTTCATGTTAGAGACTAGGGTCTTGGAATGATGTAAGTATGACCTGAAACTGTGTGATGTTGTAGGTGTTACCTGTTTGACACATCAGCCTACCTGGTGATGGACCCTGACTTCATGTTGGTTAGCATCCTTGACAAGAGCAAGTATTCTAAGGTGACACTAGGGCGTAAAGAGGGGGAGGTGATGAAGGATCTCATCTACAAACATGGTTTCCTAGAGAGAACAGAGTCTATAGACTTCCAGGGAACCTGCCGAATTTCACCTAGTGCTCCCAGGGTAGGTCCAGGTGATCATAAATGCTAACTTCTGCTGATAGTACTCAGAAATAAGAAATACTAAAAAATAACAACCACAAAAATATGCTGACCATATTTCTGAACTGACAGTATCCAGATCATTGTGTTATAATGAGTCCATGATATATTTTATATTTCCATACACTTCTTAATTCAGGCCTCACAAAAGTGTATTTCTTGTTGAAAATACTACTTCCATAATTGTAAAAACTGCATTCAGAGCTGTTTCCTGATGTCTTGTATATCATAGAGATCCAGCACTATGATTTGCTATAATGACTTGTCAGTTGATCCAGGACTACCTGATGCTTTTCAATCTTTTCATATAAAAACACACCAGGATATCTCAGTATTAGCTTTACTTTGAGGTTTAAAGCCACATTGTCAGTTAAGCAGTGAAGATCAAACTTTGGATGTATTTTTGAAATTTGACTTTATCAGGTTCAAACAGTTTCATTCTGTCTTATATGACCTGTGTTCAGTGAACAGCCTGGTAGCCGAGCTGTTGAGAAAAGTTTCACATGTGGCAGGGCAGCGACGACAGTGTGATATCTGGCAAATGGTCACATGTCGTCCATGAAATACGGCCTCTTGTCAGTTTACCTCTGTCAGAGTTATTCTAACTGCTCATGTAAATACATAAAAAGTAGCAATTTACATGCCTCCTAGCATCATGGTATCTTTTGAGGTTGTTATTTTGAATTTGCTGATACAAATGTATTGTTTCAACTAGTAATTGAAATACGATAAATGACCTAAAATTTGGTCCCCCCAAAATGTGCCAATTCTTATACATCTCTTAAAATCTTACATTTTGGTGCTGAAACTTACATTTTTCTAGTAGGATACCAGCCTGCATTCAAGCAAACCACCTCTATCTTGTAAGTCAAATATTTTTTAGTATTTCCTAAAACACCTGTCAGGTAAATCCAAGCTGGCTGCAATACACCTTTCTAAGATTATTAGATCTTTAGTGAAAGTTTAGACCACTTACCGTATGAGATTGTATAAAACTGACTTTGTATAATTGTTTGTGTAGGTGACATTAGCAGGACTCCCTAGTAACCCTGCAGAAACAGATGACTACTACAAGAACAGAGGCCCTATACCTAAATTCTCCAATGACTTTGGGTGCATCCAGGATGTTGTGGGCTACAAAGTAAATGATGAAGCACTAGGTAAGAGAGGCACTTGATCAGTTCAGTTTATAGGACAGAACTGAATAGTTTGCATTGTAATTTCATAAATTAAGTTTCAATTCATTCTACATAAAGATTTTTGCATTGAAGTCCAATTTTATGCATACCCTAGAGCTCTCCATTTGCAAGTCATGAATTCAACCTAAAGCTGTTTTGTAAGTTTATTGCTACAAGCTTGTTGCCTGGGTGATATTATAAGGGGACTTGCTATATGTAATTAGGAAAATTAAATCTCCAACAAAGAAGGGCAAATATAACAAGTTTGTCACAGGTTACATGTACTTACAGAAACATGACATTTGTTATGATGATGCCGTGGCTAAAAAGTATTATGGCTTAACCGTTTCCATTGTGCAGGTCCCAGTGGGATGATCACGGGCAATGTGTCGGGGCCGTGTATGTCTGGGTTTTACTATGTGACTGCCTTGCCCAGGACTAACCTTTACCTACTTGTTATTGAGAACTGGAACTCTTACAGAGCAACGCTGTTCTACAACTTCAACTGTAAGATAACTCGCAGGTATGTTATGCCACCAGCCAAGTTTCACTTTGTTGAGGAAGAAAATGTGGATGTTATGTGTAGGTCTACATATTGCTGATGTGCTAGTATGTATTAAAGCTCAAAGGGGCTTTAGCTGTAAGGCTCACCTTATGCTGGCTTCCTCTCCTGCCATATGTGAGAAGATCCGCCTGCTACCTGCAGATAGCCTTGGGTTTTTCTGGGCTCTGCCCAGTTTCCTCCCACCATAATGCTTACCACCGTCGTATAAGTAAAATATTCTTGAGTATGCTGTAAAATCTCAATCAAATGAATAAATAAATCAAAGATGCTTGACTCAAATTTTCAAGGTATTTAGCTACAACAAGCAGCTCTTAGTTTGGCTGTGTCTATCTGCTTGTCTGTTGGACAGAGTTAAATTTTGAAACCCTATTTTTTTATATGGGCCGTTCTCTTCATGTGGATGGTAAGATCTGGTAAGATTGTATGATGTTGCATCTATTACGAATTTGAGCTTGTTTTAAAGACAGGCTTAAGAATGCTTTACAAATTATTCCAGTGCCAATGATTTAATGAGGAAAGCTTTTAAATGAACACACTGTATAAGATCAAGTTTATTTCCATATCTGTGCAGCTTCTGTTGCAATGTCCTGAACCGTAGACTGTATTGGAATATGTTATTTCAGGTTGTACCCATGTCAAACTGTTTGTGTTTGTTGTAGTATCGTCAATTCTGGGGCATATCGTATTATCAATGGGACATGTGCCCATGAGGATACATCATTGAGCACACTTGCAGAACAGGGTCGCTGTCCAGCTCTGCGTGACCTTGACCTTCAGTGTAAGTACCAGACGGGTCACATGTCGATCCCACCCATCTGGCTGATACTGGCCTCTCTCATCATACCGGCATGGATCTTTAGATGAATGGACATGGGAGACAACTTGGGGTTTGTTAAGATGCTGTCTTCCTGGAATACTTATTTATAGAGCACAGTATGTGATGATTGCATCAGGGGGCACATAATTTACATGTATTAGTCACACGATTACCCCTACTCTTATTTTCACTTGTATTTTAACATGTTCTTGTTTGGCTGTATGATCTTGTCTCCAAAATACCATTTCACAGCTTTCTTTGTAATTGAATAGGTTATTTTCAAATGTTAAAATTCATAACTCTCTAAGAGGTGGTGTAGGTGTGCAGCTACTCGGCTGTATTACAAAACGGACTACTGGTAGTAGAATGTGGTTAGGAAGGCCAGTATTTCATGGGAGGATTAGTAAAATTGCTTGGCCTATTTCAACATTAGGATTTGTGATGCTCCCAGAAAGTCCCAAATAATGACAATAATACTTATAGCCATACATGGATTCCATAATAATAATGAAGCCGAGGTCTCACTACATAAATGTAAAAGGCTTCACAAGCTTTTGACCCACATGCTGGAATCTTTATCAAGTGATGAAGGAAGTCACTTGGTAAAAATCACATTTTTTACACTTTCGAATTGACGTGGTCATGCTTTGACTTTGACTAGTATTAATGATAATACTATTAAGTACACCACTTTCTAAATTACATCCACCAGTCTGAAGGCAAGCTGAAGTCTAATATCTAAGGGTCTCGTAAGGTGAGCACTGGATTGCCTGGAAGGTTTTAATTGGCAAGGTGCAATTCCGTATGTCATATATAAGTGATATGTGATTTATTTGTTTTCAGTGTTATTGTTCACTGTATAATTGTATGTTAAATGTGAAAAAATGACAGAATGTTTGGGAGTGTTGTAAAGGAGTATAATCATTGAGTTTAATAGAGTAATAATCAATAGACAGTATTTTTCTGAATATTTGATTCTATACGCACCACAGTTTATTTAGTGTTTTTCAATAATTTCATGTTTCATTGTATTAATTGTTGCTTGTATATGTACATCAGTCATGAAGTACTTAATTCTAGCGACAGTACAATCTCTTTCCGCATGAGGCCAAATTATGAACTGTGTAATTGTATTTGGTTTCTACATGCACATGTTTCTGTGTTCATACACTAATACTCTGGACTAAATGCTAAATAGGATGGCCTTGAGACTGAAAGATCCAAATAAAGGTTTTGACCAAGAAAATCATAAATAGTTACATCTTAACATGGGATAATTTCTTTTTCGTGTTTGAAGAGAACCAATGCTCGCCTTGAGCATGTCATAGTTGAGTTAAATGTACATATATTAAATACAAAATACAAATGTTTACACTTCTCCCTCATTACACTGCTGTGGTGATCGGGTACAAACGTGTGTCCTATGTGGGTGGAGTGCTTTGTTTGTGGTGTATAAAGTTTTGTGTACACGAACAGCTGATGACATGTACAATATAGTGAATGGACTCTTGATACTGGATGCTCATTGTAACCCAAGTGTGATCTCATGGCTTTCATTGAGTAAGTACAAGATGATAAAACTTGTGACTGCAAAGAAGATGAAGAATTTCCTTCTGAAAATAATGTATACATTGAGTCGCAACAACATGATGAAAAATTTGGGCTACATGCTTGTGAATATGTGGTATTGAACCGTGTTATGAGGGAGAGGTGTGGCATCGATGTAGTCAGGGTTTATTCTGTGAAAACATGTATAGACGTGTATGTTATACCATGTAAAGTGAGATATTAACTGGTAATTACATCATAGGACATCTTTGGCATGTTGTATAGACATCTGTTTCACCTGACAATCTGACCAATCAGGAGATACGTAGGATCACTGTCAATACTCAGAGTGGGCACATACAGCTATTGCCACAAATATTTTGCACAATCATGATTTCATAGTAGGAATGTCATGTACATGTAAATACTGAAGTTTTATTCACATTAATACAATTTCACTGCAGCTTATTAAACCTGTCGCCATTCTGGCTTGAAATAGTGAGTAATACTCAGTTTATAAAACATATACAGGAACAAGATGGTGTTGTAAAAAAAGAACATGTTTTGTGGAAATGATAGTTTTTTAGCCAAACTTGTACTATGTAGCGTATATGTACTGTTTTATAGAGGATGAAGTGATGTGACCTTGTTCAGAATGACCAGTCAGGTATGTGTACAGTTGTTTGGTTACCTGGATGGTCAGTTGAACAAGGCTGTGTCAGGTAGATGATTGTTGTTTGTAACATTCTTTAATACGTTGGAGCACATGTTTTTGACATAAAATTAGCACAAAGAATCTTGGCTTGATTTATAATGTGTATTATACTAGCTAATACCTTTATTAATATATTTAATTAAGATAAAGAAATAAAACAAATGTAGTATTAGTTTGTACAGATTGGTACACGAGTCAGGGTTTAAGTTTTCAGCTATAAGTGATTTCGTACCACATGCCTTTCATCTTGGTGTTAAAACGTGGTAGCTTAATGGCTGTATTGAAGCTTTAACGATTTATTAAGTCTTGTCAGAGTGTGTCATCACTACAACGAAAACTGTTTTTAGATCATTCCAGTTCTGGATTTGTTTTGATATAAAAGCAATATTACTTTCTAGCACATGTGCGTTGTTTTGAAAAGTTGTCCACAGTGATAAACAGTTATATAATATATTTGCTTGCTCCCTTGACAGTGTAACATCACTTTTGTTGATTTGTTCAGTTATATCACAACAGATCCTACATATTTATAATGCTGTCTGCTTTTGAAATATGATGCTAAACACACAAGACACGACCATGCACCTAGTCATATGATACTTGCACCAGTTGACCGATCCTTGGCTGGAGGCCTATGTGGCCAAGGTGGTTAGAACGCTAGTGCAGTGCAGTGACCCAAGAGCCTCTAACTAATGTGGTCGTCATGAGCTTATGTCCAGATCATGCTCCCTTCCTCCCAGGCTGTATGTGGGACGGTCTGCCAGCAACCAGGGGATGGTCGTGAGTTTCTGCCCGGTTTCCTCCCACCGTAATGCTGGCTGCTGTTGTATAAGTGAAATATTCTTGAGTACAGCGTAAAACACCATGTAATTAAATAAATAAATGAATCTTTGGCCTACCCTTCTTACAATGAGCACCAAGCAATATAGAAACAGATTGCAGATTTTAATGTCTCACATATGACTTGACTTATATCTGGACATCAAAAATTTGAAAGTTCATCATTAATTTGCCAAAGGTCAGCTTTTACTCCGAGCAGTCTGGATGTCCCATCCAAACAACTGACCGCCATTGTGTTGTAAACAATTGTTGAGCATGGCATTAAACAAGGCAGATGCTTTATCTAACTATTCCACCATAGCCACTCGCATTGTTATGGACAAGACAGAAGAGATCTGCATATTCTGCATTGTGCATGAAAAAGATCTTTTTGATGTTGAACGGTTTAATTACTTCATATATACAATGTTAACAGTCTAATTGCTGCATCATTTCACATGAAAAAACTGCTCTTCAAAATAGTTTTATAATTACATGTACCTTTTTTTTGGATCACCCATCTACGTTTACTTTATGTGCCACCACAGTGTTTTGAATATTTATTATTATTCTTTAGTCCTGGCAAGTAAAGAGAAAATGGGAGCGCTTTAAAACTCTAGGGACTGAATTCCGTTTGGTACAGGTCCAGTGATTGATTAGAGTTTGTGTTTTTCCAGACCAACAATGACACTGTGACTCAGCAATGGTGCCTCCTCCTGTTAAAGTGGCATATCTTTTAATCCTGAAGAAAGACACTCAAAGTGTGGGTTCAATCCCAAACTCAGACAATCAAAATTTTCCTGGCGGGAATAAGCAGTTGACAGCTCTCAAAATTAAGTTAATTTTGTCTTAAATGAAGTGCCACCAATGTGGCACACATATTAAGGTAACTTTGCAGACGTGGCACATGTAGGGAAGTTAGTGTATTTCACTTAAAGCTTGGGCTTTAAAAATGCACTTTCTGAAACACATAAAAGTCTTAAAATGACACGTGTCCTTTACATGCTTGTTTTTCTGATAACAAATAAGAACTTCACAAAAGAGTGGCCCTTAAAGGTAAGTGAATCAATCAGAATCAGGAACCTGCCAATGGTCATGGGTCTCTCCCGGGATATGTCCAGTTTGCTTCCACCACAATGCTGCTGCCATGGTGTCAGTGAAATATTATGGAGTACAGCATAAAACACCAATCAAATAAATAAATAATTAAATCAGAATCAGGCAAAATGTGTCCTGTTAAAAGCTAAACTGGAGGTGAAATACAATACTCTGTTAACTTCAGCGAGGTCAGTTACCTCCCAGTCCAGTTTCCTTCATCCATGAGATTATAAACTGCCTTTGTTCAAGTAAAATAGGGGCCTACGTGACCATGGTGGTTAGCATGCCAGCGCAGTGCAATAAACCAGGAGCCTCTCACCGATGTGGTCGCTGTGAGTTCGTCCAGCTCATGCTGGCTTCCTCTACAGTCTTTTGTGGGAAGGTCTGCCAGCAACCTGGGGATGGTCATGAGCCCAGATTCCTCCCACCATAATGCAGGCTGCCATCATACAAGTGAAGCTTAAAACACCAACAAAAGTATTTTTTTTTTCACTATGAGGTGGAAAATATCCAGCACACACATCTCCAAGTTACAAAAAGAGGGTGTTACAGTAGCATTTGATAAAGTGTGAGTAGAGAACGGAATCCTAGCTGCCATGGATTAACAACCAAACATTGGATACAAAATATTTCATTTATTTTGTCAAAAGTTTGCAGCAAATGATAAAAACATGATTAAACATTTGTTTATTATAGCTGAAAGTCAATCCATTCCACATGAAAGAATTTAAAAAGGCAATTATTTTTTCACATTGTAGTCTAATTGGTGGGATTGGCCAGTTTCAGGGCTTCACAAAAAGTATAACTTTGTTAGTCAACACAGAGTATTGTCTTGAAAATATGAAAAAGTTGAAGAATCACAGTACATTAAATGACCAAACAATGATGTTCTAAACACGATCATGCAAATACTGTGGTAGTACTGTTCTTACTGGATAGAATGGCACATTTTATACCAACATTTTATACAAAATTTTAAGGAATTCTGCTAAATCGTAGTCTAGCATCTTTGATTCTGCAAACCAATAAATTAGCACAAGCTTCTAGTCCCAAGTCACAAAAAGCAAAAGAATGCTTAGACTGACCCTGGACAGAAATCAGAAGGGGCAGGGCGCATGTCAACATCTCAAAAAAAAGGTGCAGGGTGGTAATGTCCACTGTCTATCTGTCAATAACGTGTCTGACAGAAAGGGGCAGGGTGCAACAAGCTTCTAAAAAAGCCTAACTTGGTATCTGCTGTACATGTATCACGGCCTGCATATCTGCACTGGCGTTCTGCTTGGATGACAAAAGTGGTAAGTAGGCCCTTTCTGTTAGTGCATGTATAAATATCACAAAATCCATTTTCATATGCTAGTACATCATCCACTCCTTCATAACTTGTAAACCTACACAAAAATAATTCCATTCCAGGAACAGTTTGATTTATGACAACATATTACCCTCTATTACATAAAACAAAAGTAGAGCATCGGTACAAAAACAGGAATGTCATATATATATATATATATATATATACACACACAGTGTTAGCTATAGGACACTTAGTATCCAGGTGGTCAGGACAATATCAAGGTCAAAACAATTCACGGTACTACATACCATTATTTACATGTGGCAGGCATTATTTTCTTTCTGAAACCTACTTGTACCATAGGCATACAGGGCACCTTACTTCCACAGTTAAGATAAACACTATTATTGTAATAACTCCTGGGCAAATGAAGTCGCATTTAAGTTTTTCAATAATAATCCTTTGAAGAATTCAATTTGCATCATTTTATTTCATGATTAAAATACTTCACATTTCATGTTAATAATCAACTTTTTTTTGTGACTGAAAGATCTGAAAAAGAAAATAACGAAGAAAAATAACAATATACTATTATATTCATGTTCACAAAATATACATAATGCACTTCAACCTACATGTACAAATGATAACAAACAGACACTTAAGACATCTCAAAACACAAACTGAAGCAAAATGAAATTTAAACTTGTACAACTAGGACATGAGTATTTGGGGAATAAAAATGGCTGGTACTAGTGTTTGACATCCCTTCTTGTCCTTTTAGTAATTTGTGTTTATGGTCAATTCCATTTTCTTGGGGACCAACAGCTGCTGATAACCTCACATACAAGGCACCGGAGACCAACAACCCACCCATAATGCAGTTACACGTGTAGTGCCAAAAAAAGGAATAATGTGGGGGAACCTGGAAAGCGCATCACCTTGTAGCCATCACATGAGAAATTTCTGGATAATGTTCTGTATAAACCAGGTCTCCTCAAACCGCAGATGATCTGAGTCTGAGCCGAGGAAGTGAAGACGGTCAGTGTTGTTCAATTCCTTCAGACCAAGCCAGTCCTGCAATAAACAATTGTATCTCTCACAGCCATCACCATTATGCTCGCTTACACACGTCGCTTTGAACATTTCTCAAAAACCGATGCAGTGCTTATTGAAAAGAATTTCTCTTTGCACCACTGTTTAAAAGGTGCCTCTACTTTGTATATTATTCATTCAATAGCAACCAACATAACTTTAGTCGTAAGTGCCTTTGTGGAATCAATATTTGGCCCACTAGTATTTCTAGTATATAACACACAGTCTTTGTCCGTAAGGTAATATGTATTTATTCTATTTGACTGGTGTTTCATGCCATTCTCAAAAATATTCCATAGGGTTAAAAGTTCATCCTTTATACTGCCATAGTGTATTTAAGCAAAATTTGTTCTGCACTGTTCTGCATTTTCTGAGTGGTATCACCTGTTTCAAAAGGATCCAATGAGGCTTTTATTGCTTTTATCAGATTTACAGCAACTTGGTTTGTAGAACATGAACAAATGACCTCCACCAATATCTTTATATGTCCGAGTAAGGTACTAAATTCCTCTCTTGTTCTCTGTACCAGGCAAATGCTCCAAGTGGTAGGCCATCATAGTGTGGTAAGATTACCAGAGATCCAACAAATAAACAAAGTGTAAGGTGATGAGGAACTGAACCCTGATTACACCCGACTCACCTGTTGATACAGTGGAGTCTCCCACAGAGTGTACAATTCCTTAGCTTGACCTGGCTTGTAAAATCCAAACCACTGAAACAGACATTCAAATAATCTCACTTGTTTGGTTTGGTCAAATTCAAGTTGATCTCCAAGTTGAACTACCCTAAATGACCATAAATTTTGTCAGTGACTAACTATTTTTCCTGATTCTGAGAGTTCTACTGATTTTAGAAAGGTTTGATTTTGAGGCTTGCTTGGAACATGGGAGGATATTCTACTGGAAAATAATGATATTTTGGAACATTTATTTGCCTCTAAAAATGCACTTTTGTGGGCGAAATTTTAGGTCATTTAGGGTTTTCCTTCACTGCACACTTAAGTCTTTTACATTTCTGAGATGAATCAATAAGAATCTGTGCCTGCTTACACAAAGGTTGAATAGCACAATGGGCACATAGCAGGGTGGGGGGGACATACATATATTTTTTAATCCAGTGAGGTGGTACACATGTTAACCAGAACCTCGAGTCATTGTTACATCTAAGATTTATTGACATGCAATGTCTACAATGTTACAAGGTATCAATTTCTCCTGAGACGTGGTTTAATGTGACATCATTACTGTGAGTTGGGAAAAGAATGTTTGACATCAATAAAATGGTGTCTATTCCTGCTGCCAGGCCTTTGATGTTTCCCTACTGCCATGTCAACTAGCACTGTACACAATTTATGTGCTTGTAATGCTACTACAGTACTACTACTTGAATACTACATAATAAATAAATAAATCAATGTTTACTTGCCATTAAGGCCACACATAACAAGATAAACATTTTCAGAAATTAATCATAATCATGGGGCCTCCCTGGCAGAGAGGGTTAGTGCGTCAGCATGGTGCAATGACCTAGGAGCCTTTCAGCAATGCAGTCACTGCAAATTCAAGTCCAGCTCAGGTTAGCTTCATCTCCCGACGTGCACAGGAAGGTGTGCCATCAACCTGCGGATGGTTGTGAGTTTCCCCTGGGCTGTGCCCAGCTTTCTCTCATCATTATGCTGGCTGCCGCTGTATAAGCAAAATATTCTTGAGTATGGCATAAAAAACTAATAAAATAAATAAATAATCATTATCAAGCATAACAGAGGGTTTGGATGTAAAATTACACCAGTCATTAGAAACATCAATAACTTGTCAGCTACACTCCAAGGTTATGTAACCAAATAAAGGTCTCTCTAAGCAGCAGACAATCCAAATCGCTAAAATGTGGTTGAATGGACAGCTTGAGGAACAGGTTCCACATCTAACCAGTTATGATGGCTCTCATGAGAAAACTCGGCAACTCTGGAGATACCACGCAGAGACACAGTAGCCAAGGTAGTTGGCTAACACAGAATCAAATGGGCAAACAACAATTTGAGGAATAGGTTCCACATCTAACCAGTTATGATGCTCCTCATAAGAAAACTTCGCAACTCTGGAGATACCACGCAGAGACGCAGTAGCCAACGAATCAGATGGGCACCAAATCTAATCACTTAAGGTCCTCATAAATTTGATTAAATTCAACCCGTAATTTGGGAGATTTCTTGCGTACAAGCTGAGATGACAGACAAAGCATACTGCACAGTCTCCACGAAACAAAGGTTTGGGGGAAAAAATAAGAGGGACATTAATATTCTATGTTATTGAAGCATTAATCTAATAAATCAGGGCCATATCTAAGAGCCATTACAGTTCTGGAAAACATTTAGGCTGCCAAACTGTTGGTGGTCCAAACTAAACAAGCTGTATTAAAACTAAAAAGTAAGTTAAACAATCATATGATGGTTAACCAATAAAACGTTAAGTTTTCATACCAATTTCAAAAGCTCTTATCATAATTTTGAGTTGCATTTTTGAAATTTCTTCAAGCATAGTCACCATTAAAGTTTGGTATCAGAACCGTTGATGCTTTTCTAGATATGGCCCTGTGTATTACAAAACTGGTTTGTACAAATCCTGAAACAGAGTATACATATGAGGGGAGAATGGTGTCAGGTTGAGATACCATTACAAACAGCTCCTTCCATGGTTGTGAACCACCTTGCCCCCTGGGTGTGATTTTCCTTCATACTGACCTCACTCTCTTTAGGGTCCACCATGGTGTCCTTGAGGAATTTCACCAGAACAAGGTTTGTAAGCTTCAGCAGGTTAGCCCTCTGTGTGGCATTCCTTACCTGGTGAATACCAACATAATACAAGAAGATTACCCCACTCGGGGAGCTGGAATTTGACTACCGTAATTCGATGACCTTTCCACCAGCTGAGCAGCACTCATGATCAGAATGCTTGAGGGAAAGTTAACAAAATGGGGTCAGGAGCTGTAGGGGAATCTAATCAGAGAAGTTGAACAGTGCACCGCTGGTGGTTGATGGTTCTCTCCTATATAGCTGTAGACAATATAGAAAGTCGGCACATGTCAACTGGCTGGCCTGGATACATTGATACACTCTCGCCAGTAAAAGGGCGGCGTAGGCTTTGAGTGGTCAGTGTGAGTAAAAAAACAAGGTAAAAATGTAGGCCCTTCGCTCTGGTGATTTCCCAAGCCACATTGTCTATTGTGTAAACAACTGTGACTTTGATATTTTCTTCATTTTAATTCATGGATAAAAATAAAGGTGTTGTCAAGTCTGTACCCACTGGGCTACTTTCATCTTGCCAAGCAAGTCCACCGCGCTCCCACAGCAATGTTTGTCTAGCCATCGGACGAGGCAAGAAAACAATCTCCCACTCCACCATTGCAGCACCACTTAAGTTTCGATTAGTCAAAGTAAAAGTGGCAAATTTTATGGTCTGTCACACAGGGGTGGTTTGATGCCTGCTGGTTGAAAAGGTCAGCCAACTACGGTAGTACCAACCATTATCACAAAATCATTAGGAGAAAACAATTGTATTTTGTGTTTTACTGGCAAGCCGACAATATATAAAAAAATTGAAAATGGAATAAATATAAAACTGAAAATCCACCTTCTTATTTTATCTGACTACTATTCTTGAGGATTTCCTGTTACGAAAGGCTTTCAAACTGCTTAAATATGTCTTTAACAGTAAAATTTCAACTGGTGGCCTTAACCTGAAAGAAATTTAAATCTCGTCTATTTGGACTTAATATCAAAAATCTTAATTATTCTTCCCGTTGGCATGATGCAAAAAAGATATTACCTATCATACATAATTTTAAGCATTATCATAAAAAAACTAGTCCATTGCATAAAACTATTTCCTATTTATATGATCAGAAATGATATACTGCACAATACTGCATGATCACTGGCCCTGTGTTCAAAAGGAGTTTTTGAAATCAGATTTTCTGTTGATGAAACCCCATTTTTGTATGAAAATAAACATGCATTTTCTGTGTTACCTGTCTTAAGTATGCCACAGAACTAGAGAATATACGTATGTGCATAGCAGAATTTCCCCAGAGAAGGTCAAAATTTGCAAGATTTTATCAACATCTGGAAAGGTCAAAACCAAAGTAAGGTAAGCTATATTGGTGTCATGATTCTCACATTCTCCTGATTGAGGTCAGCCAGGAAGACACTCTTGGCCTTGTATTCTGCCTCATTGAGTGGGTCATGCCAGTATTCGGCTTGCACCAGGCTGAAATAAACGGACAATTGTTCTATAATACCAACACATGTACACCCACTGGTATTAACAATCCCATAAATCCTAACGATAATTAAAATTGGCCTTACTCAGCCGGTTATGGGCAAACATGTACATGGGCACAATGTTATGTAAGGTTAGATACATTTAACTGCCACCATGTATCACCGCCATATGGCTAAATTATTGGTTAAATGGTATTAAACCATAATCATTTATTTACCACTGGTTTCCATGGTAGCTAGGCACATGTAATTTTATGCACGGTTTGTCAACTACTAAGTGCTTCTCTACAACAGAATGAACAAAAACATGTCACAAGTGCTTTGCGAAGTATTTACGTTAGAGATAACAGAAAATTTTGAAGGAATAATGAACGGGAGACTCGAACATGAGCTACATAGACCATCCAAAGGTCAGTAGAAGGCCACGTTTTACCCAGTGACGTTGCAGTGCATGTGTTTTTCATGTACATGTATGTTTGATGAGCATACATACACCGCTAACTGTGACATAATAAAGGAAAGAACAAATCCGTTCACAGCTTTGGGCCGTCTTGATACAGACGAGAAGGAGTTTTATGAGTTCCCCATTATCTTCTGACTATTTTGGTGAAGTAGAGTTTCAAAGAAACATGTACAGATTCAAACGATGATTTCAGTGTCACTTGTCTGACATGCTTTGAGATGTTTACTGTAGCTCTAATTTTTTATTAAATAGCACAAAATTAATATACATGTATATGTTTTGTTTGTTTTTTAAGTCCCTTCAACAAAATCAACTGCATCATTTAACTGTGGATTTAACTAGAAAGAAAATTTACTTATTTATTTTATTTATTTGACTGGTCTTTTATGCTGTACTCAAGAATATTTCACTTGTACGACAGCGGCTGGCATTATGGTAGGAGGAAACCGGGCAGAGGCCGGGGGAAACCCACAACCATCAGCAGGTTGCCGACAGTCCTTCCCACTTACGGATGAAAAAGAGAATTTAGAATCTGAGGGGATAATATCAAAAAGTACTCAGTGTCATGTGCAGGTAATAAAGCCCATACTGTGGACTGTGCATCTAGTATTATTTGATAGGGCATGTATGCGCATGTCTGAGAACTGTTTGAAAATTCGCTCCTGATCTGTGCCTGAAATATAGTTCATCCTAATATGCAAGACAATATCTAGTCTTAAATAAAATACTCACTTTTCCTGCACATAACTGAAAAAGAGGAAAACAACACATACGATATTACTTGCTCCCACAACACTAAGCCATTTAGTTTAGTTCAGCTGAAGTGTATCAACTGTAGTATTACCAATCTGCTGTTTTAAATTTAAAAACCTAAAAAAAGTGTAATTTTAGAGGCAAATAAATGTCATAAAATAAACGTTTGGTACTGAAACTTGCAATTTTGCATTAGGATATCATCCTTTCTTCCAAACAAACCATCAATCACCTCTGGTGGACCAACTCTCAGATCAGGCAAAATGTGAAACAAAATTTTAGGGCATTCACTGTAATTACCTCTCAGCTCATCCTAGAGAAATTGATCTGACAGGCCACCAATGCTCTTCCTACTCACCTGTTGTATGCACCTAGATTGAGAAGTTTTCTCACCCAGTTACATAAGGTACTATTGTCTCCTGGGCACCTGGGGAAGCCATACACTCCTGAGAATAGAAGCAAAGTGTCTGAGATGGGCAGCAAGACAATCAACATGTAGCAGTGGAGCAATATATTGCATACTTGCGTACACAAACAAAGACGCATGTACAGTTTTAAACTTTTTTTTCCCCACAGAGTCACAAAGCATTACCATTACAGACACTTTGTCATGTACATCAGCTTTCTGACAGACATACACAGACTTATTGGCGGACCATTATTCTTCAAGTTTATGTCATCTCCTTTTTGCAAGTGACATGATGGCAAGCAAATCAAGAGCATCCCTTTCATTGTAAAGACAATTAGGTGGACTAAGGGTAGATAATCCAGAGAAGTTACGGGAAGCATACCAACCACAATGACAAACCTGACACAATCCAATCTTCTAAATCTACCTTCACTGATCAGAGATCTCTGTCAATCTAGTCACGTGATTTAAGTGATAGGAAGTCAAAAGACACACAAATGTGTAAAGAAAAGACAAATTATGATCAAGCGCACAATGAACAAGATAGTCATAAACAACCTGTAATATAACAAAGAGTGAAAAATCACATTTTTAACCCTCACAAAAACTAGTCCAGTAGTACCTGTCTGACTCATACACACCTTGATGCTGACCACCAACTGATATCAGGTTCTTCATCGGGGGGTTGGGGCACACCTGGGCTATCGCTCGACTGAAGGTGACAACATAAGGTGTATATTACTCACTGTAAAGCATTTTTACGTTGCCCATATAAAAGTAGCTTGAAGACTCAATCAGGAAAACCTTTATTGTTTATTTGTTTTTATATTAGCAAATATCAGAACAATGCGAGTTGAATTTTGAGGCATCTGTTTACAACTCCATCTACCCTCATTCTTCAACCATTTCAACCACCTCTGTAATCAACATTTTGAAATATTCCGAGAGTACTATGGGCTATAGAGAAATAACTTGCAGTTTAAAGAAGCTTGCATCCTTTTCAAAATTTCACTGAAAAAAATGCATTAGTGGTTGAAAAAGTTAAAGATTTACCATTAACACATTGGCTACACAAAACTCTTACAACTGTTTGCTTCACCAATATAATGACTGTGAAACAAATCTATGCAGAACTCATAGACAGAAATGGCCACTTTTCATGTATTGATGACAGTTGGTCAAACTCGTCACTATTTTTGATACTCACAGAAACTGGCCTCCTTGTGAAAATCCAATGGCATTGTAGCCCCCTTTCAGCTTGTCGTCCTTTGCAAGTTGCTGACAAACATTGGCAATCTGTTTGTTAACGTTCATAAAGAATCCATTCCAAGTGTCCTGTTAAATCAAAAATCAGACAACAATCAAACACAATCTCAAATGTGTGAAGCTGCAATAATTGTTCTGTAATTCTGCCTGTTAATAAATATTTTCAAATTCTCTGTTTTTCCATTCAGTTTATCTTAATTAAAAAATTCAACCTTTTCCTCAGAGAGAGCTGGCGAGACATACCAACTACTTAAACTGGGAAGGCATCATTTTGGTTGGTATGCTTCCTGTAACTTCTCTGGATTATCTACCCTTAGTCCACCTAATTGTCTTTACAATGAAAGGGATGCACTTGATTTGCTTGCCATCATGTCACTCGCAAAAAGGAGATGACATAAACTTGAAGAATAATGGTCCGCCAATAAGTCTGTGTATGTCTGTCAGAAAGCTGATGTACATGAAAAAGTGTCTGTAACCTGGGACTAATATAACAGATACATTAGTCCCAGCTGTAACAGAGTAGATATGCACAAAAATGGACAATATTTATTATTGAACATTCCACTAAACACTAAACAAGAAACATGGCCGTAGCACTAGCTGCAGCTCCTCAAACAGGTACAAGTACTAGTACAGTGCCTTCAAAACAGCAAATCAAAAGTACTCAGGCAGTGTTCAGAAATACTGCAGTTCACAGTTGTCTCCCTTTAGTCCACCCACTACTGTTGAGAGATGCTGCATCGAGATACAACACATGCTATTTGGTCACCTCTTATCAGCGAGTCTCCATCAGTACCAAGGGAAATATTAAATGTATATGTAGAGGAAGCTGTATACAGGCATTTGTTTTTCAGTTCCTTTTTCGTTTTGTTGGCATGGAAACCTAACTAATATGGAATTAGAATTCAATACATTTGCATCAAGTACAGTAATGACAGGCAGTTTAAAATATTACATCTCTGTTACAAATTATCATGTGAATATCTCTCTATGGCATATCTCTCTATGGTTACACTAATGTCATCTGCAGGTTACATCACGGCTGCTACAGCAAGTGAAGAAAGTGATGGGTTTTATTCCAGGCAGATAATCAGTATTGACAAACAGGCACAAATATTCACCTCTTCAATGTTGTTCCCAATCTCCAGGGACTTCACATAAACACCGGACACATGCTGTTCTATCAGCTTCTTTATGCTGCCCATACTCAGTGGGTTACAACAACTGTCCCCTGGAAATAACAAATCTAACATGATTATCGTATTTTTGCCGTACACATTCAGTTATTCATGAAAAATCTCAATAGTGACCTTACTACAAAATACTAACTATAAATGGAATGTTATTAAATCCATGCTGAACATCAGAAGATAATACTTTTTTTTTTGCCAATAATGTAGAAGAGAAGAAGACTTCTGCTGATCTTCAGTGCACAAAGAACATGCCACAAGAGCTAGCTAATGGATCACAAGTCATTTTCAAGAGAGAATTTTGGGTTCTTTGCTTTGGGTTTAATAGTAGCTGAGGGTCAACACATAATTTACATCAGATTCAAGACACCAAATTGTGCTGTAGGACTCTCTCAAATATTACAAACATCTAAGGTGCCTCAATTAAATAACATATAAAAAAATAAAATCAAATATAAAAAAAAAAACAATGAAAACTAAACAAAATTTCAAATGTCTCTGGAACTAAAAAACTAGAATAGCTAGAGGCTGGAAAAAGAACAGAATATATTTGGTACATCCCGATCTACCTGAAACTCAAATACATGTACATGCCTTGTCAGCTTTAAAAAGAAAACTGTATAAATAATTTATTTATTTATTTGATTGATGTTTTATGCTGTACTTAAGAATATTTCACTTATACGAAGGTGGCCAGCAAATATGGTGGGAGGAAACCGGGCAGAGCCCGGAGGAAACCCATGACCATCCACAGATTGCCGGCAGACCTTCCCACATACATCTGGACAGGAAGCCAGCATGAGCTGGACTTGAACTCATAGTGACTGCATTGGTGAGAGGCTCTGGGTCATTACGCTGCACTAGTGTGCTAACCAATTGAGCCACGGAGGCAACCCTGTATAAATAAACTGTCCATCATATTTTGTGCTTCTGTTACAGTTTGTGAAAATATAGGTCTCATTGTACAATGCATACTGGCTGTTCTTTTTTTGTATATAATGGATAAAGTATTTTACTCTGTGGGTCACACTGGGTTTTTAGCGTGCATCTTCAGAGCCGAAACCTAACACAATTCTTTGTTGGCTGTAAGTCAACACTATCAGAAAAAGAAGGGTCGATCAGTAGGAATTTTATTTTTTATTTCATTTTTAAAGAAATTAACATCTTGAGAAAAAACCTTCTTAACAACATTTCATAAAATTTATATAACACCTTTTTATATACTCAGTCGGGTTGCAGCCAACAAACATATTTTTAATGATGGCCTAACCACTGAACAGCTTCTCTCTGCTTAAGCTCTCCCTCTCCCTGTTTGGTCATGGCATCAGTGTTGATGACGAAGGTAAAAGCAACATGTTTTAACTGATAGTCACCCTTCAACATCGATTTTAAGCAGTGGTACTACAAAACATTTCAACGCCAAAATGTAATTGGCATAGTAAAGAGCACAGTTTTGAGTGGAATTAAACAAGTTCACAAATGCCAGTCAAAATATTTGGAATAAAGCAAAATATGACACAATGAACAACTACGAGCAGAGTTTCGTAAATCCTTAGCCATTCGTTCATTTTAAAAAGCCCATAAGTCTCCGATGACAGTAGTCAGTGTATATTGTAGGCCTACATGCCCACAGCCCTGTGTAACTTTACCAAAAACCACTGAATTAATCAGGAAATCGTCTAAATATTCAGGCAGTGTTTTGCTCTTTACAATACAAATGAAATATTATTACTTCGCTAATCCAATATTAATCGACCACTGAAATGTTTTCAAAATAATGACAGTGCAGGGTCACAAAACACCGTAGACGTTACATGCCATAGCTACAGTTACTAAATGCAGGGGTCATGAGTTAATGATTTGGGTCATTTCCCTCTTGTGATAATGAATCACTGTTACAAAATAACAACGGCTGAACAGAGGGACACATAAAAAAAAAACTGACAAAGAAGACCAAGCATCGCTATGGTAAGCAAGCACATTTACCCATTCCATGCCAAATGACCACAGGTGTTGTCACGGCTGTCACAGCGGACAGACAGAGAAATAAACACAAAATTTTCACAAACATCGTCGTCTGCTCTTCGCTTTTCCAGATGTCGACAGCAACTTGCTAAGTGGGCTGGGCAGCCGCATTTTCGCACCAAACATTGCACCAGTTTGTTGTGAATCAAACCTTATATACATTTCTTATTACAATATCAGACAGAACTCATTTATACAAAAATAACAAAATATTGTTTTAGAAAACTTACTATTCATTGTAACATGAAAGTACAGCAAATGTAGCTGTCCAGCAGTGCGGCTTGGAATCTTGCGATATACTGTCTAAGTTGCAGTGTTTTGAAATTTAGCGTGGCGTGTTGTACCAGGTTATATTATAATCAGACGTGTGTTTCGTCAGTGTGACACGTCTTTGCCTGGTAAACATGTCGCTTACCTGCTTGAGATGCAGTCGCCTTTTGTATTCAAATGTTGCATTGTCAGTGAAAGGCACCTTGAAGCAAAGGGTATCCCTCAAACACACGAAGGTGGCGACCCCACCAAACAAATTCATCGACATCTACAGAGATTATCATGGCCATTTACCTGACGAAGAATCCGCCAAAGACTTTCTTGTCGCAATCGATTCCAAGGAAAGAGAACTTCTTCTACAGAGTCTGCTTCATTTCGAAGAAGATGAGAAACATGCGGGTAAAGTGATTAAACAACAACCGTCAACTGTCGATCTGAGACGACTAAGGGAGCTCCTGGCATCTGGGTACCCATCCAGGCTTTGCAGTTTTAACTTCACGTTATAGGCTGCTAGTCTTAACATTCACAGCTCAAAAGTACACTTCGCTAACTTTATCATCGATAGACAGACAAGAGAAAAATGTTAGAGGTAGTAATGAACTCAAAGAGGGCATGTTAATGTTTGTACGCAGATATAGCTAGCTTTATTTGAAATTAATCACTAAACAATTTTCAGCGGTATGATACCCTGTTACAGGAGCTCTACTGGTACTCCAGTTTGGTTTCTGACCACATACTGATATATGACATATAGTATGTGGTGAGAGACTAGACTGGACTGTGTAGATAAGAGCTCTTGTGTACCATGTGTGATGCACACGTTACATATAGTTTCTGTGTGACGGTCACTCGATACAGCTAATCTAGGTTTTAAAACGGTCATGTCTGTCATTCCACTTTTCAGACTGGACCATTTATTGCCTCAAACTAACGATGCTGTCTGGCTTCAGATATGCTTATCATTCATCCCTGTCCATTTCCTGAATATAATGTCTAATATTTTAGTTAAGCTCCAAACTGCTTAGTTTGAACCAGAAGTCCATGTAAAGAAAATGGGATGTACAGCCATTTCTGTAGTCAGGCAGTGCACTACTCCTAGAACTGGCATAAGAACATATCATCTGATGGTTTCGTTAATCCTAATGAGAGTTTGATACATTTAAAAGTGGATGGCTTTCTGACTAGATTTTATCAAGCTCTCTGATGGTACATCAGTATGGTAGTTCTACACAGAGTGCTCACAAAAGGCAGTGTAACTAAATGACTAATTAATGACTGTTTCATGCATTTAAAAGTTATAACGTTTGCTTCAGTGATAAGTTTGCTTTGTATGCTTTTTCTTTGTGTCATGTCCGAGAAAAGGATGGATTTTGACATATTGGCTGTGTCAACATGACGAAGATCAACATTATATGTCAGTACTTAATAGCAGTATTCATGTGTAGGATAGTATATCACTGGAACCCAAGGCCCTGCAATCACTGCTTATCAGGCCCCGGTGACTACAAGGGGTCGACAGTGCTTGTATGGTGATTTGAGCAATCTTACATTCATGGACATTGTTGAAGACCACTTGTCTTCCACCATTATGGTGTAAATCTCTGTAAGCCACATGTTGGAAATTTCGTAAGTAATTTGCCAAAGCTTGGTAGTTTATGTTGGGGACTCTGGTTTCCTCCAAGTGTCTTCTTATGAATTAAAAATTCTTCAGTATGGTGTTAAGCAAATACAGTCAAATAAATAACCCAGGCTAAAGGGTGTCATGAGGCTATCCAGAAGTGAGGGTCTAGTCTGTGTTATGCCTGAGGAATATTTGTATACGCCCTAAAGCTTCATATGCGGGATAAGTGAACATGCTGTAGTAGAATGCTTGCAGTTTGGTATAGGAGTGTTGGTGGTAAACTTGTGTGGCATATGGCCAGAGATCCTGGGCCGAGATCGGCTGTCATTTTTTTCATGTCTTTTGGGGGTCTCCGTGGCTGAGGGGTTTAACACCGCAACATGACACAATGACTTGTGAGTTCAAGTCCAGCCCAAGCTGGCCTTCTGTCTTAGTAGTGTATGTACATGCACATACAGGTTTACGTGTTAACATGTGTTTTGAACCTTCATGTATTGATTCCTCTGACACTATTGCTGACATACTAGCCAGCTGATACCTGATTTATTAAAACAGCACTAATATGAGACAGGGACAGGGAGGGTGTATTGGTACACAGTATGTATATAGCAGACCATACACATTTCTATTAATCTTCAACAGTTGTATGTGTGCGTTTTTTGTGACTTTGTCATCGTTAAATTTAAAGAAGCAAAACAGCAAACCATAATTAATGACTATCTTGGAAATGCCCAGAATGCACACTGTATATTAACTAGAAATTGAAAGTAATTTTTGTTAGTGCATGCTGTGTCAAATATTGGAGTCAGTCAATTGTGAAGTTAACTTGAAACTATTAATTTTAATTTTATTTATGCATGTCACGCCAATGGTCTAATCTACAACTACATTATATCGCTGTCATTATTAAAATAGATTGTGAATTCTTTTCTTACAGCTGAAGCTGCACCTCCAACTAAAGATCAACTTCGTCTAGGTAATGTATACTTAGTAGAGTCTTGTATGTAGAACATGTATTGTGGAGAGATTATAGAGAAGGCTCTACCAGTTCACAGTCTACCTATGCTCGAGCGGTGATATTTGGCCACAATCCAATTGGTCTGTTTTCCAATTTGCGCTTCTCTTTTATTGTTTGAACAGTGGGATAGGTATATTATGAGATGTGAAGTTTCGTGTGCTGGATTTTGGTTAAGTCACATATGCATTCACAAGTTTTTCTTCAAGAAATGTGACCCTCTTTAAATCTTCCACCTTAACAACCACTAAAGCACTTTTTTCCAGTAGAATTTATGCATGCCATTATTAAGAAAAGGACCCTTAAGTGATTCATTTGTGTCAGTATTAAGAATGCAAGTTTCATAAAATAGATGAAAAGGCAAAACTGTGCAAAGTATTTCTCTTCACCTCAGAGCTGTCTCAGAATATTTCAAAAAATTGGTTGAAGAATAGGGTAGGTTATGCACCAGTTGTAAACTGTAAAGTACACATAATTACACCTCCCTGACACATTTTTTTCCCAAAATGTGCAGCTTTGCATTGAAATTTTCCCAATTGTGAGGTAGCTGGCCCATTCCCAAATCTGTGGATTGCGAGCTCTGGGGGCTGTTTCTCAACGGTACCGTAATGCCTGTCACAAATACCAAAGTGGCGTATACTTTCAGTGTGCGATGTCATGGTGATTAAAGCAGCGTGATGGTACAACCCCTTGAGAGACAGCCCCATCTCTACTATTAGCAACATGTACGACCTGTCCATATGCATGGGCATGTAGGTGACTGAATAAACCAACTCAAAAACCAACATTAATCACATAGGACATAGCTGTTCTATTTCCCTCCTTGGTACAGTTGTCTGTAAAGCTACAATATCTGAATGTATATCCCAGATGAAGCTGTCAGTCCTGGGCCATTTCTATGTGTAAATCCATTTTCTTGTAACTGTTTTGCAGAAAAGCCTGTCTAGGTTATAACACTCTTAGGAAACATGTTTTATAAGAAAATTTGTATTTTAAGTTTAACAAAAAACAGGTATTCTAAACAATTTGTTTCCCTGTCAAACTGACTTCGTACATGTACAAATAATTACTGAGTGCCTTGTCAGATCAAAAGTTGGGAAATTTTGTATGCATGTTAACCCGTTCATTTTACATGTACTGTTTTTTGTTTAACATATATATGTATGTATATTTAGTACATGCTACAGGAGTTGGTATAAATAGACACATTTACGTTGTATGTTTTATAAATTTGACATGTCTCTTTTGCAGTCTTACTGCACAATGCTCTTCCCTTTATTGGGTTTGGATTCCTGGACAACTTTATGATGATAGTAGCTGTAAGTTTTTATTAATTGTTTGAAGGAGAGTCGGAATTTTTTAAAGCGTATAGAATTGTACAGATATACGGGTTGACCTGTTATGTAATCTTTATTACAAACCAGAATACTTGTAGTTAAGATGTTGAATGATGTGATTTATGTTGTTTCTCTAACCCAATTCATTCAGCTTGGCACAACCTGCTTTTCAACAATGTAAAATTTCATTTCAGTGACATGTGCATTTTAAATTTTAAAACCACATTTTAAATGAAGTAAAATGTATTGTGGGTCTAGGATCAAGGGTGTTGTTATAATTGCAAAACCTACTTGCCAACTGTTCAAAGTATGTTGCATGGGATATTAAGTACATGCATTTTGTCATGAGGTTATTTGAACGTTTATGTGTAGTTCACTTCAGTATAAGGTAAAGCATATAAGCGTTGAATGGAGCCTTGATGTTGAATGTTGAAATGTATAATAAGCATATAAGCGTTGAATGGAGCCTTGATGTTGAATGTTGAAATGTATAATAAGCATATAAACATTGAATGCTATCAGTCTTACCAGTTGTAATATCGTATGCATACATACTTTCATGTTTTCAGGGTGAATATATCGACACAATGTTTGGGGCAGTGCTGGGCATATCTACAATGACAGGTGAGTTCATTGTGTACAGTTTGAGCATACTGGTTTCTGATGCATGAGGCTGCCATTAGAATCACGGTAGCCTGAATACTAGTTTCCTTTATTTTGAAATCTCACACATTTGGTTTCTCATTAACCCTTGATTTAAGGTTTCTCTTACCTGCTCTTCTGATTTTTTATGGTTGTGTGATTTAGAAAAAAAAACTAAAACAAAAAACAGTTCAATATTAAAGACTTTTAAATAATATGGCATTTAACCTGTCTCTTTGCACTGATCATCACTCAGCAGGCTGAAATATTTTCTGTTAATAAATAAAATATAAATAAAATTATTTTGTAACATGTAATGTATGAAGCACATTGAATTAATTTGTCATTATGGAGCTAACAATGCAACGACAAAAAAGTGAAAATTTGAATTAGCATCACATCAGTATTATCAAAATTTCAACTTTCACAAGGGTAAGCACTTTAACTATGCTTTAGATTTTGATGACACGTTGAAAATGGCTTTTCAGAAGCTGACCCAGGGGCTTGTTTCATGCCAGTTTGGACTAAAGTCCAAAACTTTGATCTTTTTTACAAAAGCAGATATTTGAAGCTGGATGCTGGCACTTGGTTGAAATAGTACTACAACAGCACACAGCATAGTCAAAATTTGTTGATTTGATACATATAGTTAAGAGTTCAATTTTGATTACAAGTTTAAGCCAAAGCCTGAAAAACGTTTTCTGAAACAGGCCCCAAATTCTGTCTTTCCTCCACACCAAATGTATTGATAATACATACTGGGTCCTTTCTCTGTTTTTCAGCCGCTGGTCTCGGTAATATGATATCGGATGTGGCTGGTGTAGGGTAAGTCAAAGTCCCGAGACTGGGACTGGTTGTTCACTGGAATTGAGAAATGGATTAAATTAAAGCATAAAGATAGCTTTATAGCCTGAAGAATTATTGATCTAACTGTTTTGAATGTTGGTATTTCTTTGCTGCGTTGTTTGCATGAAATGCCAAGTGTTTCAGCTTTCAAAGAAGATTGTCAGGTGATGGTATTACTTCCTTCTTTGGTCACTTCTTACATGAAGGTTTATGTTATATGTTAATACTTTTTTGACATGTATATAAACTGCATGCACATATACTGTACATGCCATAGGAGTAGGTGTGCCAGCAACTTGTAGATGGTCATGGGTTTCCCTCAGGCTCTGCTTGATTTGCTTCCACCGTAATGCTGGCCGCTGTCGTAGAAGTGAAATATTCTCGAGGATGGGGTAAAACAAGAATCAAAGGAATAAATAAATCAACAGAAGTATGAGTGTTGAATAATGGTCATTTTGGTGAAATCATGTCTTTTATAATGTTAATAAAGACATGTGAGTTTCAGCAAAGAGGTGAAGTAAGATACCATACATGTAGTAAACGTCTCTTCTTGACATAGTTTAAAATGTGTGTTTTTGCTTCAGGTCTGCCTCATACGTGGAGACGATGGCTGCTAAGGTGGGTGTGAAGGCTCCCCCGTTGACCCCACAGCAGATCCTGTTGAAGAGAACTCGCCGCTACTCCAACCTGGTGAGCTCATGGATATCACTAAAAAACACCCAGCTTAATGTGCTCTGTAACTCAGTGAAATAAGGAGTTAGCGGGGTTCTAAAAGCTGCTTGTCAAAAATATCAACAAAATAGATATGGAAAAGTTCTGTTGGTCTGTGTGTACCCAGTTTTTTCCCGAACAAACTTTGAGAAGCAAAGGCATACATTAACACTGTGGTTGTCTAGCAGTAGTTAGCCAGTGTTTGGCCTATTTTGGTTTCCTACAAACACATAAGTAACTGGGCACCGTCAGCATATAAAATGTATTGGAATGAAAGCCATTCCATTTTGAGATGTCTTTGGTGGCCTAATGATGAGAGCTTCTGCCTCGAAGTCAGGAGATCCAGGATCACTGCCAGGTTGTTTCATACCAAATTTAATTTAAAAAATGGTACATGTTGCTGCCTTGTAGGTAAATGTTAGAACAAGGGAACAGGGCTGGTTGGCCAGGTGTCAGTGTAATGTGACGCAGTGGGATGTCATGTCTGGTGTCTTTCACATGATGCTTTATTTGCGGCAGCAGTTTGGCAGTATGGACTGTTCCTTTCACAAGAAAACACTGCATACGTACACACACCTAATGAATCCTCCATATGACTGAAAAATTGTTAGTTACAATGTAAAACTCTAAATGTTCATACATTACATTTTACTGTCTGTGAAAGGTGTACTAGTGGCAAATGAGTGACAGACCACTGAATACCACATATAACGTAGAGTTTAGCCGAAAATTTCTGGCCGTAAAGTTAAGCCGATTAGAGTTGCTGAAGGAGATGATGGGAGAGTGATCAGCCTCCAGCTGTGCAGTGGGCCCAGTGTGGTGAAGGCTGCTGGCCCTCGGAAGGGTAATTATACACCCACTAGCTCATCTAGACCCTCACTAAAACATTGTTTTCATCTTTGTGTCTGTCAGTCGTCGAAAAAATATGTTTTTTTTTTAACTTTTAACTTGCGGAAAATGCTCTAAAATTTTCCCCATCAGTTACTTCTGCACAGTCTGAGTTGGGGGTGACTTGACATATGAGATATTTATTTATTTATTTATTTGATTGTTGTTTTATGCTGTACTCAAGAGTATTTCACTTATACGACAGTGACCAGCATTATGGTGGGAGGAAACCGGGCAGAGCCTGGGGGAAACCCACGACCATCCGCATGTTGTCATATGAGATATTAGCTCTCCCATTAAACTTCATGAAGGCTTAGGTTGCTAATCCACACAGTATGAGGGTCAACTACAGTACTTGACACTGAGGCTCCTAGATTTCCTGACCAGTCACCACCAGTATATTTACTCATGAATTGAAGTGAATAAAACATCAAGCGGCAATTGCAACAAACTTGTATATTCCAAAAATGTGCACGCTAAACAGACCACTTCAAGTATTACTTCTGGGGTTCATAGGTTAAATTTGTGGGTTACACTTGCTGACTTGATGGGCGAATGCTTAGCCTGATGATAGCATTATCCGGGGAATGGTGTTGTCCATTCACAGCTGTATAAATACGTTTAACAAATTGACGTACAAAGGTATTTCAGCAATATAGGTCTGATTGGCAAGTATCAGTCGTCAAGCTCTCGTAAAATAGCAGTGGAGTTTGCCACGTCTCACCCACATGTTGTTTCATGCTAATCGAAACTCTCTTCCCATTTTAGAAGAATTCTATTTTCCCGCCTTATCAAAATTGGGTACCTTCAGTTCAACACAAAAAACACATTTCAACAAAGTTTCCTAAACTAGATATACCATGTGTTCTAACCTCGTTCTCGCATTGTTATGACAGCCGATTGCCATGCACTGGACTAAGAAGTCAGAGTCGCATGTGCATAAATGTCAACAGGTAACTGACAGCTTACCGATTTCAACACTGACCAATTAGATGCATTTATTTTCACTCACTGGTCCCTTTAAATAGACACAATTGTGAAATCCCCTGCCGAATCTGAACTAGCAAACAGAAGTCCATTAATTGAAATAAATCCACGTGCCAGGTGAAATGCATGTACAGTAATTTTCGTGAGACCGCTTTGAACCTGGCTACTAAGCCATTTCAGTAAAGCCATATAGTCATGTCTTTCAGTGGATTACGCGACACAGGTAGCCCATTTACAGTGAGTAGAATTAAAAGCCCTTGCTAAAACATCAGGTAGTCGGATTGGGTCTCTGCTGTGATTGAAGGTCTCCTAAACCATGGTGAAACTTCAAAGACTATACCCAGAGCTGTGCAAAACTTTGGGATTAGCCATGATATCAATACAACTCGGCTGTTTATATCTGAATTCTTAATAGCTTATACATGTAATTTGGCACCTCCCCCCCCCCCCCTCCCCCTTCCAATTTCCATGTAATGAATGCTATTGTTAGATCAATACTACACTTGCCTACACTGGTAACGTGTGATCATGAGTTCTGATAAAAGCAATTTGCGTGAAAATGGATTTTCTTGCTCCAACATGTAAAGCCGAACCTAATCACGGTAAGTCGGAGCAGTGAAGTGTTGTATTTATGTATGTAAATTAGCTTCTAAAATACATATGGGCTTTTATTTACTTTATCCTAGACACATATTTGTAGTGCGGTGATGTTTTTAAAGACCTGCGCGCTCATCAATGTAGGCCTATTTGTTATTGATCCATCGCCTAATCTCAACCTGCCTGCTTTGGCACGACATACTCTCGCAGACCACGCGTGAAACATGCATTCTGGTAGAAGGTATGTAGAGATGGTAGGCCTACCAGTGCTAACATTTCGTTGCTCACAGAAGCGTTTTGGCATGACTCACTCGGCACGCCGTGCGTGAGATGTGCATTCTGGCAGTAGCTGTGTAGCGATTCTACAGGAGCTATCTGTTGCATGTTCAGTCATGTGTGAGGGCATTCATTGAGCTTGTCACACTTACTGTGATCAGGTGAACACGCACCTCAGACCCCTACTGCCCTACAGCTGTGTCCAGTTACCAATTGGACACAAGGAATCTTGGGATACACTTCTCAAAATCATCAGCTAAACTCTGTGTGATATACGATACCTATTATACCTAGATTGTCAAAGTATATATATATATATATATATATATATATATATATATATATATATATTAGGAAAGTTGAATCATCTAAAATTTCATGGAATTTTTGCCAATTCATCGTGGATCATTGTTAATTTTTTAGGGGATTTACAGATATAAAATCAGATATAACTTCATATAACAGGGTGATGATTTGTTGAAAAATTCAAAGAAAATTTACTGTTAATTGTTTTGGTGGATGAAGGGAAGAGTGTAAGAACTGCAATCCTTCAGCCTACATTTCCAAAGGTATAATGCATAAACATTTAAAAATGAAATAAATATTAAATAATATGATTAATATTAATTTGCTAAAAAAAATTCTACTGCGAAGATTATCGAAGCTTAATTACCCATGGCTTTTGAAGATGGATTAAATGCATATGTACATGTAACAAAAAAAAAAAAAACAAGTATATTTTGAATGTATTCTGTCTGCAGGGCAAAATGCTGGGCGTGTCCATCGGCTGCTTTATCGGCATGTTCCCTTTGTTGTTCTTCAAAAAGGATGAGTGTGATGGGAATCATGAACCTGGCCCAAGCACACCCGTCGCGGAACAGACAAAGAAATGAATGTGTTCTGTACCCAGAGCAGGTCCTGCGTTATACTCTGGTTTGCTGGTGCTGCGGGACAGGGGACATAACTCTTGTTGCCACTTGTCCAGGCCTTCCTACCCTGTATCCATCCTACTGCCTTAATTCATGTGGTCAATTATGTCAACATACTGCCAGTGGACACTGTTTCTCCACTGTTTCTTCCTCAGCTGAGAATTTTAATCACATGGGGAGAAGGAACCGGGACTAGATGCTGGAAAGCTGCTCTGTTTCATGGCTTTTGGAGAATGCACAGGAGGGGTACAACAGGGCAATTTAACATGAAATTCATTTTTCTTGAATTTTTGTCTGTTGACAGCCTGTAAAAATTTCTTATTTTAATGGATATGTTGGCTGACTTTTTTCTACAGAAACTGTCTCGTTGTAGGGTAAGTTTTTTTTATTACTTCCGCCATGTTTTGATGGTGTTTATTCGTATTTCTGAGTGTCTGTCAACAACTTGTGAGGAAAAGTTAGGGTAAGATTTGGATGAAATTTGCTTGTGAGCTGAGTGCTAGTCCTATAAAAATTTTGGTAATATCTGGATATTTGTCTGAATGGAAGAATATTTTCTCATGATTCATTGCCATGGTGAGAAGGGTATTGTCCCGTCGTAGTGATATGTACATTTAGCTTTATTCCTAAACTTAGTACTGTTTATCTCATTCATGTTAATTACCTCGACTTGTAGGAGGGAGTTTGGTAAATGGAACAGCCGGCTATAGAAAAGCTGGAACTGTGGATTGCCACTCCCAGAATTTTCTCTTCTCCTGACTTCAGTCTCCTCCAGTATTTGATCATGTGATGCCACATTATCTTGGTTGTAGCTTGTTGTACCTACATATGTACATGGAGATGCATAGGTAGTACGGTAGTACCTCTATACCGGGTAGTGACGGAAATACGGATTTTCATTTCAAAACCAGTTATCATAGATATCTGTGATTTTAATTTCTTTTGTATATGTTTAGAAACATGGGAAGGTGTGATTTGAAGCTTTCAAAAGAAAAACTAGTCTTTGTTGATTGAAGTTTCTTACATTCATGGTTGTTTATCCATTTATAACACTCTGGCTAATCAGAATATATAACTTCTGAGTGGCTGCTTCAAAAACAAATAGCTTAACCCCATATCTTTAATAGCTTTACCAAATACCAGGTAAACTTTTTTTAAGTGTAATGTGAGTTCTGAAAGGATGAATCTGATTGGTAGTAAATTTTATTCATTCAAAGGAGTACTATTTAGGGAAAGCATAAATGGGTGATGTACTTCATCCCCCCCCCAACCCCCAAACATTTTCAGACAGCTACCAGTTCTTTTACACAGCTCCTGGACTCCAACCACTTGTAAATTGAATCAAGTTACTCTCCCGCCCCTGCTAACATCTAGTTCAGTGATAAGTAACCTAAGGAACAGTTTCTAAATCACACTTTAGCGAGATCGAGGCCATGTCTGCTGGGTTTGTCCAAAGTCAGAAACTTAAAAAACTGGGTGGATAAATAACTAACGCCTTCATTGTGTTTCTTCGAGCATTCCACAATATTTTATTCCCTGTACATGAAAGTAACAATGAGTGAATGTGGTCCATTTGTTGTGTGTGACTGAAAATGTGCAACTGATTGTGTTTTGTGTTTATAATAGCATTGTCTAGACTGTTGAATGGAAATTTACATATTTATATGCATTGCCAATTTTTTTTTATTTATTAGGATTTGTTAACACAAGCAGTAAATATACATGTGTAAATGTTGCTTTTTTAGAGATTTGTTAATAGGCACAGTAAATATACATGTAAATGTTATGGTTTCTCAGATTTTTGAGTTTAGAGATCTTTAGATGTGATATACATGTATTATACTGATATAGTTTGTTTTCAGGGGATGCTTATTTTTTATCACCCATATTTAGATATGTTTCACAAGCACATACCACTTCATATTCCTTCACCACTAGAATTGTGCGGCAGCATTTTTTTCTCAGATTATTACGCATGTAATGTTATTATTGAACAATGTTACCATGGCAACATGGTAGTAACAGCATGTGGCAATATGGTTTGAATGTTTTCCTCATTTGGAAACTGATACAAGTGTTACAGAGATGCAGAAACTAGCAGAGCTGCCAAGACTAGTTTGTACATCATTTTTTTTATGCTTACTGCACGAATGTTATAACTTATTATTATTAGTTCATTTTAAGGTTTTATTTTGCTTGTATCTGTATGTTCAAACATATTTATCATGTTGAACATTATTTAAACTATAAAATAGATGCTTCGTACAAACATGTTTAAAATTATGTTTTTCGTTAGCATATATTTCAGATGAATTCTAACTGAATGGTTTTGTATAGGCCTACATTTAGGGATATGTATATGTATATATTATTATATCCTTGTCATGTGTGTGCAATTAGTTTTTGATTAATGTTTGAAAATAATCAGGTGATGTGTCTGCAAACCACGGTAATTTTTTTGTTTTATGTATTAAGATTTGTAGATGGAAGGGCACTGTCAGTGACTGTAGGTCAAAATCCAAATCCATTGTAATTTGTTTTAATGGTAATGCCTTGCAGATACATAGTTAATGTCTGTGTTTCACAATGAAATGGTCTAGTTTCCTGTTTGAAATACTGTACACTCTACCCTCCAGTCATACCTCTTATGATAGGTACTGTTTAATTGTTCTGTAACACGATTCACAGTCTGATGTGTAGTTTGTGGCCTTTTATGAAGCCACCTCACTTGTATAGGCCTGGAATTCTTAACCATTTTTTTAAAACCTTTTAGTACAGGTGTCTCACAAAGGTGTAATGAATTGGCTAGCCTCTCTGTATGTTCGTCCACCCATGTGTGGGTGTATTTCACATTCAGTATGGTTGTGAGAAGGGGGCCGAGGTGACTAGCCAGGCGGCACAATTACACCATACCCTCACACCAGTCCTGTCGCTGTGAGTCCAGCTCATGCTGGATTCCTATTCGACTATATGTGGGAAGGTCTGCCAGCAACCGGCAGATGGCCATGGATTCCCCCTAGGGCTAGGGCCAGTTTCTTTTCACCATAATGCTGGATGATGCTGTATAAGTGCAATAATCTTTTTTATGGCATAAACGCTAATCAAATATATAAATAAGTAAATAAGTAAATAAATAGTGAGCCAATAACACAGGAGATGTTACGCTTTCTCAATAAACACACAGACTTGTTACTATATGTATGCTAGAGATTTCTGTGGAATTGACCTGATTGAACACTGTGTGAAAATTTCCCTAATTCACCCTCTGCATCCAGAAACTGATCATACAGTACTTGATTCTGTGCTGATTGAATGTTTGTTGCCGTCTTTTCAGGGTGTATCATGGATACCATTGTTTATAAAAGTAATGCATTTATATAATACATATAACTGTATGTAATATAGTATTTAATGTATAAGACAGACGGCATGTTTTTGTTTTACTCCTGTTTCACCATACCAGCTATTTGTATGTAAAACAGAATAACCAATTTTGCGTCTTAAAATCAGGGTTAAATGCCAAGGATCCAGGTTTGCAGTGCATTAAAAAACGCTGTTGTAAGATTCAGGGGATAGCACAAAGTTTTTCTGTTAATTTCATTTTTACCTGGCATGAAGTCAAGCAAGAACACTCAGCGTCACCAATCAAATGCTCTTCACGTACACACTAGTACAAACGGCTTTGATCGCCTTACTCGTCATATCTGCCTGATTCAGCAGCATGTGAGCTTAATGTTATCACATCACCTAAGGCAAAATTTATGGAATCTGCCGAAGATTGTGTTTTGAGGGACCCATCTAAGGGTGAAATAGTTTTATTCGTTGTAACTCCTTTTAAACCATGGTATTAGCTCTGTTCCAAAGGACTTCCTTCATATCAGTTTAGTATTTCAAACAAATTTCTTTTGGAACTGGAACAGATCTTATATTGCGAGTAGATCATGTACATATTTAAAACTTCATCAGCCATTATTAAGTGGTGTTTTTGTCATTTCAACCATTCCTCTTTTTCTCTCTTTAACTTTCAACATACATTTTGAAAATTTTTAATCTAGTGATGGTGGTATTTTTAATATTAAGTTAATAATTTTTCTTTCTTGGATTTGAAGATGGAACTTGAGAGTTTTGAGTTTTACACTTTAGTGCTTTTTAATCTAAATCTGTCTTTAGCCCAGCAATGCTGAAAATGTTTCTTGCAAAAATGGAAACCACTTGCAGAAGGGTAGGTTGTTTGAGATAAAATAAGATGAAAAAATGTGAGATGAACCCAAATCACAACACTGTAATCACTCTGTTCTGGCTATGCAGTGTAGAGCATTCACAAAACACCTGCCACAACGAATATAAATCCATGGGTGTTCCACTTATGTGCCTAGTCAGTTGTTACAGTCTGGTGAAAGATGGGGGCCGTTTCACGCACAGGCCTTTAGGGATCTATCTTGGTATGTGTGAATCCCTATCAGCTCTACAAATGATTAGAACTCTCCACTGTATAATCTGAGTTCGATTCCGAAAGGTTACCGATAGACTAATTTGAACTAGGAAAAGGCTATATTGACAGAAGCAATATGTGGCCTGCCATACCAAATTAAATGGGTATTACGTTGTTTAGATTGTAGCTGTATGTTTGTGGAATTGTGGAAGAATAGTTGATAATATTGAGATCAAGTTTCTTCCATGTTATGAGTTCGTTTATATGGTGATTTTGTACGTCATTGTTGCGGCCACAAATCTATCAATCAGAGTGGAAGTTATAATTGCACTCCAACCTGTTGAGAAGTTGCGTAAGATTTATAAAAAATTGAGATTGTGAATTTGGAATTTGAAAAAAAAATTATATTGTATGCAGTTGTGGAATTATATCTACAGGCAGGAAAATATATCAAAATACACAATGCGCAAATTATACCATATAAACGCTGATATAAATGTTGCGATTTACTTTGTGATAAGGTTGGCAGTAATACCGTATTTATCAGACATGAAATAAACCAAATAGATATGCAGGATCAGTTGTCTCTTTTGTGTGTTTTTCTTTATTGAAAAGCATTTTATGTTGACTCAATCCTCACTGTCGTTTATAGTGTTTAAAGCCTTCAGATTTTCACGGGATGCTGGTTACGCATCAGCCTATTTGACTTCATGTTTATAGTATCACGCTGCTAAAACGGGCATAGGCTATATAAAATATACATGCCTTCTTCAAACCTCTTGTATGCCTCCTGGTAGCCTGTAGAACCCTCCGAAATACCGTGATGCATGCACCAAACTCACACGTACTACGTGTGCCATATGACAGGTATACAGGTATGGTGAAGTATAACTGGAACATGTGACGCGTTTGAACCCACTCGCTGCGGATTTACATGTATGTCAATCGGAGAATTTGTAGTGAAGCAGGCGTACTGTGTAGGCCTTTGATCTTCGGTGGTTTCCCTGGAGTATGTTGCAGTATTTTTTAGGTTGGCACCGTGGGGAGAGAATATTGTTTATAACGATCATAGACAAACTTAATACAGTGCAACGAATATTAGCTGCATTATAGACAGGCACGAAAAGTAACATGGGTTACATAAATGCTACCTTTATGTTCGGTTCGTACACCAATGGCCCAGCATGCAATTAGTCTTGGTGCCGCTGCACAGAAGCCCACCCTAAATCCACAACAGATTCAACACATCTTACAGACATAGACCTACCCGTCTGTGCATGTTAAGGCATATCATTGAGGAATGTTATGCGATACGGAAACGTTATTTTACGATTTGTGTGAAATTAGTAATAAATGTCCATACCTAGGCCTGTAACAGAACAAAAATCTGTTTTATTTACTTTTAAAGTTAAAACTAATATCAGCGTCCAGGAGGAAATTAAGGATTTAAGGTATTTATTAATTAGCCCTATATGTATATATGTTCATTTTACAAACATAGGCTTCATCGAGAAGGGTGGAAAATCGATTTGCACACAAGCCAGTTCTCCCTCCCCACCCCTTAAATTTTACCCTGTGCCATAATGGGACCCCTTTTTACGAATGGGTGAAGTTGACTGATCTGGGTACGATTGCACAAAACTATTTCTGACAAATCAACATTACAGTTCATAATTCATCTGAAGTTGAAATTTGGATAGAGGTTGTCAAACTTTTAATTTTTACGGCCCAAAAATAAACTCAAAATTCACATTTCAAATTCTGACTTAAATGGCTTTGTGGAATCGGCGCCAAGCGTATGTTTACCTGTGACCCATACGTGCGGTATTTCGATGTCTTGTCTTTGGTTGAGGGGAAAGGGATGCTTAACAACATGACGGAGTTGTGTCCCTTGTTTCGATCGCTGCCTGGGTGACGTCGGTTGTTTACAAATGGCCGCGTAACCAGGACCGCACGTCGTGGTGTTGGTAACGTTGGGGAGAATCCTGCAGCTGTCTACTAATCGGTAAGTTAGCGGACGGAAGAAGTACTTGTATAACAGAGCTGTACTTTCTCAAGAGCACCTCAAAAGCACCTCAGCATAATAATTAAAGGACGATACTATGTAGCCTACTGTACTCTATATGCTTGCGCTACAATAGGCCTAGGAGCTTACCACAAGTGACAACCAAAGGGCCTAGTAGATTTTTGTAAAATATTCAAGTACCCATAATACAGCAACCAGCATAAATGTTTCCCATAATCCATTCAAATTCCTATTCTTTCAAATATTACATATGGTAAACAAATGCCTACGACACTGATTCTAGTTCATGCGCAGCCGGTCAAAACCTGGGTGTTGTAGGCCTACACAGATCTGCATTATCACCACTGAAACAACCCCCGTCACCCCGAAAAAAAAATAAATAACGAAAGGTCTGCTACACACGAAAAACAGGCCTACGTCAACTAGGTCTAACTATCTGTAGGGGCCTACACTCTGTACCGAAGACCTAGACCTACTTAGCCCCACATGTCTGTCACGCACGGCCCAGTTGTATTTCATATATTATTAGAATACAAATGATGTCCAACTAAAGGGCTCTACGACCGCTGTTGGTCGCTTTAGAATTGTCTCCATGGTTCCAAGGACGTAGGTCTACATGGAGACATGGATTCTCAACATTTCCTGTAAGATAGTCGGATCGAGCCAACACCTCGATCGACGATTCATAGATAAGCACGCCTCATATGAGCGAGCCTACTTTTTTTATAAAATGTTTAAATGGTGTAAGTATTTAAATGATGTCAAATATGAATGCTAATATCATAGAAACCTACGCAGGAAAATGACTGCTTGCAGTTGTGATATTCAGGTACCGGTATTGTTATATTTCAAGATCTTTAACATCTATAATGCGACTGAACACATGCTGTTGGTTTGGCACAGGATATAGTGTTAGCCTAAATTACAACATTTTTTTAGCATGAGAAAGTGATAACCTATCATCATAAATTATTTCCATGCCCCACTACTGTTAAAATGTTGGATTTAACATAATTGAATTTATATGTAACATGTCATGCAGTTTTAAGAGAGAAGCACAGCTACAGTTTGCAAAGCACAGAAGTCATTTGAACTACGAGCACATTAAGTGGGCCTACTATACGGACATCGCTTCACCTAATTCGGAAACGTTCTATCCATATATATGCGTTGTGTTTGATAGACACTGTGATTTGCATTTGGTGTTGCTGCGCTTGTCACGTTTGATATAGACTCAATGTTTTACGGAAGATTTTGCAAGAAAATCTGGAGAATAACAGTAGTTGCTTATCATGGAAATTGAGCATTAGTGCGCAACAGGTTCTTTAGGGAAGAACCGAAAAATTACAAGCCCTGTCGGGCCATAAGGGTCCTTTTCAATATTGTCGGTGATGTGAGAAGGACGACGTGATTTTTTTAGAGTACAGCATTTTGATTTTAGTTGAAACGTCTAGCTTCAGAACGCTCCCCTACATGTATCTTTGTTTCAAGCTTATTGAACTTATGCATATACAATCCATTAAATATTATCCTTGTTGGCTGGAAAGGGACAGAGAGAAGGGGGAAAATTTCCTCCTATGATATCAGTAGAGGGTGATGGAAGAGACAGCAGAAATGTCAATTCTAAACTTGTTGAATGGTGATTACATTTCCGTTATAGATGTGAAGTATAGAGAAGAAAAAATTAATGCAGCAAGTCTTTGGAAACGAAATTTGGGGAAGGTGTTGACTTAAGCCATCAACAACAATGACTGGGCCTATTCCCATAGTTGTAAACCGCACTTAATCTGCTGTATATATTAAACTTCTCTTGATATGCCATATTGTATCAAAGGATATATCTTTCCACATCTATTTCTGTCATTTCAAGACTTCATTTGGACGAGTGTTTAGAAAGGCATTAAATCGGAGACATACAAGGTAAATTATTAAACTTGTACAGATGTATTTTGTACATTTCCCAAAATCCAAATAGTACGCGCCTCATCAAACGACACCATATTTCGCTGGCCGCTTCAAAATTCGCCTGTATCAGACTTGTCGCAGATAAGTCTACCCGCGAGGGCGTCCCGTCACTCGTACTACACACAGATGTATGGCTAAAAGGAGAAACAGGTTCGAGTGATAAGTGAAAACAGCTGCATTCTTGGGTTATATAGAGATATCTTTTTTTTTTTTTTTTTTTAAATTTCATTTCGATTTTCTCAGTGTATGTCTTTGGTTTTGATCTCTCTGAAGTGCAATTTCTTGGTTGAGCAACGTCACAAAAATAAAACGATATACATTTTAAACTTCATGCAGGGTACTTTTTCGATACATATATACATTTGGTCTGGTGTTGGTTTTACTTTAAAGGAAATCCATTTTATAGACATTTTATTAATTTTGCATAATTCTGTTACTTGTTTCAGGACAGCCATGTCATTTGACGTAAATTACCAGCTGGTGCGACCAGCGGGAAGCACTGTGGGCAGCCAGCAGACTGAGCCCCTCATGGATAGGATGACCTGCGTGTCTACCCTGAACCGGATCGCTAATGTAGCCTGTGAGAAGATCATGCTACTGATGAACAACACGAGGCTGCTGAAACACCCCCGCCTCTCAACAATGGGCGAAGTCCTCATGTATCTCCATGGTGAACACGATGATCTGGGACTTCCGGGAGATCGGGGCGACCTCTGGCGGCGGAAACTTGCCGAACAAATCTACCTCCATTACGCCGTGCATGGCGTGGACCACACTAATGTTGTACAGATCGTGGACGCCGCTATTTTGTTGAGGAAAACAACCAGCCGTATCTTAGCTGAAAATCCGAATCGTCAGGAAACACCACCGTACGTGGACATCAGCGACACGATGCTGGACATTCTGGGCAGGATTGCAGACATGCACTAATGCCAAAAAGAAAATGGCACTGGTGAATCAATATTAGAACCCCCCATGCCACGTAATACCTTTTAGTATCTGCGGTCATTTATATATATTTGTATATTATATATTATTGTTGCAGATTTGCAAATATGTAGATGTACAAGGACGCAATTACATTTCAAATGAAGTCAGCATAACGGTTTTTGTTGTTATTTTGGCTGTTGAAACTTCACTGTCACATTTCGCTTTTCAGGTAATCATATGTACAATTCTCGTCATTGCTTCAGTGCTGCTTTGTGCTGTCTGAACAGTACAAATTAAATCTCACACAGATTTGATGTCAAATCTTTACACTACAAATATAAAAGACTACACCATGGAAAGTTGAACCAGAACACGGACCGCCGACCGGTGCGATAGTGACAAATAGCCATACCTGACCGGTGAAACCCGGTTTGTTGTCCCTTTACTTCGATTTGGGTTTTATTCTGGCTATAGGCACATAACTTGCGGAATGCCACAATGATTTGTCTCTGGTGCAGGAAAACATACTTCTGGTTGTAGTGTCTTCAGTAGTAAGCTTGGTTGGATGCTACACATAATTGCCATTTTCAAGACACTTTCACAATATATTGGCGTTCCAAATCATATCAAGAAATGGAACAGGAAAAATATGGAAGTCCTGTATAACTTATTTATTTTGCCCTAGCTACGGTATCGCATTTATTATGAGGAAGTACCTACCCAACCAATCAAAACCTCTCTTCTCCAGAGGCGAGCTATTAATGTTATTTCTCTTTTTTTTATCGCCTTAATCTTACAACCTTTAACACAGTCTCTAAAAATGTTACTTTTACCAGAGCTAAATGTTAATGTCTACTCGAGTTTATCATTCTCACCTTCTGCCACGCAACTTTCGTCAGCCTTCATCCTACAGTCTTTTATTCAAAACTATCGAACAAGAACTCAAAACTTCAGTTTTTTACAAGCCTCTTTACGACCTAAAGCTATCAGAGAATAAATCTGTGCCCACCATAAAAACGTGTAACGGTTATAATCAAAACTCGTTCTACCGATCTTCTAGGTCAGATTCCATATCTTGATTAGAATCATGTTATACATACTCTAGATAAAGAGAGTCCATGTGTATATAAGGTTGAGACGGATTGTTCGTGTTTTATGACATCACTTCCTGTCTCATCACCGTGACCCCCAGTGACCTCGGCGTTTTTCAGTATTTCTGTACAAAATTTACTAGTGGTGGCGGTGATGTAAAGCGAAAGGTACAGAGCGACGCATGCGCTGTGAGGAGTACGGTACCAGCTTCATATAAGGTCAAAGTGGGACATCTTTATATAGATGGTCCTGGAATGTGTCGAAGTATACGCCAGTCATTCGTAGATCTGGGCGCGAATTCTCAAAGGGGTCGTAATATTACGCCGGCCTAATCACAATGACGTCGCATACTGACGGTATACGCCGCCCGGTACTTGCGACCGGCGTAACGTTATACCGCTTTGAGAACAGCCGTCTAGAAACATTTGAATCTGAGCGGCATCCAGTGATTTATTTATTTATTTGATTGGTGTTTTACGCCGTACTCAAGAATGTTTCACTTATACGACGGTGGCTAGCATTATGATGAAACCCACGACCATCCGCAGGTTGCTGCTGATCTTCCCAACACCTGGTGATGGTTATGCACCATCAATTGGACAAATGAGGGCACCATCAGCCGCTGAGGACTTTTCTCTGGGTAATGTCCAAAGATAGCATGTACCACCGGAGGATCCAGAAATCGAGTGATGGATTGCATCCGCAATTATATACATACAAGCAGATCTGGAAATGGGGCAAAGAGGACATATGACAAAGATATTTATACACATAGTAGGTTCGAAAATGCATGAGAAAAAGGTGGCATCCGAAGATTGTATGGGAAAACAGCTAGGTGATCTAGAAAGAGACATCGTTAGCACCCGAAGATTGTATGGGCCAACAAGCGGTCTCAAAATCAGATAAAGGTGGCATCCAAAGATGGTATGGGCCAGAGTGGGTCTCGAAATGAAGCGAAGGTGGCACCCGAAAATGGTATGGGCAAACAGGCGATCTGGAAGTAAGGCATATGTGGTATCTGAAGATTGTATGGGCGGCCGACAGGTCCGGAAATTAGACAAAGGTGGTATCTCATTGTATGAGCGACCAGCAGGTCCGAAATGTTTCAGGCTGGGGCATCCGACTTAACATGGTATGCAGCACCAGTATATAAGAATCTATGCGTCAGAAGACTTTATACAGACCTAAGTCGATGATCGTTAAACCCCCCCCTTTTTTTAAACAACCTAAAACACCACGCAGTATGTGAGAAATGTGTGAGAAATTCTTTTAAGTAGTAAATATTTAAAAGCATCAGTTTTCATTGATGAAGTTAGACATTCTATAGGCATGATATCCAGGTCAAATCTCAAACCCGCAGTTTGTGAACAATTACCATATCGATGGAATAGTGTTAAAGGTGAGTATCTCAGCCACACTGATGTAATAAAGATGAATTCCTATGCAGCTCTTATAATTATCGCTTAGTTATACATCATCAGACGCAAATGTAACACGGCCCTGAAAGCGCTGTCCGTAGATGCCAGCAAGAGTGTATTCACGGTAGAATTTAAGAAAGAGTGAAAACACTTGTTGGATTGTCACTGACATATTCGATAGAGGGCCTTTCGCTATCCAGCGGATCTGCAACATAGCCCCTTGTATTACAAACCGATGTGGCAAGTTATGTGGAGTTGATGTAGTGAGAAGTCCACTGTCGGCTTTCATACTTTTAGCTATAGTGCACAACTTCTAAATTAGGCCTTGGGCGTTAGCATTGAGGCTGTATTACTGGCACGCCATATAATCTGACCAGGCGAAGGCCGGACATGTTTTTCTGACTGATCCTCGATGTATACCTCAGATAATAATCCTGCGGCCAGGGGACAACATGTACATAAGTACAGCTGTCAGGGCTATAGTAACAGGTGCCCCCACATGCATGACTGAAGGTCCCAACCTACGATGATGCGGACCGGGGTAGTCGTGTGAAAGGCAATCTGTTTAAGTTGTTTTGCATGTATATAACACATGTTACAACTTAAACTTCCAGCACTAGCGCTGTTATTCACCAGACGGACTACTCCAGCGGTGAGTCGAAACTTAATGTCAGTGTGTATGTGGACTTTCACCTCACTGTATTAACAGCGAAGGCGAGCGAGTGCGAACTTTAAGGGACAGTATTGACGATCAGCAGACGCTATGTCATTGTATGGGCGACGGGTGAATAGGTAATGCGTGCAGATATGTAGGTCTAGGTCTTGTGCTAAAGATATATGCAGGTATAGACTTCAGGGTGGAAGAATATTGCGGAATGGTCCTGGGTTATATATTTGATGGTATATACGTACATATGGCTTTAGGCAGAGTAGGGGTACACGAAATCTTCAGTTAATGGATGCTGTAGGCGTGCTTTGTATACGCAGAATATATCTCTTACGCATTGGTGGGCGTTTTCTAGGTTATAACTAAGATCCATGGATTGGGCGATGGGAACTTCACAAAAGTATCCGTAAAGTGTGTTAAGCAGGGTACAGGACCATGCATGGGGTGTACAGACCAGCATGTAACTCCATGCATCGTTGGTATGGCAACAACCGGCAACACTAATAGCTCTCATATAGCAGTGGTGGTTGGAGGTAGATAGTGAATAGACAGGCACATTCGACCCTTATAAAAGTACATGCAGACAACATGATTTGGAGATAAATTCATAGGCGAAATTATAATATACTATTTATGCTCGAAAAATGCCTTAGCTTTGGTGACTTGAGATTCATGAAAGTTATCACAAGAAGTTTAAACATATCTTGAATCTCTTTGCATGCATTAAATAGTGCTCTAGGAAGGAGGGAGGAGTGGGAAGGGGGGGGGGGGGGATAATTCATGTCCAATATGCAAAGGAACACGAAGAACTATCCAAAATTAAGTACCAGTATTCAAAACATCTTGAATATCTTTGTACGTGAAATAATTCTTTACCAACATGCAGTCAAACACGGCAAACTATCCAAAATGTTGTGTTAACGTTTACACATATAAGTGAATCACGGACTTAATTCACTCCTAGCAGATATCAGTAGCTAAAATGAAACACCATGAGAAATATTAACATATATTCGATCACATACATCCATTAAAATCTCACCCAACCTTTTGTTTTTCGCAGTTACACTACTTGTGTATTACGGAAATTGCATCATCAGTATGATCGCATAATAAAATACTGAAATAATTCAGTCAAAATGAAGCCTTCGTTTTTCGGAGCTACACTACTTACATTACGGTACGTGAAAGTTATCTGTGGATCTGCTGGATTTTGCACCGTACTCAAGAATGTATCACATATTCGACGGCCAGCAATGTGGTGCGAGGAAATCCGGCAGAACCTGGGGGAACACACAGGTTGCTAAAAGACCTCCCAAATACGGCTGGAGAGGCATCCAGCATGAGCTGGAATTGAACTCATTGGTGAGAGGCCCCTAGTTCATTGCTCGGCTACATATTTTAAAAAATTGGACTTTTTAAGCGAATTCTGGGTTATTTATCGTCCTGTCGCTGGGCATATAATGCAATTACCACGAGCGATAACGATAAATCAACATTAGATTTGAATAAAACTTGTGTATAAACTGATGCTTGTGAAATGTATGGGAAAAACCTGTTTGAAGACAACGACAAGCCATCTCGGTCCGTTTTCTATTCGTAATAGATTGAAACATCATGTCTGTAAATAAGGATTTCATTATATACCGATAAACATACAGACCAGGAATAAAGCATACAGCTAGGCATAGATGCATAGATGATGATAAGTGCTGACATTTGGAGCTTTGATTCTTCAAAACGAGGGAACATTATTACTCACGGAAGTTGACCCCATAATCCTTCCCCCATAGTTAACGTTTAAAGGTTATTCCCAGAGGTTCAATGTCTTTCCAGTTGTTTAGGCTTCCACACGAGAGACAAATCTCGTCAGTGTGTGAATCTCGTCATTTGCTTGAGAGGGAGTAATAGGCCTACAATTTATGCAGCATTTTGATAGGAATAGCCATGTTAAGTATCGGGGCCTCGTTGGCTTAGTTAGTTCGCAGGAGACGGGAGCCTCTCACCAATGAGTTTAAGTCCACCTCATGCTGGCTTCATGTCCAGCCGTACGTGTGAAGGTCTCTCGGCAACCTGCGGATCGTCGTGGGTTTCCCAAAGGGCTCTGCCTGGTTTCCTCCCACCACAATGCTGGCCGCTGTCGTATAAGTGAAATATTCTTGAGCACGGCGCAAAACACCAATCAAATAAGTAAATAAATAAATAAACAAATAAATGTTTATATTCAAGTACATTTTGAAGTAACTTTCAAGGATTTGTTTAAGTATGATTCAAAACTCTCAAATGGGGTGGCCATTAAATACACAGACTTCGAAAAATATACAAATATATTTTCATATATAGAACGATCAACATATTTCGTACATTAACATTAAAGACAAAGACCTTTAAACACCGTTCAGTCACGTGTCAATGGAAGTACGTCTTTGACAGCTACAGCCAAATTTGCCAGCCTTAGCGCTGGATATTTTACATCTATTTGGTGCAACACAATGTCTTCATGGATACAACTGATTGCTGTCAGAGACAGAGCCTGTAATTTGATTTCTCTGCATAGTGCAGGCTGGTAGTTTGAGCTTGAATGGGAAGAAGAGATTTTTAAATCGTGACAAAAGCACCAATACATCTAAAAACATTATCTAAAATACTGTAATTTACCGATTTGCTGGCAGCTTCGGAAAAACACTATACCGCTGAAACAAGATTAATCCTCAAAGAATATAGTGTTCAAGTAAGGTACAAGGATTAGTGTCACTATGGCAACCGGGAGGATTTGAGAAGATGAAGACATTAGAAAGGCCTAACTGTTTGTGGGCTAGGTCATCAAGCTTACTGCGTCTGCATGTACTTCTGTTTTGTATTTTGTATACTGCCGGAAAATATTAACGTTAAATTTCTGCATTTGTCTGTTTTATATTTCACAAGCCGTGAATAAGGCACCTTCGTAAGAGCTCGTGGTTTTGTCACATGTTCTAAAACCTGGAACTCCTGATTGACTGGTACTTTGCCCTGGAAAGACGGTTACGGTGTATTCGAGCGGTTTGAAATGGCTGTTCGCGAAGAGGACTGACTGAAGACGTCCGCAGGCTAAAGACGTCTGTCATTTCCTTCTGTTCTCCCCAAACTCCAGTGCTCGTTTACTGGCTTTCCTCAAACGTTTAATTAAATAGTAAGGAGGTTGTTTTATTGATTGCAATTCATCAGCCAAACCACTCTCCGTTATCGCCTCCGCACCATCAGCTTCTGCACCATCAGTTCGGGGACAAAATGGCCTGTGGCCTCTATCTGCCAAATTAAATCGTCGGGCTACTTCACCTACCTTCATACCAACAGGGCTCTATTTGAACATGAGATGTTGTGATTGGTCTTGAACAGGGACGAATTAAATTCTCTCAGTGTCACGTGATCACATTTCATTGACCGTAATATATATGCTTTCCTCTAACATTCTAGAAGTAAAGCTCAGAGAGTGAAAACGCACATACTGAATACGGACAAAGGTTTCATTTGAGCAATGGATGGAGTGAAAAGGCCAGAAACCCGTGCTGACTTGGTACAGATCAAAGATCCGTTCAATCAGACAGTCAGATGTTACCGTGTACAAGGTACCGATATTTACTTCCCGCCTTTTCCGAATTTGGACGAACGACTGAAACAGTTTCCAGACATACATGCACGAAATGACGACATCCTCGTCTGCGGATATCCCAAGTGTGGTAAGAAAATTTGGAACATGTAACGGTGAAAAAATTAATTTATGCTGTTTGACAAATTTCCATGATGGCAGGGTGTGAAATTTAATTCGTGAATAATTTACAGTTGATTAATTTTAAATGAAATATTCGTATGAGTTATTGGTAAATGTACTGGTTTGATAATTAATAAGAACTTCAGCTCCTATTAATTGCGGATTCTTGGCGGACTGACATTAAATTCTGATATCAGTTTGAGTGGGAAACATGACCTTGCCGTACTTATAACTTCAATATAGCTGTGTTGTACATTCATGGTCTAAATCCAGAATACGTTATTTTTAATTCAACTTCATTAATCACTGAGTTAACCCCATTCACCTCAGCTTTTCAGGAGCGCCTCAGTAAAGCGCATTGCTATACTTGCTATAGGTGAGTGGTGTTTACGACAATGGGGTACATTTTCTCGCGCACTGGCGATTCGGGTCCAAGCCGGATTTACCATCAGTTTATCGTAATCAGAACTGCGTTACCAATTTGCCCACAAAACGTCATCAGGAAATCAGTCCCTCTGCGTACCAAACAGGTGTCTACTTCGTCTGAGTGGATCGCCGTAATACAAACTGCGCTTATCGTTACGTGCACGTAATTTTAATATCATAGCGATGTAGTACCTACATGCAAAAGATTAAAAAAAAATGTCATTATTTTATTGAGTACAATGCTCAATTGAGTACAATTGATTAGTATTCTACGCCCTTCTCAAGAATATCGCACTTATACGACGGCGGCCAGCATTATGGTGTGAGGAAATCGGGCAGAGCGTGGGGGGGGGGGAACACACAACCATCCAGAGGTTGCTGGTAAACCTTTCCCACTTTCACATGAGTACGATATTCAAGAGCTTCCATAAAACGCTTTAAATGGACTAAATTATCGATCAAGTCAGCCCACGTACAACTCATGTATAGCTCTGATCCCCTTAATGAAAAGCGGCTGAAATTTTATGTAATTTAAAGGTATGTAATTTATAAACGAGAAAAAAAACCAAAAAAAACCTCGTGTATGTGTTTTGTGATAGCTGTCCAGAAATAAATTAAACCTTTATTTCAACTGTTTGTACTCCAGCTAATGATCAGTGACAGCTGTGGGTCAGTGATCTTTATCATGACACGACGTTTCGGCCTTAAAAACAGACTGTTCATTGTCTGTGTCGAATGTCATTAATGATCAGGGTTTTGAGGTAGCATAGTGATTTCAAGGAAGAATTGCTTTAGCAAATACCTTCCTTACATAATCTTCAAACCGAACAGTATAGGGCGAACATTTTCCCACACTTCAGAAGTCCATTTTCTTTTTTTGTTTAAGACGTCTTCTATGTGTTACAATCTATGTGTCAAAACAGACATATACTAGGCGTCAACCAAGATGGACGTTTCAGATCAATATGAGGATGGACGTTTCAGATCAATATATATTGATTTATTAGTAAGGCCAATTCTCAAAACAATGTTCAACACAAAACCACCAAAAAGTAAGAAAGTATATAAAGTATGAACTTAAGACGGGCTCATGCAAAGAGAAGTAGTCAACAGTTTTCAGTAATGCTGGAAAGACACAAAGAATGTTCTAGACGTCGGAATTAAATCAGTATCCGTATTATGTCAAAAGACAACCAGCCCTCCGGGAAAAGTTAAAAGCGGTTGCTTTACTAACATTTCGAGAAAATAGGCCCTGGCTCTCTGTATACCATACTCGTTTCTATGTTTCAGGCACACACTGGATATGGGAGGTGGTTAGTATGATTGTACAGGGAGAGGCTTCTTACAGCCCGGCCATTAAGGAATCAGTCATGATGGAAGCGGTGAGCAACGCCAGTCTAGACGCCCAGCCATCACCTCGGGCCCTCAACACGCATGTCTCACCAGATTACATCCCGTCAGATTTCATCAACCGGAGATGTAAGATCGTCTACCTATTGAGAAATCCAAAAGACATGCTGGTGTCCATGTACAATCACACCTTCAATCTTCTGCCCTTCTATGGCTATGAGGGTACCTGGGCCGGCTACTTCGAACTATTCATGGAGGGTAGAGGTAAGTTTGTTCACTGTAGATCACAAAGAGGCAATTCTTTAGGTGAATACAGTCGTCATCATGTTGAATCTTTAAGAAAAGAATTTCATGGTCCAGTGCGCATGGTGGAAAGCAATTTCCAGGTGAGCTAGACCATAAAATCCTTTTGTTAGACATCTAGAAAGGTAGTGGGTTCAAGTCATGTAAAACTTTGGTTTAGTAACTGTCCGAACAGAACAATTTTCAGGAATGTTAAATCTATACTTCGAAACAGACGTTCCTATATACAGCGTTCCTATATACGTTCCTAAGTCATTTTCCATGACAACGTTCAACAAATCCACCAAAGAACGAAGAAATTATATATCAAGTGAGAATTTAGGACGGATTCATGCGAAGAGGTACAGTCAGCAGTTTTCATTGATGATGGAGAGACGCAAGGAATGTTCGAGGCGAATGAATCATTAAAAGATATCCGTATCTTGTACCATGCTAGTTTATAGGTTGTCGATAATCCAAAATATATATCTCACATGGACTTTGATTGCGACTGTTCAAATATGACCAATAGCGCCGGAGAAGCGCAATTGGACACAGATGAAATCGTCATGCGACACACAGGATCTAACAAATGCTACAAGGCGAGATATTACGCCGTATACAGGACCCTTTGTTTTATTGCTATCTAAATAAGGGTAATTTACAGTGTCAATTTAAAACTATTCCTCTTGTCGTAAAATCGACTCGACAGGTGATAGTTTTGTACAAATATAAGTCCAGATAAGGTCTGAAGAGTCCATCCTTAAATCCTTTTAATTCCATCCTTTAAATCCAGCGAAGGTGCATGCATATCACTCACAGCCCTTACCATATATGAATTGTTTAGAGCGAGCAGCTCATTTATACACCGTTAATTTAGTGCATAAGAAATTTTATTTATTGATTTGATTGTTGTTTAGGCCATACATAATAACATTTCACTTATACGACGGCAGCCAGCATTACGGTGGGACGAAACCGGACAGAGTCAGCGAATAAATCCACGATAATCCTAGGAATGCTGACAGAACTTCTCAAGTAGGACCGGAGAGGAAGCCAGCATGAGCTGGACTTGAATTCACAACAATCGCATTTGAGAGGCTTGTGAATCATTGTGCTGTACTAGCACGCTAACCACTAGGCCTCATGAATGAGAAAAATCGAGCCTGAGAAGCCTGATAGTTTCTACATATGGTCGTATTCATAAGAGAACAAGTATAGGTCAGTCTATAGGAGGTGTGGGGCTTCCGTGGCTCAGTTGATTAGCGCGCTAGCGCAGCGTAATCACCCAGGAGCCTCTCATAAATGCGGTCGCTGTGAGTTCAAGTCCAACCCATGCTGGCTTCCTCTCCGGCCGTACGTGGGAAGGTCTGTTAGCAACCTGCGGATGGCCGTGGGTTTCCTCTGGGCTCTGCCCGGTTTCCACCTACCATAATGTTGGCCGCCGTCGTATGAGTGAAATATTCTTGAGTACGGCGTAAAACACCAATCAAATAAGAAAATAAATAAATAAATATAGACGGTGTGGGTGGTTCGAAAATACCTGTACACTGTTGATATATTATTTTTCCCAATTTCACATAGATATGAGAAATTTAAGCACCTACATGGCAACGAGGCATATCATAAACAGTAACATTGATAGTGGAACCGCAGACCGCTTTCTTGCCTTTGATGTAGCGGTGACCGGTTTTATTAAACTCTAGTAGAACATTCAGTGATGAAATTATATCGATGAGGAATAGTAGCATAGAGAATAGAGTAACACCAAGTGGAGATGTCCTTATTCCATACATGTATTTGAGCGTCTAGTTCTTCATTGAGATGGTTTAATTTAAGAATCCACATACAGTTGACGCCTGGATTTTTTTTGCAGTTGGACATCAGTACTTGTTCCAAAACGACTGCACTTTTTACAGTACCTTCGTTAAGGGAGTAGATGCAAGTTTAGCAGTACAGCTTCTAGACCCACAATAAAACGAGCGTTGTATAAGAATTTATGCATTTTTGGAATCCAGGAAAGCTGTGGCAAATCTGTGTGACAGGAAGGTATAGATATCTTCTTTCTTGAAACAAGGACTGGTGTTTTTTTAAATAGTTCCACCAGAATGTGTGTCATTGTAGAATACCTTGACCTTGCGACAGTTAATGTAGCAATAATAATAAAAGTACATGCAGAAATTGTTTATGACATTACGTTTACGTCGAATATGACGTTGTGAGTTCAAGTCCAGCTCTTGCTGCATGGCTTCCTCTCCGGCCGTACGTCTAAACGGCTATCGGCAAACTACGGATGGTCGTGCGTTTCCTCTGGGCTCCGCCCGGTTTCCCCCCACCATAATGCTGGTGGCCGTCGTATAGAGCCCAAGTGAAAAATCCTTGAGTACGGCGTAAAACAACAATGAAATAAATAAATCAATAAATAAATTTGTCGAATATGACCCGTATCAATTGTATCAATTCAAACATATCACAGTGGTTCCGTTGGCTGCTTCTCTTGGTATGAATGCGTCTTAATTTTATACTTTATATAAATAGTGCCTTATTGTTTTTGGTTGTTTTGGGGAATTGGCGTTGCAAGTATTGGAACGTCCGTTTTGCTTGACGGCAGGCTTAAGAATACGGCTTGATTTCTACCATAATACAAGACTTTATTCGATATCATCATAACCCGATACATGAAATCAAAAGACTGCAATAATTAAATAATTGTGAAGAATAAAGAAGGTTCTTGTAAATATCCAACAGATAAATAAATCAAATAATGAATTTGTTTATAACGTGAGACGTTTCTCTGTAAAAAGGTTTTAAGTAGAATTTTAGTAACTATAAAGTATCCGATGCACGATCCGAACGTGGCATGTATACTGTACAATATCCCAGATCATAACTGGTGATCTCGTCCTCTGTTGCAGTGGATTATGGGGACTGGTTCCGGTATGTCCGTGACTGGGAAAATCTGATCGATGCCAGACCTGACCTCCCTATACATGTTCTGTACTATGAAGATATGAAAAAGGTAAGATAGTAGACTGTCGATTTTCTGACTTGTTCTTGTCACCATGGCAATTGCCACAACACAACCGAAAAACTATATTATTAGTGAAAATGGGAAAAAGACCTGCCGTCACGTTCTTATTTTAGGGATGTCTTTCACCGTAAGCGACACCACCTGCCTCGTACACCCAAGCACAGATCGCGATCTTGTTGCATAATTTTGTTCATAGGGACGTTGGTATGAAGAACTTGCCTGTGAGCTGTGCTTCCATACAAAAACAATCATAAAGCTGAAAAGACGACTAAAAGGCTCTCGAATAACAGCCTATTAAACATAGGCGGAGCGAATAGAAAAGATTTATTGTCTTGGGCAATAAGATTGGAGATAATAACTTCCCTAAAAATGACAACGTTGAAGGTGAGCTATAATTTTCAGGAAGAAATGAATGTTCTGATCTACAACCAGACGCGCCATGGTGTTGCGGGTAGCTGTCAATCATCTAATGACAGACACCAATCACCGTCACACCGATAACTTCACAACTTCAAAACCGTAACGCAGACAGCGGGATCTGGATTCCAACACACAATCCCGATGGTTAAAATAAACTCGTCCAACGCGGGAGAATACATTAGGTGACATTCGTACGTTTGAGCCAGTGTTTACTCCCTTTTGCACACAAGGACGTTTGTCTGAATGTGAAATGCTTATTGCACTTTGGCGCATGCTGTGTTACCTGATGCGTCGAGTGCATAGAGATAAGGGGTGGTGTCAAGGGTGAATGTAAGCATTGTGACAGTCATTTCAAATTAAAGCCTGGTTATGATTAAACTGTCAACTGACAGCGACCTACGTGTGTCACATGTTGTGGTGGCTGGTTTAGTTAATTATCTCCCTTTGCCGTTGTGTTTTTCGGCCATATACAGATCTGTAAAATTTTTGGAAGAGAAAAAAAAGTTTGCAAGATAAAAACAGATGAAATGGTGAAAAAAATTTGGGGGAAGAGAAAATCTTTTTTTAACCCCCGACTTTTAAAGTCTTAATTGGCCAAGACTTTTAGGCCATCAAATGGCCAATATGGCAGACACAGACAACCATCTCTCACTCATAACTACATATTTTGACTAGGGTTTACCATGAGGTGAATAACTTGTATTTTAAATCAATTCTATTGGTTACAATGGACATAATCGTATATACAGGTATATACAGGTACCTGTACGACTTTGCTTGACCGGCACCGCAGAAACAGTGACCATGGAGGTAGAATTCTACCTCCATGTAGAACGAACTGAAAAGATAAGAGAGTGCATCTACACCGCTTTAGAGCGACATGTTTCAGGCAGGCAATGCATTTCCATATATCAACGAAGTAGCTTATTATTATAGAGATTTCAAAGAAACATATATGGACTAAATAAAATACGAAATACAGTGTGCTGCCCCACCCTTATGTAGCCTTGTTGAGTTCTGTCAATCTCAACTACAACAGCTATATGTGAGACGCTGTTCGAATACATGTACTTAATCCTTCCAGCCAGGGTGGAACTAAGGCAAGCTATATATACGTTAGGACCAAAGGCCTTACATACATGTCTGACGACGGCTGTGATAAGTTTTAACCTTATCGTATTATTTGGTTGAATGTTTACTTTATTAATAATAATTCCAGATTGTTAGAAGTTAAAATCTTGTTGGCTTTCCTCGTCGTCTAAAAGAACATTTTGGGACTGAGAAAGTATAATTTGAAAGCGATATTTAGTTAATTAAGGTTAATTTGTAAAAGCATTATGGCAGTGATGACCATGCAGTAGCCCGTACATATGGATGAGATTATATTGTAACCCGTATGAAGGGTCAGTTATGTCGAAGCCCCGGTTTTTAAAAGCAGGGCGTTAAAAAAAAATTCTCTTTTTACCAGGTAATATTTTTTTCTCGCTCAAAAGTTTTTTTTCACTATGTCACTTTAACGGCTCCGTAACCATACCGACAACAACATACTAAGACCAACATAAACTATAAAAGATTACATCATGGAGGGTAAAACCAAGCAGCGACAAAAGTGAGACAGTTGGCAAATGGTGAAACGTATTCGGTGAAATCGGGCCTCTTGTCCGTTATCCTCAGATATCATGTTCTATTTTAACTGTTCATCTAAGTACGTAAACAGAAGCAACTTATACACCTCCTTTTGCCACGTCTTAAACATAAACATGTATAAATTCTGTAATGTTAAGACAAGTAATGGTTTATATTCTGTATAAGAGCCGCATAGACACCTCTATAGCGCGAGAATTTGGTAAAGAAAATACAGTGATGTTAATTACAAAATGGTCTATGTATAAATATAATATCGTTTAGACCTTACTGGCCTAGAATTCCCCTAATGTTGTGTTGACATCAGATTTTAGAAAACAGTGCAAGAGTCCAAGACTTGGGGAATCACTGTAAGTCCGCATTTATCTAATCTCTCAGTTTTCTCAAAAGATGAGATCTATAAGAGTATAATTTTATTTACTTACTTATTTGATTGTTATTCAATACCGTATACCCCAAAATTTTACACTTATACCACGGTTGTCGGGTTACATTTGTATGTTGTGGAATTTGTGGAATCGTGTGCCAAAACTACACCGTCAACATTCGCTCGGTACCTGATACATCTCTTTGTAAAAAGCCGCAGACGATCCAACAAGAACTGGATTCGAACCTGTGACTTTAGCTGCGATTGGAACAACGCCTAATAATCGATTGAGCCAGCTTGTGTCCCTATACAGTACAAATGATCTAACTGCTCGGATAGTTTATCAAATCTTTAAGTCGCTTTTGAAAAACTCGTAAATCTGTTGTTTTTCTCGTATCTTTTGTTCGTATCAATGCTGTGGTTTGTTCCAGGTATTTTTTCCCTTTATATTATACTAATGTATATTTTATTGCCCCTCATTCTTTGTTCAGGATCCTCTGGCACAGATTCGCAAATTGGCTGAATTTCTGGGTAAAGGAGAAAACCTTGAGCTATACCGGGGAATAATGGACAAATGCTCGTTCAAGAATATGAAACAGGCCAAGGCCAGTTGTGATGACGAGGTGGAGAAGGCGGACTGGCGGGAAGGGAAGCCGATGATGTACAGGAAAGGTGAGCGTGAGCAATGACATTGATACCCCGCTGGATATTGACAGGAAAATTTGCTCAAAAAGTTCTCCCATAAGGAAGTATAGTTTTATTGAGAAAATTCATATGATCATATCGGTTCAAACATAGGAGATTCAATTTCCTAATTTCTTTCATGATATCTATGTATATTGCCTTTATTTCTTTTGGTGGTTTGTGATGAACGATGTTTTTGAAATTGGTCTTGCAATTATTGACCACGCCGTCCATTACGGTTGATAGCTGGTATACAAATGTCTGTTTCAACAAGACCTTGCGCAGAAGGTCAACTGGAGACGTCGCTTTCAGGACATTTTACAAAACACTGTCAGTGATTACAAAGTCACCTCATTAAATTCAAAATCAGAACCGATATTCACTTGTGTTTTCATTGGTCGAGTCCAAATCTAAATATCCACTTTCTCAGCCGAGAGGCAAGTGAGCATGTAGTCACTGGCGTCTCTGCATCCGGATGCTGAGTTGCTGGGAAACCCCCAGTTCGAATATTCTGTTGCTGGGCATACTGGGCATTAATTAAGCGACACGCGTGTTTAGTTCAGTACATGAATCTTTGTTACCTCCTCTGTTTTAGCAACACAGGGCCCAGTACTGATTACCTCAAATGCTTAACCTACCTCCGTTTCATTACGTGAGATATTATCAGGGCAGTGGCGCTGAATTCAAAATAATAAACTGCGAGGGAGATAGGTATAGATGTCATTTAGAAAGTGGATTAAGTAACAGTATTATCATTAACAGGGATTACACTTTCTGAATATAGCACAGATTCTAGTGCTGAAATTTGGCTGAGACCACTGCGGGTTTCGAACTCAGAGTCAGGCACCAAACCGCCAGCAATACTTGTCAACTGTCTAGACCACTCGACCAACAGGCCTTCCACGAAAGAATAGAGCGTAGTTGACCGGTAGACTTTACAGCGAACATGCATTACCCCTCTGATGATCACAAACGACGTCACTCCCTTAGGTGAATATATCAGATAGGTATAGATGTCATTTAGAAAGTGGATTAAGTAACAGTATTATCGTTAAGTATCCTTAGGTGAATATATCAGATAGGTATAGATGTCATTTAGAAAGTGGATTAACAGTATTATCGTTAACAGGGATTACACTTTTTGAATATATAGTTGCTTGCATAAGCAGTGTCTCCCCATACTGAACCAATTTTGTAACTGATGACTCACTGGCACTCACTGTGAATAATGTCATTCTTGCAATTTTCCTTTGAAATATTTAATGATATCCCTCTTTGTGTAGCAACAGTACACCGCCTTATCGACCTTTAAGTGGAAATTTATCTTGACAGTTAACGATTGTGTTGCTGGGCGTGGTGCATTTACCGTTTTCTTAATCAAGTAAAAATGCGTGCACTAGTTGTCACAAGGTGCACTTGACTCGTTTTTTTATAAGGACAACCGATTATTGTCGCATAATTATTGATTTTATCTGTTTCGTACAGGTGAAGTTGGCGACTGGAAGAACTGGTTTACGGTATCTCAGAACGAGCGATTGGAGGACAAACTGAAGAGGGAACTGGCCAGCTCCAAACTGCGCTTTACCTACGTGTTGTGAAGCCATTCCAAACATACCCCATGTATTGCCTGTACGCTGTAATACCCTATAGTACTGGACAACGTTCATGGAACAATGGTTTTCAGGAAAATGCGTAGAAACGCTTAAATGTGGCTGTATATCTACGCATGTGAACTCTTCACGGTAACACACATCTCTATGTGAAAACCTTACTTAAGAGGATTTTAGTAACGGCTAAACACGTTATTTGACCCAGTGATGCTTAGCGGTGAATTCTCCGGAAAAGCTGCTGAAGCAGGCCTTTATGTGTATACTTCCGGTCGCGTTTATCAGTGTATAACGAACCGGCTGACTTTGCTGTTGGAAACAATCTGCGTATGTTTTCACCATGTAGTATTTATAAACCTGATTCTTAGTTGCGGCGAGCAGGTATGAGGTCGTTGTTGTTCGGGATTGTGAACTAACTCCTCGTACTCCTTACAGCACATGCACCGCTCTCTACCTTTCGCTTTATAGTCAATGGGCCAAGGCCCAAAATTTCACATATTCGTACCACCAAGGGTGGCCAGATTTCCTTGCTATATTTAAGACAGTGCATGTTTTTAGTTCATGTTTTGTATGATAGCCCTCGCAGATAGGTAGCTTTGTATATGTTATGCCCCCTTTTATAAACATACTTTTGATTCAATGTGTTAACTCACATATTGCCAACAGTCATACAATAACAGAGCTATTTGAACCCCCAGTCAATTCAGGAACAGAGTGTTTACCTTTAGGAATACTTCCTTCACTAATTCAAGCTAATCTTTTCAAACATAATCGCAGATTTGTTGACGAAAGTTGACATTTTATCACTCTCTGGGTTGGGAGAGGGGTGAGCTACAGGAACGAGAAAGACTGCATCGGCAGTTTTCTTTGCAGTCAGAAAATGACAGAAGACATAAAGTTTATGTTTTGTAACATTTTAGGGCATTCTGTCGTGATTGTATTAACTATTGACTTCAGGTCTAAATATTCAAGTGGTAAATTCCAAATGGCATACGGTAGGGAGTTTTTCCAAGACCTCAAACACCAAAGGAAACTGCAAGACTGGATTCTTTAACACCGTGACACTCACAATCTCATTTATCTGTCAGCAGGTGCCATGGATGCTACTGAACTAACAGTCATGTTACAGTTTTGAAATTTGTCCGTGTTCAAGTCCTGTTGCCTGATGTTGCCTGATGTCCACCGCTCCTTGAACCTAATCTTCTCGCGATATTTTCATGTCCACCGCTCGTTGAACCTAATCTTCTCGCGATATTTTCAGAGGTTTCAGAGTCTTCATCAAAGCAATGAATGATACCTGGCTGCTCCAGTGCATAATAGGGCCTACATCAGCGAATGATACATTCATTAAGAAATAATTTGCTTTAAGGTCTATTCAGTTAATTCATTTATGGCACTGTGCATTTTAATGTAGTAGTTTAGAAGACTGCATTTATCAAGCCCTTGCCAAAACCTTATGTGACGTCACAATATGGCTAGAAAAGGCCACTCAAGTATCCAGTGTTTTAAAAGCAGCATACTAGCACACTAGAAAAAAAAATTTTCGTCTGACATACACTTCATACTAGTGTTTTTTCTTCTTTTTTGTCTGACTTTAAAGTAGACATTTGTTTGAACCCGTAGCTGTGTGTGCTGAGACCATGGCCCCGTACCCATTACGCTGTTTAAAGTCAACCAGATTTACAAGCAATGAACAAAACTGTCATGCTTACTTAGTAACATTTGGGCGTCACTGTTAACACCTTTAAAGCTAACTGTGAGCTTGACACAAAATTATTGCTAACCATGTACACTCAAAATATTTATCTGTTCAATTTACCAGAAAGCCTGTTATAACACAATATTATGTCATATTCAGCATAGTGTCCCGTTCGTCTAATAGAATCGTTAGGTTGAATTAATCGTTAGGCACACATTAATATGTGTGCTATATTTAACAAAACAACCTGTTGCTATATGGCAGAATACATTCTAGCATCGCTCAGACAACAGACTTTCTGTTAAAATGAACAAATTAATTTTTCAATCGCTGATCCAACAATTAAATGAATGATTAAATGAAATTTTTTGTAGATGGTTACTAGGATGTATGTAGTCACGTTTGTAGCTAGTGGCTTATTGAGTGAAAAACCTACATGGAGTAAACAGCCTGGTGCAATTCTTTGTTTTCAACTGAAATTTATATCGTTTTCTAACTCAGGTATTCAACGAGAATAACAAATGCACCACGTCAGTTATATGCACTGTGACTGAAAACGGTGCTAATAATTAATATTAATATAATCTTTGAAAGTTTAAAGTAGTAGGTTGAATGAATAGTAACAGGGTATACATTTTCCCACACAGTAGCGACTCAGGTTTAAACTGAAATGACCATTAATTGTCCTCTTGCAGTCCATGGATATGCTCTGTCGCTGGTTTGTTCAGAGAAGGAACAGCAGACAACACAGCGCTATAGGCAGGAAAGGATCCCCATACGTAGCCCTGGATGAAAACACTTCGCAGGGGCTCGTATAGTCATGGATTGCTCTCATTCAGGTTTTCCTCCGTAAAGTTTCAGAGTCCTTTACTAACCTCCCCGGCCTGTCCAGTTCCTTCTTAACAATGCTTAGCCACCCAGGGCACCTTGCTGTTAAAATCCCGAGCTGTCAATCATCCCAAAGGTAAATATCCGTCCATATTTCAGCATGTTCATCTTGCCCACTGGCTTGAAGTTCACGAAGATGGCCGCCCATCACATACACCATCCGGGTTCTTGGGACACACGTGTCCATCGTTTGGCCCGGCCAGTTTGGAAACCTGAAATCACTGGACAGGTTGAGCTTGCTGAAATGTGGATGGGTATTTACCTTTAGGATAATCGATAGCTCGGGATTTTAACAGCCCCTGGGACCCTTGGACGCTAAACATTGTAAAGCAGTGACTGGACAGGTCGGGAAGTTTAATAATCGACAGTTTTCCGACATTTTACGATGCTTTCTTTAGAGGTGAATGGGACCAATACATGACATGTAATTGAAACCGTGCGAAGTGTAGTCATCCAGAGCTACCCCATACATAACATTGGCTCTGGTTATTTGATTCCGGCGATTTGAGGTCGTTGTCTAACTGCGTATAAACCGTAGATATAGAAGATGGCTTGGTTCCTTTTCATAGTTAGGCGATTTAACATCGCTGTTTTACTGCGTACTGTAGATATAAGATGGCTTTGTTCATTTACATTGTTCGCTTTAAAGCATCCAGAGAAGGAAATCAAACGAAATTAGAGTGCGTGCCCATGTACTTGACTAGATCATGGTTCAGAATACAAGGCCCTTCCTCATTCCAGTGAAGTATTGATTCCCTATTTGTGGTTGTTTACCACCTGATGGCGTCTCTAATTTGTCCTGTCAACTCCCTGTCACGTCACATTAGGCCAATCTCTTGCAGCACTGCGCAATTGATAGGGTTTTCATTAGTTTGAGTTTGATATCAATTTCCGCTTCATGACAACACTCGGACAACATCGTCACCGGGAGCTATATCGGATCTTTGCAGGATGAGGCTCTACAAGAAGTCACACGATCAACCTGTAATTGTTCACTCTGCGGGGTGTTAACCATTATGACCAACGGTCAGCCAGCCTGGAAAGACGCCCGAATGGGTGAAAGTTGACATACTCCATTCTGCTTATTATATGTAATAACAGATGGCGTCAGACATTAGGAAAGGTTAAAGTGTTAAATCAGTGAAATCCACTTCAGTTCCATCTACTTTTCTGGTGTTGTGATTATCTCGGAACGTCACTCGAGAACTATGTTCTGGTGTATTTCTGACTGGTGATGCTTAATCAGCTTTGTTTTTTTTGTCTTTATAACTTTTTGGATGTAGTCAAGAAACTAATTTCAGGATTTTAAAGTAACGTAATTTAATGGTCTGTTAATGAAAAACTCTGAGAGTTAGAAATGTGTAATTTGCATCAAATTGCATCCCAACATATGCACTTTCCGTTGTAACTGAACTTGTTTGAGCTGAGATTAATAGTTATCTAGCTATAGAAGTGCTTCAGTGATATTACCCTATTTCAGAAGTGGAAATTTAAGTCCATTCAGTTAACCTAGACACAGAGAATGACATGCTTGTTAACTGCCTATTTAAATGTCTAAATGATTTCCTATAACGAGCTGTGTATCTCAATATTCCAGCATTGCTGTGTTGCTGAACGACTGTTACAAACATTGCCATGTCGCGAACTGCTTTGTTTTAAACAGAAGCCGAAACCATTCATGAAGACTGATTGGAAGCCGTGGAACTGCAGGCATTTCTAGATTTTTAGGCTTCCAAGCTGAACGCTTAAAGCCTATTGTTTTCGCTTGAAAGATTAAAAGATTCTTTTCGGACAGTGCTTTTTGTCGCTTTCCTAGAAAACTGCAAATCCCAGATGTGTGAAATTTGGCAGCAAAGTTTTCAGCGGTGTTATTTTTAACGATTTTGAACTTTTGTAGGTCACTTAGTTTGACGGCTATATTTGATTTTGAGCAAAACATTTAAACATCTTCTTAAGAACAAACGGATGGATCCTTTAAAACTGTGATCTACATGAAGAGTGATACTAGTTACATAAATTTGGAAAAGACACTAAAATTCCTTAACAAGCTCGCCACTGGTCGAATATGTGACATAAAGTTTTGAGTGTTGATATAACCTTGATGCATACTACTGACTTTTTGGGCCGGTGATTTCGAATCTGCTTTTGTTTTTTTTTGTTGTCTATGTCAGTATATTTTTGAGATATTGTGAAGGAACAACATGTAATTCAGGCTTTTTGAAGAATAAAGAGCAACTCGAAAAGTTACAGCAAATTGAAGGCCATACAAAATACGCTTTTTCGTGGGGGTTGACCATTTTTAGCTACCATTAATAGATTTTAAGAGAAATGGTAACTAGACAGTTATACGCTTGTTAAGTGCCTAGATAAATGCCCATGATTGCTGTGTATCTTTATACACCAGCATTGCTATGTTGCTGATCGACTATTACATTGTCACGTGGCAAAATGCTCTGTACTGAAGCAGACGCTGAATACCATTCTTGACGACTGCTTGGAAGCCGTGAAACTGCAAGTAGTTCTTTTTTTTCATTGTTTGTTCCGTTCATTGTGGAGCCGTCAAAGTGACATAGGGAAAACAAATTTTTGGAAAAAAGAAAACAAATGAAAAAGGTCGGGGCCCCAAGAAAGATAAATATATAAGAGAAATAGCTTTAATTTTAAATCAAAAACATGGATTAGAATGGATATGATCGCCCACACAAGTCAATTACAATCTGTCTAAAAACACATTATTTTCGGCTGCTAGGCTGCATTTTTGTATTATTTTACGAGCACCATCAGGCCTACATGTATATAGTTACAGTGACATGCTACAGCAAAGCGAAAGAGGACATCGCTTACAACTTGATTCAGGCACGCAATACACTTGAATTCAAGAAGACAAGGTATGTGTACACACACTGCTTGACTCCTTGTCGTCACCTAAAAAATACGTCATGTGAACATATGGCTGTTGAGACGAGCCCGCTATTACGAAGGCTGAATATATATATATATATATATATATATATATATATATATATATTTGATTAGTGTTTTACGCCGTACTCAAGAATATTTCACCTATTAATGGCGGCCAGCATTATGGTGGGAGGAAACAGGGCAGAACCCGACGGAAACCCACGACCATCCGCAGGTTGCTGGCAGACCTTTCCATGTACGGTAGCCAGCATGAGTTGGACTTGAACTCACAACAAGCGCATTGGTGAGAGTCTCCCGGGCCAGTACGCTGCGCTTGCGCGCTAACCAACTGAACTACCGAGGCCTCAACTGAATATATATCATGTCGGTGTAAAAACATGGGCAATAAATGAGGCAAATGGATAATTACTCCATTATGGTATAAGAAAAAAATCCTATATTATCATCTCCTTTTCATTGATTTTTCATCATCATATCCACAAATAAGATCTGTTTAAACCTGTATTGGACAATATTTCACTATGTATTCGTGATCTGAATTAGGCTAGAGAGGACAAAGAAAGTGAGGTGTATCTTCTTGGAAGCCATGCAGGTAGAAGTACATGTAATACATATACAACGTGAAATTCCACAAACTGTTCTGTTAATTTAATCGTCAACAATGTACACAAATAATGGTCTCACATATCAATAAAAATCCATTGTATCATTTTGGCAAAAAACACACGTCAACAACATATTATAATGATGAAAATTTTAACAGGATAAAAGTAGATGTATGTGTAAAGAAACCAAAATGAAGCTTTAGTAAACTTTTCTTGGGTTCCATCGAGGCGTTGAGAACATCTGTGGCAAAGATTACATGGACATCGACCCCTGTTAGGCCGTTAGCACACAGACAGCGAGTCAGATAGGAAAGTAGTATTGACCTTCACTAAAGCGTTTCCATAAAACAAGGTTATTCATGTCCGGCTCAAGAAAAATGAAATTGATGAAACCTCTTTTCTTATATTTTTTCGCGTTAATATGATGATTTAAAATATCCGCACAACAGTGAACAAAGCAGGTCAAGCCGCTGCAGAAATGAATGAAACAGTTTATGAGATGTGAAGTATTATCATATGTGATTATTGGGATGAGCTTGCACGGTTCTCACTCAAAGTAGATACCGAACACAGTGGCCGTGGCGAACAAATGGATGTTCTCGAAGCTGGCTGAAGCGTAGTTGTCCCGTTCAGTGTCCCACAAAAACCGGCTTCCCATCCGGACTGTTTGCTCTTTCTTCTCTCCGATTGTCACGTGGCTCACAATCTTGTATCTGTGGAGATCACATGACTGTTTATGGCGGTGATCAATCGTGGCTGGAAGGGGCTTTCAAACACAAGTCATGCATTTGAAATACGTAAGTACATCGGTCTTAAAACGTGCGCTAAACAAATCACCATGTCACACACAAAAGGGGTGAACCGATGCCTCCATTTTTCTGGGTTACAAAAACATTACGTGTATAAAACAACATTCCGGAGGTCTCCTATCGGTTTGAGTGGTCAGAATAACAGCGATACGTGAGTCAACTAGTCTCGGAGAAGGCACCTCTCCGCTGGTACCGACAGGGGACTCAAAAGTTGAACGTAACCATTCAGTATCAGGCTTCTCAACAGATTGTACCCATCAAATATACTTTATAGGGTTAGTGCGCCGACTTGTTGATTATCTATGTCACGGTAAAGATAGAATTAATAAATATTAATTGACTTACCTTTTAAATCCCAACTCTTTGACTTTCACTCTAATGTCCTGCGCCAGAGACTTTGCCAAAACTGAACATTCCAAGGGATCGTATTTTCTATCTAGAAAAACAAGGGCGAAAAATGATATAGAGAGTTCCTATATAGAGCTATTTATAGTGCTACTTCAGTCCTAAGAGACGTCAGGTTGGAATATTACACTGATTTGAAGGATACCCTATGGAATATAGCTAGCATCATGGTTCAAAATAATTTACGCTGAATAACGCTATTTAACACCTGTAAGTGAAGAGTCATGAAAAACCAAATCTTCAGCAGTTTCCGTAAATTTTTCCTGATGTGACGTAGTAATATTCTTTATGTGACGATGAAGCAGGCTGATATGACGTGGCGTAAGGCATTTACGCTGGAATGACGTCATGCGCATTTGAAAGTACGACGTCATTTGTTCCTATAAGTCAGTGATGGGTGATGTTAAGTGTTCTTGCATGATGTCACACAAGGCAAAATTGGAAACGGCAGAAAACTTTTGTTTCCGTTACATCCTCCCGAACTAACAATAACGGCTTAGTTACAATGTGTTTTTTTCTACAGTTTAAGACAGCAATTCCGACTATCTCGATCCTTATCATTTAACCTTGCCTTTAAGACATACATGTCTTAACAGTAGCTCCTTAAGGAGCGCCTTGGGGAATCACGCTCACAGGTACCACTAGACAGATTCAGCCCAAGAAGCTAATCTTGTGAAAACTTACACCAGAACGGACTGTAAATGATGGAGCTATGCACTGTTCAGAGACGGTTTCATTGATTTTCAAGTGATTAATAATGAAAGGTAAGAAATGTAAGGACCTAAATAAACCCCAAAAAGCAACAGACAAGGTTACAAAAGACCATGTGAGTTATGATATCAATGTAGTTGTAGCCAGTCAACACCAAACCAAATGAAGAATGCTATCACTTTATTAACTGTGAGACATGGTTATTCAAAAGTTTGTTAAAAGTTAAGTCATACTAAAGACTTCCTTACAGCAATGGGATTTTGGTATAAAGAATATACAGGGCTACCTTGCTGACACAGTTTTGACCACCTGGGAATTAGGATGGTTTCTTTAGGTCCGATATTTCTCATGCAGATGTTGCAAACCATAGTTAAATAAATGTTCTCAAAAGGCTCAAACAAACCTGTACATACCGTGTAAGTTCGCTGCTAACACCCTATCGAGAATTGGTTGAACCAGATCTAGCCTGAACTTGACGGGAGGCTCCAGGTGGTAGGTGTTCTCATGGTGCACCTGAATGTATCGCACAACAAAAACGACCATACTGTTGAAAATGGACGAAAACACAATAAACAAAACAAACAAACTGTGAGTCAAAGTCATAACTAGGATAAAAATGTGCATACTTTCCTTCAAAAATTCCTTGGTGAAGCAATGTCCATTTCAATTTAATAAGATTTTGGAAAAACATAGTCGAGTGGAAAGCCCACATAGTTCTCTCTAGTACTACAAACATTTGCACGATGTGACTCGTATATTCTTTCTTTGCAGACAAAAAAATCACGCAATTTTTTGTTGTTTGACGTATAATGTAAGTTCAGGAACGGTGTTATTTGAGTCATGTAATAGGTGACGAGTAACACCCTGAAATCAACTAACAAAAACTTGGGCCTCTGTGAGTTCTTTCCAATGTGTAGGTCATCTTTCGAGACATACTCAGCTACCCAGTCATACTGGCGAGGTATACCCGGCTACGGTGTCCTTTTCTTTTCATTATTTTACTCGGAGTTTTAGTTTTCACTGTTATCAAGGACGTATAAGCAAAAATTTCTGTAGTCCGAAACACACAGCAATTTCTGAAAATAAGGTCATGTATCTAGTTCCCAGAAAGTCACAAAGTCGAATATGTAATGCATACACAATACAGTTGCAATAAAAACTTCTACCAAGTGGGAACTGGTACAAGTGTGTCTTACCCGTCTGACGTGTCGGTGGCTACTGTCATCTGAGTTAGGCACATCGCAAAACGCTGTGACACTCGACCCGCACGGTCCAGGTCTCTTCTCCGGAATCTGGAACAAACTCGAGGTTGTTTTTGCCATAGTATCGATGCCAGCCAATTCCGTTAGACGATTCCCTCCACCGGCAGTCTACAATTGGATGAGCAAATGAAATAAAACAAGGCTTAAACTGTGTTTCAGAACTGGATAGGGAACGATTCAAAAACACGTCGTCTTCTGTCTTTCCACTGGCTGTACAACTGCAAGTTTCACTTTCAATGGGTTTTCGCAACATCTGTCAAGACTAACACAAAGCTAATGGAATTTCCTAATGAAAACTGTTCACAGCACAATGTTCACGGTAAAGTGGACAGACATATCTCGGCAGCTGCTGTGATAAACAAAGCCTATACATATAACGAAAAGTGAGAATAAGCAGCGGATTAGTATAACAATACCGGTCTATCCACGATCAGTATTGGGTGTTGCCGAGCAGTCACAGGCACGTTCGGTTAATTGGATATCCACGACCAAGGTGTACCACATATCAACCAAATACTTCTACTATATACCAGGCTACAGACGGGAGTCTTCCTTAAACCCCACATGCAAATCAGAGGTACATATAAAATGCTCTATAGACACTGTTTCATTGCGTGGCATAAATGGCAGATGGATGTCATAAAATGACAGGTAGCAAATCGGTTCCAGTCATCACGCAGTGTAATTAACAGTGAGTTCAAGGTATTTTAGTGGCAGGTCGCGTGCACGCCTTCCACTTAGTGCAATGGAAAATTCATAGGGCACTTCAACCGCTGAAACTTTTTCTTCATTACTACGTATACGGGTGCAATAACTGAGGACAAGACACCGACTCCCCCCTCGAAATCCTCAATCAATTCGAGACAGTATGGCCGTTTAATTGCTTCTATATACAGGACAACATCTGCTTTGGGAAAGATAATAACAATGGCGTTAACATAGTATAACGTTTAAAGATGCTTAATTAAATAATTAATGTCATTACTTCAACCTTTCGCCCTGCTCTCCTTAATTGGGTGACACGCTGTCTGATCTAAATTTATAATGCATTTTCAATTAGAAGATTTCCTTCCAGCAATCGCTGTCCCAATGATTCTGCCCCGCTTAGATAAACCATTCTACTGTACATTGATAAACCGATATGCGATCAGAAATGGCAAGGTACAGTCCCGAGAATGCAGCTTAAGTCAATGTATCCCGTTGGCCGTCAGCTGTAAAAACGAAGGTCGTCACAAGCATTCAACCAAAGCCTCAGTCTATATCGACTTCTTCACCCGGGGAACCCTGATTTCCTGAACAAAATGTTTATAACCGGCAATTGCTGCTGATGTAGCCCTGTTACCATGGAGTCAATGAACGGACTGCTAATTTCGCGGCAGATATAGAACATTCCATTCACAGTGGATGGTAATGACGTGACGCGGGAAGCAGGGGAGATGGTTATGGACCAAAGCCTACCAAACAGCTATTAGGAATACAATTTCTGGTTAACACCGAATTATTTCCGGTTGTATTTTTCAAAGATCATGCACAAAAATGGCAATGAGGTTCACATGACCACACCTACCAGCGGTATACTTCGGGCCATTGTCGTTTGTACGTATCACTCTAAAAAATAAAGCCACCAGGAGAATAATACCTGAACTTCGGGTCCCATGTCGAGGGTCTGGGATAGCAAAACCTCAACGTCAGGATACAATGTAGAACAGTTCATACATCGGATTAACTCACGTCCCCAACCAGCACGATCCCACTCACACAATTGCGTCCGTGTTTATACCGAGCAGATTATGAGCAGTTTTAACGACAGGTATCTCATGGCCCTCGGTGACCTGTACACAACCGACGCGCAGTAACAGCGTGTAATAAAAACATATATCTTCTTCTTGTCCCGTCACAATCTGAACCCGCGGTCTCCATGACAGCGCGCAAACAAATCCCCGATAAGGGGCCACATTAGTATCAGATTTTATTCCGATGATCGTCCAACTGTCAGTCCTATATCTGTCTCCTGTACCTATGTACACACTATATGATTTTCTGTAAGCAAAAATCAGGGTATACACAACTTGTCTCCATTTCATTTTGAGGGCACCTTAGGATTCTACATATGATACATGTATATATACACCTATATATGTATATCTATCTATACATATACATGTTGTTAACCCTTATGGTTTATCTGCTACTCAGACAGCGATCTAATGATTTCTTCTTTTCACTGTTTTATTGTTAGCCATATCCTAGATGCTACAATCGACCTTCTCCGTTATCACGTATACCAACATTACCACACAAAACAGCTAGGTAAACATTGCACGTATTTACCTCGGTCATAAATTAATATATTTCCCCAGACTGAATTCAGGCACGTATAAATGCTTGTTTATGAAGATAATGTTTGTTTAGGGAAACGTGGTTTTATGTCAGATAATATACGCGTGTACCTGTCCAACTTTGTATTCATTGTTATTCATATACTTCGCGGATTCACTTTTCTTTAGCTATATATGCAAAAGAGCAATATTATCAAACTTTTGGACCACTTAGAGTGGTATCAGTGTATTTTCCTGTTTTTTCGCACAGGATGGATGTAGGTGTATTCAGTTATGGAATTAATTTCTTTCAATGCATAAAGAATGGCGTGAGAAGTGTGCACACTTCAAAGGTGTTTACAAAGCTAGTTTATGAAATGTGTGGCATGATACTGGAACCGACAGAGGCTTTATTTAGCAATTAAACCCCTTTATTTAGGATGACCAATGAACGTACAGCATTAAGAGACAAGGAGAAGCGCCGCGGTCACATTACTGACTTCTAGGTCTCGCTGCATTAATCTCTCTCAATCGTCCTTCGGCTGTCAGTGCTTGCGAGCCGAGAAATGTGACAGAGACAAGTCTCACGAGCATATTAGGAATGTGAACAGAATGGACGGTGTCAAACGCTGCAGAATATTTACCATCTGTCACGAATGGTGTCTTCACGAGCTTATAGGCCTATACTTAGGAAAATATACATGGCAGGTTATAAATCTAGAATGCCTTCATGTAAATTGTCGCCGAATTTTATGTATAGAATATTATCCACTAGAAATTCCAACAGCCTCCTTTCAAGTGTAAAATTAATCCAATCATTTCTTTCGGAATGCATCAAAGAAATGGTCCAGATTTACTATTTATTAATAATTAGAACGTACTGTCAAACTGAAATAACATGAGGGACAAAAACATAGGTAATGTTGAACAATTACTCACAGTGGAATCACAGGCGATGGCATGTGCTTGGCGACATATTTGTAAAAACTACGATCCGATAAGTGCTTCACATTTAAAAATGTATGAATAACAAGCAAAACCCAACAAGGTTACTCTGGGTTTAACAGATAATACAGCAGCCCAGTAGGTAATATATAAATACTACAATAATAGGAGCAAGCACATAAATGGTAGTAACATTAATCTAAAAAAACAGCTCAAACTTGCAGTAATCACCATCGGACAAACTGTTGAAATCCTAAAGTACTTTTTAAAATAACATGCCCTAAATTGTTTGAGTTCTAAGGTGGGATTTATATTCATTATATATATATATATATATATATATATATATATATATATATATATATATATATATATATATATATATATATATATATATATATATATATATATATATATATATTTACCCTCACAGGCAAGGAACTCTGTTCACTCACGAAAGTTTTGTAACATCACATGTTATTTTTTATTCTTGGTTATATGTAATATACATCTATTTATAAGCGAAATAAGTAGAAGGTGAAATGATCCACAGGGTTACAATATGCTGAGACTGAGACATGAAAAGATCAACAATAGAGTTACACATTGGGACTCATGTATAAGTCTGCGGAGTTTGTGGGGCGGGGTGAGCGGGAGTTGGAGGGGGAGGGGGGAGGTTTGAGAATTTGCCATATGTTAGACAGTATAACGTCGCATAAGCCTGCATTGGGAACCGTATTTTATGGGTTTTTTTTATGTTTACCTTGCCAAGAACGAGGGACAGAATATCGAGGCAAAAATTATGTGCTTTATTCTTAAGGCTTGAAAATTTATATAATTTTCATCTTGGGTCTTTCCTTTTAATCTCTGTTAAAAGGTATGCCTACGGTTTATTTATTTGATTGGTGTTTATGCCGTACTCAAGAATATTTCACGAATACGACGGCAGCTGCCATTATGGTGAGAAGAAACCGGGCAGAGCCCGGGGCAACCCACGACCATCCGAAGATTGCTGACAGACCTTCCCACCTACGGTCGGAGAGGATAGGCCTAAGAGCCTAATACAGGCCTAATTAGTAATATATATATATATATATATATATATATATATATATATATATATATATATATATATATATATATGCAGTACATAATTTTGCATGCCGGTACACAACATTGCCAGGTTAGTGTCAATTTCACTCCTTAAGATTATATAAGACATCAAAATACCTGCAGTAGTGAAACACAAACTCAACTGGTTAAACTATAGTGAGAACTGATGTTTTGATCGGTCTTATCCGAGCCCATAGTCAGGCGTCCTGACGAATTTGCCGATGAAATATACTATTATTATCTGGTAAGAAATTACAAGACTCATCACATGACACTACATTTCAACTTGTGTTAGCTTATACGTTACGGTACTCTTATTACCGGAACGTAAAACTTTTCAGTCGGATAATAACCCTGTAGAGATACCGTAACTATCAAAGTACATGGAAGTTCTGAAACCTTTGCTCGGCAGTGTTCGGGCAATCATATCTGAAAGAAGAACTACAGTAACATACACTAGCCACAGAACACACACGCTGAGAATGGGAGTAAAATACTGAGAAATTTTGAATAAATCCATAGTCGAGCTATCCAGTGTAAACTCTGAGGTCTGAATAACGTAGCTTAGCTACCGGTACCTGTGCCGTTTTACTAGGAAACCATGCAAGGCCCGCACAGCGTTCATCTATAAATTGAATTACGCAATATTTTTGTCAACAATAAAAATAATTAGTGAAAAAAGGAAACCTCACAAAACCATTTTCCCTTTTACCTTGATATTGTTTCACCGTAAAAGTACCCCGGAAAATGATTTGTCACCCACAAATAACCCAAGTATTGTCCGAAAAAAAAAAATCGTCTGCATTTCTGAGCAATTTTCAACCTCCTTCGCGCAAGATTTCTAAAATGCACTCAACGCTGTAGCTTCAATGTAGGGCTTTGATCACACGCTAGATTCTTGCTGTAACGTAACCCATGGTCCGTAGCTTGTCAGCTAAGACAACTAAGCATGAGGTTAGATGACAAATGGATGAGATTTTGAATGAAGGACCAAGAAACACACAAACTGTAGACTTGTTTCCACATACAGGCGATAAGAATTAAGGGGAGATAATGGGCAAAACGATCTAACTACGAACATGCAACAACGACACGTGCGTTTTCTGTTAGAACAGTCATTCTGAAAGCTCATGTTGGCTCATGGTGGATCATGTAATCGGAGTTACTGGTGTTAACTACCAACTTCCTTTTTTGTAATTTGATGTTTTGATGGTACGACTGTTTTGATAATATATTCACCCAGACACTGAATTTTACTGCAGAGACGGTGACACAGTACCTAGTTTTCGTAATCACGCCTTCAACGGTTTTCTCGACAACGGTGACCCAGTCAGGTATATTGTAGTCTTATTTCAGTGTAGACAATGATTAAAGCTATATAATTTTTGAATTGATAGATTTCCAAAGGCTCGCATTGTTGAAACCTGATCGATAACAATCGGAATAACCGATAACAACAGTCTTAGACTTTCCCACAGTTACACTTTTGTTATCGTTACCGGTATTACTGGGCCAACCTAAAGGCTGGAATGACAGACAGATCGGGTGTAAAGACTAGATTTGAGAGGGGTCAGCTACACATAAGTTGGTGTAATGCAGAAACTACTGTACATCTGACACCAGTATGGCATGGCATTCTGGTCTTCGGGCCTGTCCGTGATGACTTGCAACCTGTGACCCAGTAATAACTCACATCATCGAAAACTGACGTTGTGGTGTTTTTTTTTTAATTCCTGTAAATTTCATCTTGACAGATGTGTGACCAGTGGACCCATTTGGCCGAAGTAAAGATGTATTTAGACCTTAGGGAGGACATAGCAAACAGAGAGGCTGTGAAGTGCCATTGCACTAGAGCATTCATCAGGTATTTGAAGAATATCTTAAATGACAACTAGTTCTGCTAACCTCAAGGCATAAATTCCTGATAGAGTAAGAGAATGGAAGCTTAGAGTCCTGGTGTCTTGCACACAACTATTCACATCGCAAATTTATCTAAATTATAGCCCTGTACACCTGTCTGGATAAAGAATGTAAGGTCAGAGGGTTTTATTTTGAGCCTTAAGTTTATAATGACATACCATCCTGTTGGATATATTTAAAGCAAAGGAAAAGATTTGCGGTACATGTCCAAAAAATATTGAAAGAAAATCAAAACAACAATTAACATGCTCACTAAATCCATTTGTCAAACCACACAAAAGCAAAACTAGTCTGTCAACTACAAACAGTGCATGTACTTAGCATAAACAGTTGTGTATGAGCAACAGTAATCCGTACTGCTTTTGGATGAAATTAACGCTTACAAAAAGATCAGATATTTCTTGTGTCAAGCAATCGCTGAGACTCTTTTGAAACAGAAAACTGTTCTAAGTGAACGTTTTGTATTAGGGCAAAAAATGTCCAGTGGAAATAGCTGATGTGAAATTCATGTACCCTTTCAATTTCTGAAGAGATGGTGACTTATGCAAGTGGGGATTGCTGGGGAAACCATATGGCACTGTGAAAACTCATGATTCAGACCAGCAAGAGGAGACAACTGTGAATGGCCATGTTTCTACATCTGACGAAGATGTCTCTGTCTCCGAAGAGGACTTTTTCCTGGAGGAGGAAGAACAGATGATGAAAATGATGGGATTGCCATTGAATTTTGGTTCAGATTCGAAAACTGAGGTAAGCTTTCAATCCTGTAAGTCATATTGCACTCTTTTCTTAAAGCAAATAGTTAAAGAAATATTATAAATGCTTGAGTCTTAAACATGTTAATGTAATACCAGTGACAGACATCTCATATATATCTATAGCTGACTAGTATATGTATTTTATATGTTATGTATTCTCATATGTGATTTCTTGGTAATGATTTCATCATTTTATATTGATCTACACACTCTATTGAAGATATCCTTAACATGCTATCATCAGCTGAGAGGAAATTCATGTATATGTGTAGGTATTAAAATGTGGCACTGCTTTAGCACCATGGTGTTAAGAATTTGTCACTGGATATTGATGTTTTGGAAGTGAGCCCTTTGGTGTGTGATCTTTTACAGGGGACAAAAGCAGTTTTGAAGGGCAAGAAAAGCCAAAAACAGAAAAGGAAAAAGCAGAGGAAAAGAGATTTGACCAAAGAGGTAGATGTCCTTATAGAAAATGGAGATGGCTGTGTTGTTTCGGACAGATGTGAGTTCCCTGCATTGCCTGAGAAGCCATACCATCTTCTGTGTGATTCCACAGATGTGACATCATCAAGTGATGTTAACTGTGCTGATATAGATCAAACTGAAGACACCATTGTAGGTGAGTTGATCACAGACGCATGTGAGGGTAATACAGAACTGAGAGATTGTGATGTACCAGGATGGGATGACTACTGGGCTAAGCACGGCGAGTACTTGGTGTGGCAAGGATGGGTACAGAAGTACCCAGACTACATAGATTCTAACTATATGGACACATCTGCCGTTCCATGCACTGCTGAGGTGGAAATACAGGCTGAAGAAGATTCAAAGGCAGATGCCCTAGTGAGCTCTACAGTTAATGATGCTGTGGAGGGGAGCTGTCAGGAAAGCCCTGTAGCTGGAATCAGTAGAAGTCTGGTAAACAACACAACTTATAACAAGGCAGTGGAGGCCACTATGACACAGAGGTCAGAAGTAGCAAACAATAGTGCCACAGAGAGTGTGATACAAGACACGGAGCAAGCCAGAGAGGTAGTGACTATGATGCACTCTTATTGCGCTCAAGAAGATAGTGTGAGGCATAGATCAGAGAGTGAGGGTGCAGAACCCAGTGTGGAGATCTCTGAGAGAAGTTACGATGATGAGTGGAGAGATCTGTGGTCAGAACACTATAACGAGATGTACTGGTACTACTATAAACAGTACCAGTCCTGGTATGGGGCAGGCATGCTGGTAAGCAAAGAGGAAGTAACTATGGATTCAGACGGGTCAAGGGAGACTACTCTTGATGAACACGATTCTCCTGGCAATGATGACATTAATGAAGGAACACTTTCTCAGTGTGAAACAAATTGCAAAATATATTCTGTAAAGGTAGACAGAATTTGTGCTAAAGACACTTTGGACAGCGTTAATGACTTGTCTTCGAGAGTGCGATCTGGTCTTGATATAAGTGATGGTGCTGGTGCTGATGACGTAGTGCCAAGTACATCTGACTGTACTTTGAATAGTGACTTTGTGAAGCAGCGTGGTGATGATAAATGTGGTGAGGTGTGTTGTGTATCCAGTGATAGATTAAGGACAGGTGAAGTGGGTGGTAAGCCACCTCCAAGCACAGCTCCTGAGTCTGCTGCTGAGGTTGTGCCAGATTCTTGTGAGGAACCTTCAGATGGTGGAGGTGAGAATTCTACTGGTAGTTCATCTCATAGTGGCAACACGAAGGCGACAAGGGGATCTAGGGCTGAGACTTCTCCATGTAAGGCCACAGGGAATAGCGGTAAGGAACAATCTTGGATGAGATCATGAAAACTGTTCATACACAGTGGCGAAACTATTCTTGATTCAGACTGTCAGATACATCCATTCATGACGATCAGATATAGGAAAGTTACAGAGAAATTTAATCACCTCAATCAGAACTATTCTTGAGTACACCTGGAATAAATACTGTATTTCACCAAAGTTTAGCATACATGACACATTTTATGTACATGACACATTTTTGCATTCATGGCACATATTGCGTAGATCACACCTTTTGCGTACATGACACATTTTGCATACATGACGCATATTGCGTACATGACACATTTTATGTACATGACACATTTTTGCATTCATGGCTCATTGTGCATTCATGGCACATATTGCGTACATGACACTTTTTGCGTACATGACACATTTTGCATACATGACGCATATTGTGTACATGACACATTTTTGCATTCATGGCACATTTTGCATACATGACACATTTTGCTTGATTCTCATTGATTCATTCACCTTAAAGGGCACCTTTAGAGTTTTTGGTGAAGTTTGATTAATTTCTCATCAGAAAAAGTTAAATATTGGCATCAAAGTCTCATGTAAAGGTCTTTATGTGTTTCTGAAAGTGCATTTTTACATGCTAAACTTCAGTACTGAAGTTCAGCACACAAGTCAGACATACCAGTAACGAAGATCTATATATAGGCCTGTGCAAACAGTTGTCCTAATGAAGATGACAGGACTGGAAATGTACACATATAGAAAAAAATATATGCATACATGTACTTACTTGTTAGCCCGGCATGGAAGATTGTTCATATTTCATGTTAATCATAATCATAAAAATTGATACTGTTGTTTTAATTCTGGTTTCTCCTACAGGCTTTGCTCATTCTGTCCCTCTTGTTTCTCCAGGGTGTTGCCACGGATCTGGCAGCGATGAGGATGGGAACCAGCCCCCGGATGAGGCACCCAGCAAGCTACCCTCAAGGTTAGGTCGACAGAATGTAAAGTGCCACATTACATCTTTAGCCTCTTGCCAACTAGTCGAAAATGCTAAGATGACTTAATTTCAGATGAGGATCATCATTAGTGTCTCACAACACTTCTGTGCAAGAACTGTCTTCTTGCTTGTCCTCTGATGCGATGTCATCTCACTAAATCGGTCTTACCTCTACATACTTCTTTTTAGAGTGGCCTTTGCCTTTAACATCCTCTTCAACAGAAATTTGAGCTTTATCTTTTCTATGCGATTTAACCTCAGGTATAGCCTATATGTGTAATACTTGTACTGACAAAAAAATGTATAAAAATCATAACAGTTATTTTGCTGAAAAATTTGGGAAATTCTGTTTGTAGCCATGAAGTAGAAGAGGCAGTGTCCTTGAAAAAGCGCCGTCGTAAGCAGATGACCTGTGACTTTGAGAAGATGGGATACAAGATGTCTAGTGATGAGATCAGGTAAGACGGAGAGAGGGGTGAAGGGTGGGATGCAACCAAAGTCAAGGAGAAAGGGAGATCTAGGTACAAAATGTTTAGCAGTATCAGAATCAGTACCAAACAAAACACTCATTGGTTTTTATTGGACAGCATCAGTCATGTGGGGTGGGGGAGTGTCGGGGTTGGGAAGGGGGAGGGGCATGAATGTTTTGGTATCCTGCAGCCAGTATGGGTCTGTTGACTAGGTTATCTCCCTATTGTTACGCTCTACTTCGCAATTTATCTGCCTTTTGACCTGAATTGCTGGGTCGTCAGTGGGATAAATTCTTTATGTTATTACCCATTGTCAGAATATACATGGGACCAGTAACCCTCATGTATTTTCATATCATCGGGTATCCATGTAACTTATGATATCCAGTGGTGAGCTCAGGTCAAGGATACAGAAACGGGGAGCAAAGTATCCATTGATCATGATATGTGGAGGCATAGAAAGGGAGTGGATAGGGCGCAAACTGTCCACTGGTATATCCAGATGAGGGATATTACTGGAAGGGATTGGATACAAACTGCCCAGTTTTGAGTGCTTGGCACGCATATGGCAAGAGGGAACAGGGTACATGTATTTGTGATGAGGTATTGGGTGGGGGAGAACAGGGTACAAATTTCCATGGTGAGCACATGTTAAGGATTTGGCAGGAGAGAACAGAGTACAGATTTCCATGGTGAACATATGTTAAGGATTTGGCAGGTGAGCACATGTTCAGGATTGGGAAGGATTGAACCAGGTATGGATTTCCATGGTGAGCACATGTTAAGGATTGAGTAAGCAAAAACAGAGTACAGATTTCTGTGGTGAGAAGATGGCAAGGATTGGATGGGGAGGAAAAGATACAAAGTTCTTAATAGGGATGAGGACAAAAGATACAAATGGAACATGGGGGAGTGGATACATTATTCATTGTTGACTGCAGATGAGGGGTACAGATCTAGAAAGATGGGAGGGAGTACAAAATATCCAGAAAGTAAATACAGAATGAAAACACCACCTACTTATAATGCTTAAGTGCACCTGAATGTCAGTTTCTACCAGTGGTGTTTAAACCCTAGGTTTTGTTCAATTTTGCTGTATTGTTTTTGAATTTCACCCACATGTCATTGCTTTTCTCTTTGCAACTATTTCAGCGCAGAAGGCCAGACACAGTTTGTGGGAGCTCACATTACAGTTATGGACAGACGACCATTTCACAAGTTCAAATCCCTGAACATGGCATCCAAAGCTCAACATATACATTTTGACAGTGATGGCAATCCTTTAGGGGTCAAGAAACCAAAAAGTCTCACAAAAGTCAAGAAGTTCTTAGAATTAAACTCTCGGGTGTCTGATGAAGAGAGTATAGTTTGTGGGTCAGGTGATGCAAATCTATCCACAAGGGAGCAGTCATGTGACCTGTGGAAATCAGCCAGTGGAATTGGAGCAGGAGATTGGACAGACTCTGATTCCAGTGATTTGTCATGTGACAGTGAGGACCAATCAGATGTGGAGGAGATATCACTAGCCAAGAAAGCTACAGAAAGTGTCGTGACAAACTCGACACTGAAATTTCCCAAGGACAAGAAGAAACGCAAAAAGAGAAAGGTGGTGTCAGTTCCGCTGGAGATCCAAGCTGATGCACAACTGAGAAAGTACTGGGCTCAGAGATACCGACTCTTCTCCAAGTTTGATGAGGGAATCAAGATGGACCATGGTAACCTGATGTTTGTCACTGGCATTCTCTTTCACTGCTCAGGTTTATTGGTGGAGGAAACAAGGGACTTAAGATCATTTATTTAATTGGTTTTTGATGCTGTAATGGAGGATAAATCACTTATGTGATGGCAGAAAGGTTTATGGGACAAGAAGGTATCTTATGATGTGTACATAAATTGATTGATGTGTTCTGCAGTACTTGAGTATATATTTCATTAGTGATGGCGGTAAGGTTTAGGACTGGAGATAATCAGGGAGTTTATAATACCACTATCTTTCATACATTACCTGTTTGTGAGTAAGTGTTTTATATGTACATGCGTAGTATGAGACTTATGCTATTTTTTAACGACAATACCTTATATTTTTGTTCTTAAGACTTGCATATTACAAGCATATGGTTCCATGGACCAGCGTTGGCAACATGCTGTCTGCAATCAGTGAATATTAATAGTAGTATGTAAAAAAGGACAAATATTCCAGAAGAATGGAAAAACATTTTTTTTAATTCATGAAAATCTTTGTTTTTTTCTCACCTGTCAGAGGCCTGGTTTTCTGTCACACCAGAGAAGATTGCAGAACACTTGGCAGAGAGATGTCAGTGTGACCTGGTGGTTGATGCCTTTTGTGGGGTTGGTGGAAACACCATACAGTTTGCCTTCACGTGTGAACGAGGTAAGTTAAAGCTGTGATGTAGAATATGGTGTGAAAACTATTTCATAAGCTACAGATAATTTTTTTTGTCAGTGGGAGTAGGGTACTTCCGACTTTGAAAGAGAGGGAGTACTTTTCTTCCGACTTTCCAAGTACGCTGTACCGCAGAACACATTTTTCTTTTCAAATACTCAACACTTCACTGTTTTGAGTCACTAGTAACACACCTGGAAAGTGTGATGTTGATTAAGTGAAAGTGGATGTGTACATGTGAACACATATATACACAGGCCGACATGTACAGAGATTCTTTCCGTTGTAGTTATATAGGACTAACCGGTATACAATAGAAGTAGGCCATTTAGGCTGCAAGAAGAATGAATTTGAATGAAGTTAATACATTTATTTCGCGTCAAGCTGTGTGAGGTTTATTTCAATAACTCACTTACTGACAATTTTATTCTGAACTTTTCATTCCTTCTGATTTGAAAGTAGGGGCTGCAGTATTATTATTTTTTATGGTAACCAGCCTGATGTGACAGGTAACTTTTCTTTTCCCTGTCTAAACATTTCTTGGCCCGTACTAGCTTGTTAACAACTGCCGTCTTTGGGTCAAAAGATGATAAAACGGTGGTTGATATAGGCTAAATCCAAATGTAGGACCAACATCAGAAGACAAGAATTTTTCTTCTGTGCTTTAATTATTGGGAGTATATAGTATAAATCTGAAGTGTTTCTGTGCATAAGTTGTTAGCTGTTCTCAGATATTTTTTATTCCACTGCATCAGCTTCTCTCTTTACAAAACCATGAGTACATGTATACATCAGGAACTTGCCCCTCGACGATACTCGACCGTCGATACAGAGTGACAGTTCGTGTGGAATTGAAATCAGACATTTGGGTTGCAATATTAGGCTGATTTTGTGCAGTGTAGAAGCAGAACCAAAAAGAGCATTTTAACCTTCATGGCAAACACTCGAAAATGTCACAAGACAAATATCACGGTAGGCATTCTCCACGGCTGTGGGTGGTGTCTCAGGGGCTTTGCTGTAGCCTACAGTGTCTGAAAAGGAACACATGATGGAGAACATCGAGTGCATGGTTCGTAGTGTAGATTTACTTCTGATTTAAACAGGACTGTTCGCATTAAATGTCGGATGTACGCTACCTTTCGGGAAAGGTACATTTGTCTGTAGCACTGATTATGCTGGTCACTGTCGTATAAGTGAAATATTCTTGTGTACGCCGTAAAACGCCAATCAAATAAATAAATAAATAAGTAAACATTTGACCTATTTGAATTTGACTGGTCAGAATCAAATGTAATGGTTGATGGATTTCCCCTGTGGGTTGGGCTGGGGTTTGAACTTAGATCTACACAGCCAAAGTCCACCAACTCCCTTTTTACTAGCATCCTACCAACAAAGTTAATGGGACATTCTTACCAGCATAAGTGATCTTAAAATGTTATCTTTCCTCCCACCGTAATGCCGGCTGCAATCGTATAAGCAAAATATTCTTGTGTATGGCGTAAAAAACCAATTAGATTTAAAATTAATATATAATAAAATATTATCAGTAGAAAACTAACAACAAAAAGTGACAAGTCTTGGCACTGTTTTGAACTCTAAATAAGTATTATATTACCATGTTGTTGTTGTAGTGATTGCCATTGACCTTGACCCTGTGAAGCTGTCCCATGCTCGTCACAATGCGGAGGTTTACGGTGTGGCAGATCGGGTTGAGTTCATCCAGGGGGATTTTCTGGAGCTGGCTCCCAGTCTTCAGGCAGACGTTGTCTTTTTGTCCCCACCCTGGGGGGGTCCTGCCTATCTCGACTCTGAGGTGTTTGACTTGGACACCATGATCCCACTGAATGGATATCCTTTGTTACTTCTTAGCTGTGGTTACTTCCACCTTGAATAGCCTTTACCGTTATTTTGAAGTGATAGTAAGCTTGTAATAACAAGAAGTTATTAAGGTCTATATCAGAACACATTTAGGGGTGCAATTCATGCACGGAACAAAAAATTGATTGCAATTGCATCAAATCAAATAAAAACCAATGAAAAAAATAAATATGCACTGGTTAATGACGATGTACAAGCCATTGAGCAGTGAGCTGATATAGTGCAGCTTTTCAAACGTAAGTTTGAGGGGGTTGTTGTGTTCACCGATAAACCTACATGCTACTGCTGTTCCGTACATTTTACATCCTGCAGCTGAAATGCCAATCAGATAGAAGTACGCCATTGCATTATATGATAGTTTACGTGTCTGTACTTCTTCATGTCTGCCAGCTGGGAAAAGGGTGTGATGTTACACAAAATACACAGTGCTCAACTGAGGAATTATGGCAAACAATTTTTTGTGTTTATGTTGTACAAGTGTGCTTGAACCTCAGCTCGCTGCACCTGTCTTAGCACTGTGGCAAAAGCGGTTGCTTTTGAAAGCAAGCTCTCAGCTTTTCAGGGCAGTTCATCAGGGTCAGAGTTTTACCATGATAGCTGTGTTGTAGTAGTTAAAATGGCACCATTTGCTTCTCTGATGAACGGATATCATGGCTATTTGAACAATTTTAAATATTCAGAAACCTGACAGCTAAACTTCATCTTGACAGTTGTTTGTATACAGTCGATATGGGAAAAATTCTCCTGATTCTTCTTATTCAAAACTGCCCAAACATGAATAAATTAATTAATCCTTAACTGAATTAACATCTCGGATATTTAGACTTGCCCAGGGGATAACGAAGAACATTGCTTATTTTCTGCCAAGGAACTCCGATGTTGAGCAGGTAAGGCTTTGGTAATCTATGAATTTTTGAGAGGGAATTGAAATTAAGGGTGGTTATGGGGCGGGAAGTAGGTGCAATGTAAACCATTGTGTGTCAGTTTTGAAGGAATATTTCCGCTGTCACCGTATTAGAGTTACCAAATTTCCTTACACACAAGTTTAAGAGTGGCTGGGGCGTAGTGGCTGAAGGTACTTGCCTTTCAGTCAATAGTACACATGAGATGCAGGTTCAAATCCAGCTTTAGTCAGGGAAGTTGTAGATTCCCCTGTTCTTGCAGCTTGTAGGGCTTCACAATAAGCGACCTAATGTTTGATGAAAATCAGTGGTCTTTCAACAGTAAGGTGCACATATATCTGTACACATGTACGCCACATGTGGGAAAGGTTTGTCTGTAACTTGCCAAAGGCCAGTGGTTTATGCTGAGCACCCCGGATTCCTCCACCTTTGAAAATCATTGCATAAGTGAAAAATTCTTGAATAGGCCTTAAACAATTATGAAATGTATCAAACTAAAGTTCAGTTTTCCCGTCGATGTACATGCTGTTCAAACTTCATCTCTGCCAGAGTCGTGGGAATAACGTTGTGAAACTTATGACTAGTCATCCGTAAATATATCATGTTCTGACTAAGATTAAGTTGTTTGAACAATAAAATTTCTTTGCAAGTACCGAAGTATAGAAAATAAAACATAGGAAAAGGAAGAATTCCGTCCTGAATTTTACGTCAGGAAAGTCCACCAGTGTGAAGGGAGGTAATTCTGGCCGTCAAACAGCCTGGCCAGCCTGCTCATCCTTGTAGTGTGTGTGGATTCTGTACGGTGATTCGTGTGATTGATATTACTTTGACTCTTTTTTTTGTTTTGTTTTCCAGATAACCAAGCTTGCAGGCCCAGGTGGAAAGGTTGAAATTGAACATAACTTCCTCAACAAGAAACTAAAGTCTATAACAGCATACTATGGCGAGCTTGTCCTGGATGGATTGGAGACTTGAATCGTGGTATCGTGGTGGTACATGTAGGCTAACAGGGAGAGGTTACAAACAAAGACAACTTCCCAAGAAACTCAGTTTGATACCCAAAAAATAAACCAAGATTTTATAAAAAAAATAAGGTTTTGAACTGCGGAAAGTCTGTGGCTGCTGAATGTCTTGCTTCGGAATATCTGTGACTATTGTACTTACCAGTTCACAGTAATAGAAAAAAAATATATGTATATATTGGAACTAAATGTGCAGAAGTTCCCCCGATAAATGTCACAATCTATAGGACATAGAAATTAAGTAATATCTATGTCCTGGAGCGTCCTGGATTACAGTGCATTAGGCTTAAAAGGCACAATTCGTGCCTGATTACCCACAGGTCAAGAGTCTGACGAATTTTTCGCGAAATTATATTTAACGCCGAATGTATTTTATGCCTTGAAATTAACATGATAAAATGTTGGTGACTTTTAAACAACACAACAACGAGATTGTCATTCTATAGAATTCATTGGTTACTAGAGTTCTGAATCACTTGTCGAATGCGCAGGTCGCGCCAGTTGACCAACATATCGGGCGAGGAGCGTTGGTTTTCTGTCTTTCCACCAGCGATACACATGTACCTCATCGTGGTTAAATACATCATTAATCAAGTCATAAACCAAAACAAAATCAAGTCCCCTGCCCAGGTGAGAGCAGGATTTGTCTCATTTCTCTAAGTGTTTGCAGGGGTCGTTGTGACACGAGGCGGTTGAACTCAACCCGGTTGAACATGGACCCGTAAAACTGCGCCTGGTATAATACCCTAGACAATATTAACTGAAGAGATACGTAACCATGATAAATGCGCTTGTCTCAGGAGTTGCGACAACTTTGTAGAACGGGTTCCAGTAGATTTTCACCAAATATGGCGAGCGTATGTGTACGTTACACGACTGAAAGCTTATCCCGACCACTCCAGTTTCTCCACTCCAATAAATGACCACCGTCTTATTAGTGAAAAATACTTCAAAATGGATGTAAACAACAATCAATCAGTCAGGTTTACGAGGACATGTCCGGTCTAATTAGAGATTTAATTGGTATCCCTCCAGTTGTCCGGTTCAATCCATTCAGTTGCATGATCTGCATCTGCTTTCAAGCTTATCCCGAGGAGCTAGCTAACGCCTGCATTTGCTTGAACGAAACATAATAACATGTAGCTGACCATATGGCCGTGAAAAAAAAAGAGAAAAACATAACAGAATGCTTCGTGAAATGTTGACTTTTAAATAATGTCCTTTAAATGCATCCGCCTCGAAGAAGTGTCCATGATGTTTCGCAAGGTTGTTTCAGCGCGTTTTGTATTCTATTTTGCTCACCACCACCGATGTATCACCACCACTGTATGTCGTCATGGATGTTACACCAGGCGCAATTTGCGACTGCTTTGTAAAACAGGCCCCTGGTCCAGTATTTATCAAACGGCTTAAGACTTAAGTCATAAATTCATATACAGCTGCAAATGAACGGTTATGCACTGGAAAGCTTAATATTTGCACACTGATTCTTTAGTTCAGAACAAAATAAAATAAAAAAAAATATATATATATATATACATTTATACACAATATATATATTGTACATATTGTATATATATATATATATATATATATATATATATATATATATATATATATATATATATACCAACACCAATTTGTGTTATTTCCTGTTTGGCTTTTCAAGGACTTACAATTTATGATTCAAGTCTGAAGTCGTTAGATAAATACGGGCCCTAGAATCTTTGGACTCCTTTATAGATTCAGCCCCCCCACCCCTCCCCTTTCACCCTCCCCTTTCACCCTCCCGTGGCGTCGGTATGGCTGTCGTCTGAACACTTTGTGGCTATTAAATACACATTTGGGAAAAGGAACAGATTTAAAGAATATGTTTTCATGGATAACTGTCATAGTCTCGTGTGAACATTAAAAGCATTTCAAAACTTTTTTCTGTGGGTAACCTTTAGTGCTGAGAGGAACTCAACAACTCAGTTCACTTAACGTTCTTAACAGATTTGAACGTTGGCGTCAGATAAAACTTTGTTGATTTATTAGACGCCTTTGTTAGACTTTTCCCAAATTCCCTAAGATGTTCATTTATATGCAATTGACGTAAGGATGTCGAAATTGGCGTGTATAACGAATTCCCACAGGCGTAATTGGACACACACGTGGTCAACGTGATTTTGTATTGTTCCTGATAAACATAGAATGACTTCAATCACGTCAAGTGACTTCTTTGAATCAGGCCATTAAGCAGTTGACGTGTTCAATATGCAAAGCTCGGTAGTAATGAAGCCAGATCGGTCTTCATAAAACTGGCAAGTAAGAAAAAAAGGACCGCAGTAAATATCCTTTATCCATCGAATACTGATGTCCATCACGATTTTGTGTGTTCAGTACATCAGTTAGAAGGACATAAAGCTGGACCTTTGTTTGTAAAGAAGGCCTTTGGTGTCTTTTTGTGAAATCTACACACAAAACATGCTGTGCAAAATAAGCATCTCTTTTTATATACAGTCTTTCTTCTATGGCACATTCGAGAAGTTTTATGCTCTCAAAATGTCAAATACCGCTGATTCAAATGACGGTGCAGATCTATACGAGTTCTTAAAATTTTTTACTGTTATGAGAACGTATTATCTTTTTTGCGTGGACTGGTGTGAATAGGTGGCAATTTAATAATATAACAGTGACATGACAATGCGCAATCAGGAAGCAAGCTACATGTAGGCGGCGTTTTAAATTGTTCAGTAGCATGATGATCCAGGAGTCGCTCACCAGTGCGGTCGCTGTGAGTTCAAGTGCAGCTCATGCTGGCTTTCTTTCCGGTCGTACGTGGGAAGGTCTGTCAGAAACCTGCGGATGGTCGTGGGTCTCCCCGGGCTCGGTTTTCACCCACCACCAACCGGCCCGGATAGCACAGTTGGTAGAGCGTCCGCTTCGGGACCGGTAGATCCAGGATCAATCCTTGATCGAGTCACACCTAAGACTTTAAAAGAGGAAGTTGTCACTTCCTCGCTTGGCGTTTAGCATGAAGGGGATAGTGCAACGACTGGTTGACCCGTATCAGTATAATGGCTGGGGCGGGGCGACTTACTTGCCTTCGGTAAGTCGTCTCAGTGAAGCAGCACTAAATAAAAGAGCGGTGGAAATCCGTCCTGCAACAAGAGGCACATTACACGTACATGCACCCTAAGGATTCCTTCGTCGTCATATGACTGAAAAATTGTTGAGTACGACGTTAAACCCCAAGCACTCACTCACTCACTCCACCCACCATAATGCTGCTCGCCGTCGTATAAGTGAAATGTTCTTGAGTACGGCGTAAAACACCAATCAAATAAATTGTTCATTATGACCATGTCTTTCTTACTATAGCTGTACACCACCCACTCATTCAGTAATCTTCGCCGAATTCCAGTATTTGAAACTCTTCGTTTATGCGACGCAAATAGAATCAGGGAAACCTACTGCCGGGGTGTAGAAAAATGGTCGAGGTCTTTGATGTACATTTGCTGCCCATCTCGTTGGTTAGTTTCAAGGATGGATTGTGCTGATGCACTAATGTACTGATGATATACAGAAGTCACCTAGCCTAATCCTTCGCCCTTTTCAACCACCACTGAATAATATTTTGAAACATTCTAAGGGAACCGTGGGGCGTAGAGTAATAATCTACATAGTTTTATGAAGCTTGCATCTTTAGTCGCTCAGACGAAGTCATTTTGACGCCATTTGCTTTGTAACTAGGCATAAATTCTACTGAAAAACGTACTTTAGAGGTTTAAAGGTTGAAAATGTACAGTAACCAGCTTGTTTACACAAATCAGGCAGCTAGGTCTGTCGCTGTGATGAATTAATGCACATGGCGGTCATTAATATACAGAAAGGTAAGCAAAGCAATGCTATGTTTCACAGCATTTTCTCGACTCCATGCTGGCTTCCTCTCCGGTCGTAAGTGGGAAGGTCTTCCAGCAACCTGCGGATGGTCGTGGGTTTCCCCCGGGCTCTGCCCGGTTTCCTCCCACTATAATGCTGGCCGCCGTCGTATAATTGAAATATTCTTGAGTACGGCGTAAAACACCAATCAAATAAATCAAATAAATACATTTTCTCGACTCACATTGAGTACAGATCGCAGAAGTCATTGGCAGAATTAGCAGTATCGATCTGAGAGGCAAAAATCTGTGTCGATCAATCATCAGTTTGTGTGTGACTGGAGGACACACTTAACCTTGCCTGGTGGTTCATTCGCCGGATGACGTCACCCTGAAACCGATGCCTCGCGAGCACGTGACATTTGGTTCCGTTTGTTTTGCCGATATTTTCAACTCCCCGTCAGCCTACACACGGATTGCTTGTAGCACAGCTACGTGCGCACTACCTGTACGTGTTTCATGTCATGTCTAGAAGCCCTACATCTCTGCTTTACGTCACTTTCCACTCCCCCAATTACGTAGACGTGCAGACCTATATCTTGATACACCTCGTTAATCTGCTGCCCTATATACATTATCAATTAAATGTTTTTTTTATTCCAACAAACAAATGATAAAGCACATCCTCCGTGGAGCGGAGGTTATCGCAACCTGAGCCGAAAGATGACGTAAATGCCCGAAGTTAAGTCAACGTCGATCTAACGTATGGACAAGACCTGGCCTATGGCGCATTCTCACTAAAGATCAGCATCGTTGGTCCCGAAATACATCAGTTCTCTTATTATTCCAGTCTCGTGTTCTTTTCACAAAGTAAATTTGTCTCCAACGAATTCAATTGCTACCATTTGATAACGCTGTAAGTGTGGATGCTTTAACAGGGATATACCTATACATGTAGTGTGGATCATATACACTTCTCCGCTCTTTTTAAAAATTTATAGCCACACATAAATTAATATAATGTGGAACATTTGAGGAAGTGGATAGTTACAGACGGCTTTTAAAAAAATATCACATATAATATAACCTTAGTTATTTCGGAAGTGAGATGAAAAACGGGCCTAAACGGGCACAGCCAATTTGTTCAGACGTGCTTTGTAACAAATCAACTTTTAATCCGAAATTCTTATCCGCGATATCAGAGAAAATGGAAACACCGCGTCAGCGGAAACAGCTGCGTTCTCAAATTATAGACATCACTCGCGGCTGATTGGTTAAAATTGATATAACATGCATAGAGGCGCTTTCGACTATTTCAATGTGTGTGGCTTTGAAATGCGATATCTCTGTTAAGCAACATCATAAAAACAGAAAGGCTTGTTTTTGAACTTTATGTGGAATACTTTATCGATGCGTGTATACATTTAGTGACGTCTTTTCTTTAAATCAAACTTACTTATGAGGATTCCCCGATATAGCATCAGTCTCTGCGTATTGGGTATAATGAGTTGTCGACAGCGTTGACAAGGCCTTTTAGGTTTCCATGAAGTTCCACGGAAACTATATTAGCCTTCCGTCGGTACGCTTTCCCTTGTCATAATATTCAAATTTTGAGGGGTGAAGGCGTCCACCAATAAAATTAACCGCTGTGGAACAAGCGAAAACTTTTTCGTGCAGACCTAAACACCAATCAGATAGCTTTTAAATATCTGCAAATGTGTCTAAATGAGTTGATAGCAACTACCTGAAGTTCGTGCAGTTTAAAGAATTTATAACTCAGGAATAGCCAGTCGAAAGGCGAAACGGATGAATCATGACAGCTATATAGGGAAACATTTAGTGTTATACTGATTTTGAACAGGATAAATATTTATTAATTTGTCAAAGACTAATAATTAATTTTCCAGATTCACAGTTTATGTACAGTTCAGCAAAACTAAAGTTGCGAGATGGTTCCCTATTGCCTGATGTTTTGACAGTCATTGGCGGTCATGCGACACTCTGAGCTTGGTGGTTGTGGTGTTACATGGGCATTAATTGCCTCGATCATGTCACAGTTTTTCTCGCGTGAATAATTAACCGAATTCGAATTGAACCCCGGATGTATGTCATCATAGTTACGGGTCGGACGGTCAACAACTCCTTCCTCACAATGTCAATCTCACTGACATCAGGTCTAGTTTTCGCTTCTTATTGTGTCTTGGCGCTGTTTTGCTGAGAAGAACAATACCTACTCGCTTGCCACGATATGGCTGAGATATTGCCGATGTGGCGTTAAGCCATAAGCCAACTGTCACCCGTAGCCAATGGGATTAGCACGCCAGCACGGCGCAATGACCCAGGAGCCTCCCACCAATGCCTCATGATGCCTTCCTCTCCGGCCGCATGTGGGAAGGTCTGTCAACAATCCGCGGATTGTCGTGGGTTTCCCCCTGGCTCCCCCGGTTTCCTTCCACCAAAATGCTGGCCGCCGTCGTGTGAGCGAAATATATTTGAACATGGCGTAAAACACCAATCAAATACATCAATCAAGTACTGTCACACAGTCCCGTGTTAGGCAAATTGAGTTATTGCTTTCGTATTTGTAAAATAAAGTAGAAACGACTACATGTATTCTGATTGTTATAGGCTACTTAGGTTTGACCCGCTCATACAAGAAGAGGTCATCAGACAAAATGAGAGAAGGTACCATTTCAGGTCTTTTTTGCGACCATGCATTCAGTATTAGGACCTGCTGCTATATCTGACTTAAGTGAGATTGGTCACAATCTGTGAACCATAAGCACCAGTCTCATCGTTAGGCATGATTACAACAGTCATTACCCTGTGAAATTTGTCAATCGGCCTTAAGTTTGGTCCACCTTTTCAGGTCTCTTATCGTTCTGCTCCGATACCCTAAATGTATTTTTGAGCCTCTCACATATCTTTGAGTTGTGCAGTGTGTACAACCCATACACTGATAACATTCCTGCTACGTGTCTTCCAATGTAGTGCATTCAATCCTCCCAACATAACGGTGGCCGTTGCTGTATGAGTGAAACATTGTTCAGTGCGGCGTAAAACAACAATCAAATAAATAAATCGAATGTAAATTCGCTTCCGGGTGCACCTTTGGGTAAATTGTCTTTAGTGTATGCTCCTGTCCTTTTCCATTCCTTTCACACTGGCTCGTGCAAATGAAGCACGTTCAAGCTTATTTGCATGACTAATGTCCTTAAACAACCTAATACTCACCATCACATAAACACACATATAACTTGTCGTGTAGTGATATGAATTGGACTGTATTCCTAAGCTATTCCTAAAATGCAAAAGCTGTACTCTACAAAACCCGTTTCCTTTAATCATATAGAGTAATTCTGATTGCTTAAATTTTAAAGACCATAACCTCACAATTAATACAAATGTACCCGGCGCACTGACAGAAAGCCAAACTTCGCTAATCACCATTTTCGATTCGAGCACGTCTACAACCGACCGCATTCGGTATCATCCGGAAAAAGACAAACTCATTGATTACAATCAATAATATTATGCCATTAAAAGACAATGGATATTGAGTCTTAACATTTGTTATTGTTTCAATAATGAACAGTATGGTCTAAAGGCAACTAGTGTGACAAAAGGAGATGATCTTAATTTTCGGAAGAGCAGTCACGTCCTCCCCTAACAACAGAGACGTGATTCGAAAGTGGCGGTTTGCGAACTTCAGATGCTGTCTGATGCGTCGGTTAGTTTGCGTTAATTGTAACTTTATTGTCTTTATTATCCCCGCACAAAGAAGTAATATGAATTCAGAATTACTTTTAGATCACGGGAAACCCGTTTTCGTCAAGTGCAGCTTGACCGAGTTTAAGGTTTCTGAATATTATTATTATTTATTTTTTTATTTCACCAGAAATGCAGCAGGGTACAACAAAACATATTGCATCAGATGCACACAGGAATGAAGAAGACATTAGTATAGAAAGTGCATATGTTATAGTGATATGCCGCTCCCCGTCGGGAAAAGAAACCCTCAGAGGGCTTGTTTTGTCCCGTTTATGAGTGGATTATGAAAATATGAGCTGAGGGTAATATAAGGGTATTTGATAAATAAAGGACTAGTGAAAATTGTAAAACAGAACACTCGGAAATCATAAAACAATATCTTAGTAAGACCAGCTAGAATCAAAAACTGCATGCGTATTAATATGTATATGCTATTAAAGATATGCATCGTTTAACTAAGGATATAGGTAGTAGTAATTAATATACTTGAACTAAGAGTGGCAATATTTACAAGGTAAACTCACATTAACGTATATACATGTGAATGGAAGCTATTGAAGGACACTTAATCTGGCTGACAGTAAGCAATGATATAGGACTTTGACCTGGATTTAAAAAGAGAAACAGAATCACAGTATTTTATGTCAGAGGGCAACTTATTTCATTCTACGAGACTTTCATCTTACAAGTGTAGAAACTCAGATTGGATTCATGGAAAGGCCTCTGAAAATTGACTGACGAGGATCGTGTGGGGAAATAATGAACCGATGATTGTTTTAATGAAACAAGAATTTAAGCAGGAGACTAGATCAGGACAGTGTAAGCACTTAAACAATCAACTGGTTTATTTGAAATACGTTGATAGATTCAATCGACAATAGTTTGTTTTGCTTAAACAATGGGCCAGTATGATCATATTTTGTGGAAAAATTAATCAGTCGAACAGCACGTTTTTGAAGGTGTATCAAGGGGAGACGGTGGGTTGTGTAAGTATTATCCCACACTATGTTGCAATAAGTAAGAAAGGGATATATAAGGGCATAATAAAGAATATATAATGGTTTCTTCTTCAGAAAATTCCTAATATGAGAGAGAGCGCCTAGATTACGAGAAATTTTCTTGCAAATTTCGCTGATATGTGTCGTCCATGTCAATTTATGATTAATAGTTACTCCTAGAAATTTGAAAGATGTTACAGCTTCGATTTCTTGTTGCTTTACATTAATATGAGGTCGGAACTGAGTGTTGTTTCTTCTGTTTGGTGTTATAAACATATATTTGGTTTTCTTAATATTCAGGGATAATTTGTTACTACACAACCATTAGTAAAGTTTATCGAATTCTTCGTTTATTTTTTGATTTAACAGTACCGGATCGGAGTCAGATAAGAATGCACTAGTGTCATCGGCAAACAAAATATAACAATTCAGAATGCTTAATGCGGAATCTAAGCTGGGAACACAGCCAACCGATCTCAGAGGTACAGTCCACTCAACAAAGGAATCTTTAACAGAAAATCTGCTATCTGAGTGTTGTCAAAATGTGTTCTGTTATTATAACACAGTAGACATACTTTGCATATTAAACTTAATATACTGTTCGGCTAACACAATCTTGAATTAACAGAACATGTGTTCTATATTTAACAGAATAATCTGCCAGAATAGCAGAACACATTCTAGCATCACTCAGATAACTGACGCTTTGTTAACTGTATCAGATTACTTTTTGGGAAAACAACAAACAGAGAAGTTAAAAAAGTGTTCTCTTGCCATCTGATCGATCACACAATTTGAATTTGAAAATTTTATGTTTCTCGCTATACCTTCTGTTTCCACGGGGAACTGCTTATTTGTGGAAACCAGAACGCCAATGGTAAATTGTTGTCCATCGGTATTTTCAACGAAGGCATTGGCGTCAGTCCTATTAAAGGATGATTAATTTGTAGTGCGATAAAAAAACACGGATCAAGATCAGTTAACTTCAGTAGGTATGTAAGAGAACTATCCAGTTTAATTAACTGTAAGAAAAATTTGTCAAGAGTATTAAACACAAGCAAAGAACTGGCCAAAGATTGGTGGTTTGCCTAAGAAACTCCGGTGTCTCTCTATCCATGTAACTGGTTGGAATGGTATATAAATACAGGAAGAAGTGTTGAGTATGCAAGGCGTTTAACAACAACCAAATCAATAAATAAATAAACCCATGCACGATGATGACCCAATTTACATCAGCGTTGATGTTAGGTCGCCTGATTCGTATTACGTAACCTAAATAATGGCTTCACTTATAAGTTATAGTTCCATTTCTCAGAAATATCTCAAATCCGCGAAAGCTGTGACATTTCGATATGTGTGTTGTTGCACTCAGGGCCCTTCGCTAAGCGAATGGCTGATTACAAAAGAGAAACTAACGATAGAATGTCAAAAATTTGTGCGACCAATAGACAGAACAACAGACAGTCGATAAGACCATCAACAGGCTGACTGCATGGGTCTACTTTAGAATTGCTTATCGCAAACTAAATATGTCTGGCTCTTGGACAACCGAAAAAGGCGTGTAAAACAATTTAATTCTCCAGGAACGGGCCTTGCCTGTGGGGGGTTGGGTGGGGCGGATATTGTGAGGCTGTGATGACAATTTGAGGCTATATCCCACTTAAAGCGGTAATTGTAGTTACACCACATAAAGGTGACGCAGATATCGTGAGATGCAGCAAGCGGAACAGTGGAGGACAATCGAACACTATTTATCTTCGCTACGCCAAGGAGTGTATAATTATGAACAATCGATACATCACAGAACGTAACGGAACATGCATGAATTGTGTGTTTATGTCCCGTCGTACTGTACACCGAAGTGGGCCAATTGTGAGTGCCTGCATATATAATGGTCAATCACGATTTCACATGTGTGTATAAACCCACGGTTCAGAGATACGAGGTGTGCTTATATACTGCAACTTGATTCATTAGTAGCGAAGCAACAACCTGTGGATGGTTGTGGATTCCCCCCACGGTAATTACCAGTTTCCTCTCATCATAATGCTGACCACCGGTGAATAAGTAAATTATTCTCCAGTACGGCTAAAAACACCAATCAAACAACAAATAAATGTTTACTTGTCGCACAATACTTCGCCCAGCCTATCTCTCTGTTTATCTGTACGTCGTATGATTGGTAGGTGAGTTAGTCAGTTTTTTTTATATCAATGGATGGATCCAACACATCCGATATCCCAACACTCCTTCTTGTTACAATATTACTTTTTATTCCATTCCTGGTGAAAGCAACTGTGACGTCACGACGTCACCGAAAGATTGAACATTTGTAAACAGTGTGTGGGACATCCGGTTTTTCTGAGAATGCTGTCAGTTCGGATAGGCCTATTCATTTTGACGGGCGGGCTGCATGCAAGACGACATGAGCAGAATTTCTCATACGTTGCGATTTTGCGCTTGTTTATCAGGAATGTCATAAATCGTTCAAGAATGCCACTTCATTTCAGGGATTAACCGTTTTAAGCTGTATGGCGCTGTCAGATGTAAAAACAGTGTCAGAATGTATGACGTATACATTATACCGCCTAAGAACTGCGTGTGAAAGTCTGGTGTGACGCGTATAGAAGTGCAGTAAAAAGTAAGGTGTGAGGTTAAGAAAACTATATGAGTAAGTCGGGTGTTACGCCTAAAAACTGTACCGGTACCAGAAAGTCAGGCATGACGCCTAAAAAATTGTATCAGAAAATCGGTTGTGACGCCTATAGGATTGTATCAAGTAACCCGGTGAAAGAAAGCCTATAAAACGATAAAAATTAGATTGTGGAGATTATAAAATTATATTAGAAATTCAGAATCTTGGGCATGACACCTGTAGAACTGTATTACAATTGTTTAATCTTAAGGACTATTCTTTTTCTAGCCTTGGACATCTAATGAAGAAATGCATTGTACCAGATTTCACTGTAAATATCTGTATCTTGACACATTGGTCTTCTTTCTGTTATACATTCTGCCCTGTGAAAGTCATAATAGTAGATCATAATATTTATGCAGCAAAGTCCAGAAACTTTGAGGGCTGAGGTGTCTCAATGGACTCAGATAATCGATGATCGATGTCTCTGGATGTCGAAGGGAACAAATGATCGCCACAAAGTACAGAAATATTACTGTCGTCCAAATTTCATCAAATTGGTCCCTAGTCATAACTCGTGCCAGTGATCTTGTATTCAGTCCCTGTCGTGGAGTCCGTGGGGACATGTCTATAGCCTTGTCAAATTGTCAGTTTGTTCTCGGTCTCCCTCCACCAGGTAAAGGCTGCGACGCTGTGTTTTCGCCGACGCATGGAAAGTGATTATCAAGATTGCTTTTTTTGTGTTCGGAACAAAGCCCTAGAGAAGGCCGTGTGATCTTCTACCCTCACAGGTGTCTCGTAACCGTATTTTATTAGCCCTAGATGTCTGCCGCTAGTGGTTTATCCGGGTTGTTCAGAGAATTACCCAGCCATCAATAATACGCCCTTATTGCTACGCTGTTCCAACTCATATTTCTTTTAGTCTCCCGTCATTTGGATTAGATGGAAGTTGTTTTCTAGGATATTTGGCGGATTACTAGCGGGCAGTTATATTGTTACAGGCGCTCCATTATTAGGAATGATAAGGATACAAACCCGCCAGTAACTTGATCCACTAATTGAAATCGATCAAATCCATCCTTATAAAGTACTGTCACTACTTTCTATTCAAAGCCAATGATTTTCTTTTCCCTCTCATATAAAATCAGGCATAATTTCACAAGAGATGTCCCGCAGGGTGATGTTATTGGGATGCAGCCTTGATACACTTGTCTACGGAGCTAGGCACCGACATTCTCTTAATTGTTTTCGCCCGGACCGGATCATCTTGCATGCTGCATTTCAACTTCGTCTGCTTGCTCAACTACCTGTGCGTTTGTAGGCTTAGTTTGTTGTTGCTATTTTCACTTTGATTACGCAAATGTGCATAAAGAAATAACTTAATTAGCCAAAATAAAAGAATATACTAAGGCGTCATGAACTGTTAAACGGCGAGTGCAGAGAGTTCCTGTTCAAGGTCTGGCTAGAACCCGGGTCTCGTGTGTCATGACGAATGAAATACAAGCCTTTCAATTACTCAACCGCTCTAGTCTTCTTTCTATATCACGAATTATTTCCCGCTTTTGTGGCTTGATTACTTTTACCTTAAACGGTCAAAATACATATATATATCCGCTGGCACAAGCGCTATTACAGTGGTATAATTATTCTACGATCCAACACAACTGTATCAGGTTTTGCAAAGTCTTGCTGAATTATGCATACAAGTTCCGGAAAACACCGAATAAATAAAAATAGATGAATCTATTCTTAACGGCAATGTGTACAGCCGAGGTCATACTGCGTAGAAACTGCGTAGGAAACTACACAAACACAGTGCTGTGTCGTAAGTTACGGACTAATCACAACGGACTGATTCCAGATTACCGTTAGGTTCTGTTAGTTTCGAATTCAAGCATGGAAAAGCCATGCCCCTGCAAGACAAAGCAATCGGAAATTAGTGGTCTGCCTCAACAGTAAAGTCCTAGTGCCATTAGAATTAGCCTGTAACAAGAATCACTGCAACGCTCGGAAAAGTGGAAGCATTGATCTTGGCAAACTACAATATAACTTTGCTTTTCAAAACCCACCCCTTTCCGGCCACGATGAGGAGTCAGGAGAAGCACGTCATCAAAGCCTTGTGGACTATAATCCACTTAATCTGCAGGTGGTATTGGAATAAAACCCCGACTATACCGCCCATTGTTACCATAATGTAACTATTTTAGTGTATCATCTTTGATGTATTCTTAGTTTCTTGCTGGTAACAGCGTTTCTGTTGTGAGCTCAGATGTAGGCTTGTCAGATAATCAGGAGTGAATGGCCAGGATTTATTGCTGCACCATAGGTGGCATTGTCATATATATCACTGGCTTTTATGTCTCCAATATCCGCTTTATACCAATTTTGTTTTTTTGTGAGAGGGGCGGGGGGGGGGGGGGGAGGAGGGAAAGTTAGTCATGAAACCTCTCCTCTAATATATATATATATATATATATATATATAACACAACTTTGCTCTAGCAAAGTTATGAGTTCGAACTTAGGTCCCGAAAATTGCTGTATTCAAGATAATAGAAACGCCTGAAGTTTACAAATGTGATTCTATGTTAAATTAAAGCTGAAACATAAATGATCATGGGGTCGCGGTTCAAATCCCATACAGCTAGTTATATGTATAAATTGCTATACATAACATATAATACTTCTATTACTACTGCTAATAATATAATTATTTCAGCACTTGTCAAGTTAGAAATTACAGATTAAAAATACCAGTAGTGAAAGCAGGGGTTTTCTCCGGATAGTACAAAAAATCTTCATTTCAGACACAAAATAAGGATCGATTCAAAGTCAACATGTTACCTACATATATCTAGCTGTTTTATAGGACAGTCTAGTATCAGATTTAGCAGAGAAATCTATGCAGCATCGAAATATGTGGAATGAATATCAATTCAGAATGGTTAATGCGGAATCACACAATTCGAATTTGAAAATTTTATGTTTCTCGCTATAACTTCTGTTTCCGCCGGGAACTGCTTATTTGTGGAAACCAGATAGCCAATTGTAAATTGTTGTCCATCGCTATTCTCCGGATAGTACAAAAAATCTTCATTTCAGACACAAAATAAGGATCGTTTCAAAGTTTTATAGGACAGCCTAGCATCAGATTTAGCAGAGAAATCTATGAAGCATCGAAATATGCGGAATGATTAAGCTTCGTCACGTACAATTATACTAGTAGACAGCACGACCATCCAGGCTAACAAATCTCTGGTTGAGTCCACGTGCAATCAACCTTCCCTATAGAGGTCAGTAAGTCCCTAGTAGAGTAACGCTATAACTGTGGGAATCACAGAAATCACGTGCAACGAGAAGAAATGTCGGTCGTAGCTCAGAAACGTTTCAACCCCGAAGAGAGAGCTTCTGGAACTTTACAGGCTGGTTTCAGAATTCTGGCTTTAAAACATTTCAAACAAATGTCCAAAGATAATATTTACTAAACAGTTTCTTCGGCAAGCTACATTTGTAAACTTCAACACTTCAAGCGAAGAAAACTCTCAATCTGTTTATGAAAGAACTCTAAATAGGTTGTACAATTTGAAGTGAGTGAGTGATTGAGTGTTTAGGGTTTAGCGTCGTACTTAACAAATTTTGCAGTCAACTGACGACAAAGGAGTCTTTAGAGTGCATGCTATTTGCCTCCTTGTTGCAGGACAGATTTCCACCGCTCTTTTATCTAGTGCAGCTTCACTGATACGACTTACCGAAAGCAAGTAAGCCAACCCACCTGAGCCATTACAGCGACAGGTGTCAACCAGTAGTTGAACTATGCCCTTAATGCTGAACAACAGGCTAGGAAGTTCCAACTTCCTCTTTTAAGGTCTGAGATGTGACCCGACCCATGTTTGACCCTGGATCTACCGTCTCCCGGAGCGGAAGCTCTATCAACTGTGCTATCAATATGTAAAAAGTTTGGTCTTTCTCACTTTAAAACTTTAAAAGTTACAAGCCCAAAACTAAAATTACTAATTAGCCATATTTTTTACATTATAACTGAAGAATTTCACAACTGGTCAAAAACTGGTCAGCACCTGAAACAATACATAGGGGTGAACGAAGATTTAGCGCCGTGTAACATGGAAAAGGATGAAAAAAAAATTCTTCACGTAACACTTTTGAAGAACAACTTTTCCACTATAAATTTTGAGGATCCAAATGTTTGATCGCAAAATTTTTCGGAGATTGGATTGTTGTGCACGTTTATCAAATCTCAAAGCAATCGAATCATGGTCATAGAAAAGTAGATTATTAAAAGTTTGGAATAGAATCCAATATTATCGCCATAAGCCGTCATCAATTTCAACAAAATTTTGATACCCATTCTCCTAGGCTACTATATTAAATATAAAACTAAAATGAAGGTCGACAAGTGTCTATTTTATAAACGTTAAAGTTTCAGGAAGTATTACAGAAGAACAATAATGAAAATCTGAATACTTTCAACACGGTTCCCTGCCCAAAGAGCTGAGACCCTTAAATATAGTTATATACATGTTGCCTGCTCAGTTACGGATTTGACCGAGTTTAAGTAGTGTACTATATTGAAACGTTTGCTGTGACGTCAAGCTATTATCTGCACAGTTGATTTTTTTTCAAGAAACCACGTTTTCGAGTTTGTGGTTTGAGAGGTGATGGGTGACGACTTGCACTACCTGAGTGCACCTTCGACTGGTATACGGTAGGGATGGATTAGAACTCACGAACACAAGGTTTTAAAACATTCCAGTATCTCACTGAGTTACCCGGGAAGACCATCCAACCCTTCTCCTTTTAGACGAATTTAAATGTTTATTGTGACGCCAGTCCTTTGTCTAACCGATCCCAAGAATGTTACATATGAAGGGTCCATTCGTTTCTGATCAATGTGAAATTCATTTTCTAACAGTCTCGTTTTTCACCTTCATTTCAAATACACCAAATGTTGCCAGTGTGAGAAAAGGCAGAGTAGCGTCATCAATTCTCTTAGGAACTGTTACGTGCACAACAGCCGTCATCTTCTAAATTTAGCTTGCCACTGTTTACATATGCTGAGTTCAGGGCCTGCTGTCTGGCTCTGCCTTAGAATGTTCCAGAATACCCTCAGTTCGGGGCCTGTTTGTTTACAACAAGTGTTCAAGAATTTTCTTATTGTAGAATATTCCACCAGGCTTTATAAAGACCTATGAAAGCAGGTCAAGGGAGAAAGGAGAATTATTGAGAGTTTTGGATACTTTAGCTGTGTGTTAATAAATTGTTGTAAAATAAAATGTGCTGGTTTCGGTTACTTTTTGTGCGCCTAAGCTGTCGTGTATTTCGAACAAGCCATCTCTTTATAATACAGACAGTTTGGGTCGTAACAGAACAAATATGAACAGGAAGAATTGATGGATCTAATTTGTGGCATTCTGATTACGAACATGTCTCGAGGTCTGGTTGTATTAATGTGACACTGATTGTATAATCTACTGTCAGACTTTGCTCGATTATATGGAAGCTTCAATCAATTCAGATTTACACTCCCGCATAACTAATCATAGACCAAGTCACTGTCTTAATCTTACACACCCAATAGTCATCTGTATCGAGCACAACCGACTGGACTCCTAGAGGCTGAAAGCGCTCACGCACTAAAACTTCATGTAACATTGTCATGAAAGATCAACCATGCTACGTATTATATTCCACTATGCAAATAATGCGGGTTAGCCGACACGAAAGAGCATTCACTGACGCTAATTGTGATGTAACGCTTTTTTTATTATTTGTTTAAAATGACACCGCGCGATTCTTGAAAAAGAACCGATAATTTTTACGTTTCTACAAACACGTTTAAGAAGAAGAAACAGCTCGCAATAGTTGACTTGGTCCGCTCCTTGTCGATTCTTTTTCAAGAATCACATGTTGCTCGTCGTAAGGGCATGCGTGCAAATTAGAACTACTCGAATTCTTCTAGGATCTTGGTTTCTTACATCCTTTAACCTGATAGTAGCCACTATAAGTGAAATATCCAGAGAAAGAAGTAAATACATCTATCACAAGTTACACATGTTGACTAATATGGCTTTTGTTGTATTTGGTGTTAGTCAGATAAGGTGAATACCGCTACACTTTAAAGCATCATCCAAGGAAATTAAACTGGGAAGCATGTAGCCTGGTTAAAACATGACTTAAACGTTATCAGTACAACACCAGGGTCAGGTGCCGTTGGCGGCTAACAGAGTTTCAGTTACGGTAATCTTCGCACCGGCCCATATCTGGCTTTCAGACGGCTCTCTCACAGTATTCTATTAATTCTTCGACTCAAAGATGCACCTCTAAAATTACAGAGCCACTGCAACTTTCAAGAAGACGGTACATGCCCAATTCCTAAGCTCCCTGGCGCCGTGTCTGTCCGCTATTCTGTCAGCTCCCCTGACCTTTAACCAAAATTTTACCTCATAAATTTACAACCAAATAATTTTCTCAAAATGCTATGAACTCAGAATCTGTAAAACGACATGGGCACGTACCAAATCCCACGTTTATTTAAGTGCGTTATGACATAGAAATAGGGCATCTGATCAAACGTCACCAGGTAACGGAGTTAACAAGGTCATGTGTCGTGGCGGACAAACCGTGTGGAAGGGAGGTAAGAGGTTATAGTTTACTAGGGGCGTGTATACAGCACCGTCTGCAGACGATACAGTGGCGATGCAGATTTTTTGAGTGCAAGATGCGATAAGAGACGATTAGAATCGAAAATAAAGGGTCTTTGAAAGAATCGGAAATGTGTCAGTACAAAGGTAACCGTTGAAGCGTCAAAGTCTCCTGACTATTTACCCATAACGAGACATATACGTAAATCGGCAATATTTTGATGATTGACTCCTGACAGGCAAGCCTATACTTCCTAATTAAGCTTCTTTTTCAATCAATGTTGGGATCTGAACCCACGCCACCACGCAGACCTAAGGCTATTCGTGGAAAGCCATACGCTGTTCGCTGCGGGCAGTGGGAGACCGACAAACGAGCATTGATTTCGAGTGTTAATATTGTGCTAGCTATTTATAGAGTTGATTTTATAGATAATGACAAAGACTTTTACCACGATCGTTCATCTCTGGTATTGGGAGTAAATACCGTGCAACAAGGAGAAATCGTTACTGATTTACTATCAAGTTGCCTGTTCTCTCTGAAAAGCAAAAATGATAGACAGTAGATTTCTAGTCGTCTCCGGAGTTATAATTACACGGTATCTGACCATGATATAAAGATATTGCAAACAGCCTAATCCAAGCATCACGGGCGCATCTGTTGAAAACTGTACAAGATTTAAGCTATAGCTATCTGATTTAGCTAATTTCTATTTACTTTTTTTGTCTAAGGGACCAAACACTTATCGTGTGTCCCCTGCGAAAGTATACGTCTAAAGGAAACCAACGTATTTTCTGATCGGGTATATAGACACCTAACAGGATGCATCGTGTTTTATGACTGGGTGTACACACCTAACAGGATGCATCGTGTTTCGTGACTGGGCATAGACACCGAACAAGGAGCATTGTGTTTTATGACCAGGTATAGACACCTAACAGGATGTATCGTGTTTTATTGTCAGGTGTAGACACCTAGCAGGATGTATCGCGTTTTATTAACGGGTATACACATCTAACAGGATGCATCGTGTTTTATGACCGAGTATAGTCACCTTACAGGATGCATCGTGTTTTATGACTGGATATAGACACATAACAGAATGCATCGTGTTTTATGAGAAGGTACACATACCTAACAGGATGGATCATGTTTAATGACTGGATATACTCACCTAACAGGATGGATCGTGTTTATAACCAGGTATAGGCACATATGAAATACATTGTATTTTTATGAAAGGGAATAGACAGCTTAAAGGATGCATAGTGTTTTATGATTGGGTATGCACACCTAACAGGATATATATTGTTTTATGACGTGGTATGTAGACATCCAATATGATGTCATCGTGTTTTATGACAAGGTATAGACGTCTAACACGAATCATTGTGTTTTATGACTGGCAGGAGCCGTCGTTTTATGTGCATGTATATAGACGTGAAAAAGAAACCATCGTGCTTTTTGACCAGGTGTACACACCTAGCAGGATATAGACGTGTAATAAAAACCATCCTGTTTTATGACCACGTATACAAACCTAATAGACGACGTTGGGCTATATGTATGTATATAGACGTCTGAAAGTGTTATGGTTCAGTACATGACCATCTACAGAAACCATCATGTTGTTTGTATGTGTAGAGACACCTATTAGAACCATCGGGTTTACGACTGGTATATGAACACCCACAAGAACCATGGTACTACATGTATGTTTAGAGGCATCCGTTAGAACCTTCGTCTTTTATGACCTGGCATATAATTACCTACGGGGGCCTCCGTGGCTCAGTTGGTTAGCGCGCTAGCGCAGCGTAATGACCCAGGAGTCTCTCACCAATGCGGTCGCTGTGAGTTCAAGTCCAGCTCATGCTGGCTTCCTCTCCGGCCGTACGTGGGAAGGTCTTCCAGCAACCTGCGGATGGTCGTGGGTTTCCCGAGGGCTCTTCCCCCTTTCCCACCCACCATAATGCTGGCCGCCGTCGTATAAGTGAAATATTATTGAGTACGGCGTAAAACACCAATCAAATAAATAAATAAATAAATAAATATAATCACCTAAAGAAACCATCGTGCGGTATGTGTGTAGAAGCATCTGTTAAAACCATGTTTTTGAAGACCTGGTATATAGACACCTACAGAAACCATTGTGCTACATGCTATGACAGGTTCCTCTAGCAATTCTAGTCTGAGGAGAGGGATAACACTTGAGTAGCTAATGCGAGAATAACGGCTCTTTGACTGATTTCACAGGTCATTAAGGCCTTTTGTGGCCCTTCTTTCGTCTGAAGTGGACTCAGTTTTGTCATCACTTTTACCCCGATGATTTGTATAGGATCCAAGACGACCTAATGGCGTTAAAGCAAGACGCAGCTCTAGGCGTAAACGACCTCAAGAAAACAACATGTCTGCCATCGGGTACTCCACCCAAAGGGTATATCAGTAGTATTTCAGCGGGAGTGTTAGGAGATTATCTAAGTCTTTGTTAGCACGCCACTCCCCAATCCGTCATCGTTACTATCACGCGAACGCCCAACAACTTTCTTTGGCACTAAAGTACCAAGTCTCTATGAGTGTAGAGTATAGCTTTACGAGGTAATCTTCACGTTACATTTGCTTACTTAGATCATCTTGACATAAACGTTAAAAAATGCTACCATTCTCTGAGCAGTAACGACAGAACGTAAGCAGGAAAAGTAAATATGCCCGCCATAATCATGAGAAAGAACTTCATGCCACTAGATAGGAAATTCTCCCACTTCAGTGCAGCGGTGAGGTGTAATTTCTTTTATGCAGAAATATAAGTAAAACTTACTTGAATATAAAGTACAATTACTGAAGAACCTGTGCGTGAAAAATTGATTTGATGCGATTTATACTTTTTGTTTAATCAACAGACAAAAGTAGTGTAAAAAGCACATTTTCTATTTAATGCGTTTTCCTTCATAATAAAAATATGATTGCGTGAACCAAAATCATTTCCACATATTTGGTGTCTAGTTTGGGTGTAGTAGGTTATAACGAAGTATCGAGATGGTTCATGCAATCATATTTTTATAAATGCAAAAAAAAAAAAAAAAAGAAGAAATAATGTGGAAGTTCAGAAGACATTGATCATACCATTTCATGGCATCTAATGCATTGTTCGTATTGGTTCAATGGTAACATGTGTGCCTTGAAATCGTTGTGTCGAATAAGATAACGAGTTTGATTCCTGTATTTGCATGTTTTTTTTTGTATTTCTTAACAAAGTGAGGTGATGAAGGGGGAGGCGGGGGTGTTAATTTGAACCACACAAGAAATTCTTTTTTATATTTCTTCATATATTGTCAAGCAGTATGTTAGATAAGTTTAAATATGTTACTGGAAATTTATTTAGATTATATACAGTATTCTTAAATTTAAGCTCTAAGCTATTTACTTAAGCTAACATCATATCGTACAACTGCATTGAGATAGGGGCCAACTGTTTATCAGCTTATCATCGTAATAAATTCACATGGGATCACGGTATAATTCTTAAGACAAAAATTACTTTAAACACCAACTTTAGACGGAAAAGGATATTATTCTATGTATTTAACGGCAAACAGTAGGCTGATTAGCAAATAATAATTTAGTTTGGCCTATTTCATTTCTTGCTATATATATATTCTTAGTTTCTTGGCCGTTTGTGCTGAACGTTGTTTTGGAAATTTGTCCTACTTACTGAGACAATCGTCCGTTATTGCTATAAGAATATCTGTTTAGATGACTAGATTTAACAGATTTTTTCACGTGGCATTTGTTAAGCAAAAGAGTGTACTGGTTTTGTAAGTCTCCTTGCGGACACCAACAATAGAGCCATCAGTACAATATATCTGTAAATACACATCTACGATGTGAGATGAATGCATACTACAGTCTTGCACCGACCTATCTCAACACTAATATAGGACGCAAGAGTACAACAATCTACCGCCCAACGAAAACAGGATCCGAGTAGGGCAACGGTCTACCACCCAACCATTTCAGAGTTATAGCAATAAGAAATGTTGGAAAACAAAAATCTACCTCTCGTCTACCTCAGAGCTTTACCCATCAGGGGTGAAAGAGTTCAGTAATTTGCTATCATACAGCATACTGAGCGTCATAGTCACGAGTAATGCACGAGTACAGCCATTTACTGCCCAAGAATCTCAGCGTGATAGTCTCGAGGAATAGGGGACTAAAACTATCGCCCAACAATCACAGCGCCGTAGTCATGAGGGATACAAGAGTAAAGCAATTTACCATCCAACAACCACAGCGCCATGGCCATGAGGGATGCACGAACAAAGCAATTTACCATCCAACAATCACAGCGCCGTAGTCATGAGGGATACAAGAGTAAGGCAATTTACCACTTAACAACCACAGCGCCATGGCCATGAGGGATGCAAGAACAAAGCAATTTACCATCAAACAATCACAGCGCCGTAGTCATGAGGGATACAGGAGTAAAGCAATTTACCACCCAACCACCTCAGCGCCATAGTCACGAGGCATACAAGAACAAAGCAATTTACCACCCAACAATCACAGCGCCAGTCACAAGGGATACAAGAGTAAAACAATACACCATTCAACAATCTCAGCGCCATAGTCATGAGAGGTACAGGAGTAAAGCAATCTACCACCCAACCACCTCAGCGCCATAGTCACGAGGCATACAAGAACAAAGCAATTTACCACCCAACAATCACAGCGCCAGTCACAAGGGATACAAGAGTAAAACAATACACCATTCAACAATCTCAGCGCCATAGTCATGAGAGGTACAGGAGTAAAGCAATCTACCACCCAAAATCAGCTTTGTGCCCACAGGAATACAGGATTAGACAATAAACTCCTCGAGGATATACGAGCACAAACAGCTGAAGTAAAACGCAATAAAAAAATTATGGATATAATATATATATATATATATATATATATATATATATATATATATATATATATATATATATATATATATATATATATATATATATATATATATATATATATATATATGTTACAAGGGAACATTTTGTCAGTCCAGCTAGGATCCAAGCCATCATCGCCCAGGAAAGGGAATCTCATTGTCCCAATGCCTAGCATCTTCCCGGGGAAAACCCACGGCCATCCGCAGGTTGCTGGAAGACCTTCCCACTTACCGCCGGAGTGGAAGTCAAGCTGGACTTGAGCTCACAGCGACCGCATTGGTGAGAGGCTTCTGGGTCATTGCGCTGCGCTAGCGCGTTAACCAACTGAGCCAAGGAGGCCCCATTTCTGAAGATGATGGGGCAGTTCGGGCGGCCTACTGCGCTTGGTATGGTAACATCTCTCTGGATATTTTAATGGTGATAGTTACGTACGGCATAAGCTTATAACCTAATTATAATATAAAAAATATGTGAATATATAAAGACAACCATTGTACACTGAAACCTACGGTGCACTCATTTTGTGTATGTTTTACTGTGCATGTATAGAATTTACTACAAGAAATGATTAATAAGGATTGCAATTTTTTCTTTTTTTAGACTAGGTACGTCATGTTCACATGTTGGTGCACTGCTGTTTTATGTGGACACAGTCAGCAAAATGATGGATACAAGTTGCACATCACAGCCTTGCAGATGGATAATGCCAGTAGCTTTAAAGAATGTAAGTTTCACTACTGTTTTTAAACATGAAAGCAATACTACATCACAGATATTCTCACTTGAAGGTTATCTTCTCTGTTTACATGTATATTGTTACAGACATGCTGTGAAATATGTGTATATGTTTAGCTCAAGTCAGCGTGATCATAATAGTTGTATTATCTCCCTCGTGTAGATTTCTTATTCAAAAGTCCGGGACATTGAATTCAAATCAGCCGTGGGCAAAAATGAAGGAGTTGGAGAATGGAATTCCACGCAGTTCACAACCAGAATCGAGGGGGATTGGGAAAGATCATTCTCCAGCAACAGCAGAAAAAGATGACTTGTTCAAGGGACTCTTCCAAGTGCGTCCTTTTGCCGTTGTGTTAGCTGTGTCAAAGGACTACCATCAACATCACATGCCAAAACACACTGAAAAACCACAGTACTTACCTTCACTGCTTTACAGTGTGGACAAGGATTATGCTCATTTTGATGAACTTCTGGAAGAATCTTAAAGTACTCATGGACAAGATACAAGTGACATTATCCATGGTAAAAAATGTGGAAATGAGGACCCGGAAGCAGGCAAAGTGGTTTAAGTTCAGAGCAGGCAGAATAACTGCATCCAACATTAAGATAGCAACTGTGACCGCTCTGGACCATCCACAGCGCAGCGTAATGACCCAGGAGCCTCTCACCAATGCGGTCGCTGTGAGTTCAAATCCAGTTCATGCTGGCTTCCTCTCCGACCATACGTGGTAAGGTCTTCCAACAACCTGGGGATGATCGCGGTTTTCTCCCACCATAATGCTGGCCGCCGCAGTATAAGTGAAATATTCTTGAGTACGGCGTAAAACACCAATGAAATAAATAAAATAAATAATTTTTTTCCCAGCCGCTTAAATGTAATTCTTTTTATCGCGGGATAGATATATTGACAAGCCCAGTTTTCATATGTGTGTTATATTGCTCGAACAAACACAAAAAATCTGACACGAGCTCCACTGTCACGTTTGAGGGGCGGAAATGTCCACGAGTCAGTTGCGCTGGAAGAATACACAAAGTTAATGGAGAAACGCCACGGTAGCCTGGTGGTCCAGTCGTGTGGGTTTTTCATCTCGGTGCGTCTTCAGATGCATTGATATAGTGCAGTTGCTATGGGAAAGGGGTGAAAGAAATGAAGGTAAGATTTACATATTTCATCATCATTTTGTACGCCTACTTACGCCATATGATCTCCAGTCTGAGTTATGTATGTGAGTTATGTTGGCTGATGTCTAGTCCCATGCTAATGAATTTTTTCCTTCATGTAAGGGCGATCACTGCCAGGTTATGAGAGGAACAAACCGGGGAAAATTTTCCCAGCTACCTGTTGAATCTTTACACTTTACACTTCAAGCAAAACACTGAGCGCTGAATTTGACAAGTGCTAATCAGTCACTACCACTTTAACCATGTGAGTCGCCTCTGGCATGAGGTTTGAGTTTGTGAAATTGATTGAATGCATGTTAAGTAAATAGAACATGTATAGTAACACTATAATTTTCCTAAAGTTGCAGTGCCCCTTCTCCCTGAAGGATAAGTACCTGGGTAGCCTGTTCCATGAGGTATTTGCCAAATAGATCTTTCTTGACATTTCAAAGTTAGGTAAACTAAAACAGACCAGAGGCATCCATATTATTACCAGGTAATTATGATAATGTTATTTAATGATTTTTTCATTTGGAAGATGTCAGTTGGTTTTATGAGAGAACGTAACTGGAGGCCACGTGGTGAACTACCAATCTTTAGCAAGTTACTGACAAACTTGTTTAAGTTGGTCTGCACAAAAATCATACATTACCAGCTTCCAACTAAATTATAATTCATTTAAATTAAATGATATACCAAAATATATCTCCTGATTTTTGTTGAGTACAGTAATATCATTCTGATTCTGATTTCACGACATTTTTTCTCTTTGTAGACTCAAGCCCAAATGTTCATCCTGCAAGTTGACTACTGCGATCTTGTCATCTGAATCCCATAGAGCCTGCTGAGTTTTAGGGTGCAGCCAAGCCAAGTCTTGTGGGAAGAAGTACTGCCTATACTGGTAGACCACAGGGTTATCATGCCAGAACCGATTACCAGATGGTTTAGAGAACCAGGCCGACTAGTACCGTTTAAAGGCAATGCATGCGAGACCCATTGCATCTGCAATGGAGGTGAAGGCTATGGAGATATGGTTGAATGTGGTTCAGCAAACTGTAAGATTGAGTGGTATCATCGTAAGTGCTTGAAGATCAAGCACCTCCCTGAGGGAGACTGGATTTGTCCAACTTGATTAGACGCAAGATTAGAATAGCAGTGCATTTTTACTTCTTCTCAAGGATGTGGCCAACAGCCTTTTGTCTCAGCATTCAGATTTGTAAAGAAAAAAAGGAAAATATTCACTTAAACAAATGTGTGTTTCATTTTATTTTACCTGGTATACATGTCATCAAAAGTAGACAAAAAATACCTATCACACGTGGCTTTGTTTATTCTTTGAAAGAAAAAATTAGGACCATCTTGTCAACATATAACAAATTTGCATGAAAATGTGGAACAAAAGAGTGACAGGTCCAAGTTAATGGATTTATATATACATGTTTATGAAAACAGTGAGGTTTGACCATATGGTTTATCACGGATCAGATACATGAACGATTTGTGATGTTCTATTTCATCTGGTGTACCCATCATCAAAAGTAAAAGACTAAAATACATCTTATATGGTTCGCTTTAACCATGGACCAACTTCTAACATATGTGGAAAATGCGGAATAAACAGGGTATAAATATATTATTACTCTTGTCTAAAACAGACTCAAAATACATATCGCATGCGTCTTTCATTAACCTTCCGAAGACTCATAAAAAACAAGGAACCATCTTGTGGAGGTATCAACAACGAACGAAGTCTGACACCAATGAAACGAATGTACTTACCTAGCTCAGTCATGTAATCATGGAAACTTCAAACAGATCAACCTAACTGCAAACTAGGAAAAGGGAATACAGAAACACCGCGTAAATGAACGCACCCTAAAACCAAAACGGAAATTAAGTATAAAGATCAATCATTAGGACATTCAACCAATCCATCGATCAAGCTGAGAAGTCCAAGCTGTCTGTGGTCTCCATTAGTTCGAATTATGGCGGAGACCAATCGATCAGCCCGTTTTTTCCCCTGCGAAGACAACTGAGTACAGGGAGACAAACAAATTACTCATTGTGACAGCGAGCCCAGAGTCGCTGAATAGAGAGACTTTACCATTTAGTCTCAAGACGGCAAGCAGACAGATTTTACACTTTTGTGCACATTAATAAACCTAACGGTACTAAAATAGCAATAAACCACGAGGGGCCATATGGTGCTAAATACATCTTGATGAATCCATGTCCGGAGAAAGACAGTAGAATAGAAGACGAGAAGACTATCAACGTAAACAAAACAACAGGCAAGATCCAACTGAATTTCCTGAAATCCAACAGGACAATCAGTGCGGTGAAAAACATGAGGGCTTTGAATTTTATACACGGCGGCGGTCTTCTTTGTGGGAAAGAGGTGAGGGTGGGTGGCTAAGTGTGAGATGGGTTGGGTGAATGAATGTGAGAATGGGGGCGGGGATAAACCGGTGTATAGGCCTGGAGAAGCCCATGTACTTTTCCTGCCACCTGACAAACCCCCTGCCACAAAGCCATAATGTCCTCTCCAGGCGACATTATGTCTGAGATAACAGCGCCAGCAAAGGAGACTGGGGCTGAATGAAAACAAGCTGTTATAACAGGAAGCCAGAGAAAAGAAAACTTTATCCGAATTGACGGAACAGATGAAGAAACGAGAAACGCCAGCACAAAAACGCCGTCACGGCAACGTACACATCGATTCTTCATACTGGTCCCTGCTTAGTGCTAATCCCTCACGATTGTCAAACGCCAACGCGCTCACCTGGTAATGCATAAGTGTAAGTTGAATATTTCCTCCCCCCCTTTTTTTTTACATAAGGGGTTCGTAAGAAATCGAGTGGAAATCATCGGAGAGAAGCCAATGTCTTCTTCATAATATTTTAGTGGCTGCAGCACTTTGTCGGCCTGGACTCGCCCTGCTAAAAGAAGACACAGTATGTGAAGACACATCTAATGACTGCTTGTCGTCATATGACTGAAAAAGTGGTAAGTGCGATGTAAAAGCTCAAGCAAACATACATACACACATACATACTGTGGGGTTTGGTGTCATGTTCGCTATGGGGATTGGTGTAATGGTCACTGTGGGGATTGGTATCATGTTCACTATGGGGATTGGTGTAATGGTCACTGTGGGGATTGGTGTCTTGTTCACTGGGGATAGGCATAATGTTCATTAATGTTTAGTGTGATGACTGGTGTAATGCTTAATGTGGAGATGTATATATGGCACAAATGAGATTCCAGCAAGTATTTCGTGATTCAGATCTTCGAGAACCTGCAAGCTCATATGTAACCTCAGTAAGAATTTCCCTGTTCGAACAACGAAATATGAATGTGGCATTAACTTAGAATAAGCATGTTTGAGAACCGATTGATGAATGTCATGCTAGCACGATTTCCGTTTAGGGATTGGTGTGATGTTGACTATTGGGATTAGTGTACACTTCAGACCGAAAAGTGGGCTAATAGATGGTCGGAGAGCCCCCTGGGGGTATAGGTCAGTCTGTCATACTGCCACATCTGTCATCCAGGCACCTTGCAAAGTCGATCCGCGATACCATAAGGGTTCATTGGCGATTTGAAATATCATTTATGGCAGCACCCTTGAGATACGACAATCATCCATTTACAACTGCCATTATGCACAGGGCTAACTTTGAAATGACTTGATAGAGGAGTATTGGAACTTGCTCTTGCACTGTAATTTGTACTTCACGTTAGTGTCAAGATTTAGATACTAAGTTTTTAAGGAAGCAACTGATGTGCCGCAGGGCAGATACACCAGACACATCACTTATCAAAGGGTTCGAACTAACACATGTAGATATGAAGATCTGTTTGAAAGGCCTGCATTCCATTATTGTTGATCTAATAGGATTATTTGTCACTGTTAGGTGTGGTTGAGTATGCGTAATATATATGTTAATTCGCATGAATTCACTCTGAATACATGAATGCATACTAATGCACTGTATACTTCATGTATGTGTACGAATGCACTATGTACTATATGTATGTGCATGAATGCACTGTACAGTACATTGAATGTACTGTATAATTGATGCATGCGCATGACTGCACAATGTAGTTCATGTATGCACATGAATGCAGTGTATAGCATGTATATTTATATGAATTCACTGTATAGTACATGAATGAGTATGAATGTACTGCATAGCACCAGTACACGTCGTTTGTTATATTGGAGGTCAGAGGTATTTCCGGAAGGTTGGGTCAGATGTTATCTTTTGCCAACTTGTGAACTGGCTGATTAGTCTTTATCTTTTGCCAGCTTGTGAAGGTGGTTAGACTTTATCTTTTGCCAGCTTGTGAACTGGCTGGTTAGACTTATCTTTTGCAAACTTGAGAACTGGCTGGTTAGACTTTATCTTTTGCAAACTTGTGAACTGGCTGGTTAGACTTTATCTTTTGGCAACTTGTGAACTCGTGATAGAGGGCAAAGTCACAATTGTTTTCTGTATCTGATGGAGATATTAAACTGTTTTATATCCACACCGGTCGTGACTGGCGATGTGTCGAAGTTTGGGTTATGAAGCCATCTGTCTGCCGTGTCGGCTCTAAATACGTTTGGAAACATGTGCTGAATGTTTTGCTGAGGAAAATATAATGTCCAAATAACGATAATGTCTTAATGTGACCTACATACCGCTGGTAATGTGCGATTTGTGTGACCTACAAACCGCTGGTAATGTGTGATATGTGTGACCTATTTACAGATGGTAATGTGTGATATGTGTGGTCTACATACCACTGGCAATGTGTGATATGTGTGACCTATTTACAGATGGTAATGTGTGATATGTGTGGTCTACATACCACTGGCAATGTGTGATATGTTTGACCTAGAACACTGATAATTTATGGTATGCACGGCCCACACCACCGATAATTTATGATATGGTCTAGACTCAAAAGATTAATCTGTTAATTTTAATAGAAAGTCTGTTGTCTGGGTGATTGTAGAATGCAGTCTGTTATCATAACATAATATTCTGTCATATTCAACCTAATATTCTGTTAGTATAATAGTGTCTTTATATTGACTTTCTGTTAAACTTAAAAGTTTTTTTTTTGAATGTACTCCGATGATAATTTGTGATATGTATGGGTCTACGCCGCTGATAATGCGTCATAAGCTTTGCCTACTCCGCTGATAATTTGTGATATGTATTGTCTACGCCCCTGATAATGTGTGATAAGCTTTGCCTACTCCGCTGATAATTTGTGATATGTATGGTCTACACCGCTGATGATCTATGATGATACTCTTTGACTACACCACTTATAATTTATGGTATGACCTACTCCGCTGATAATTTATCATATTTATAGCCTACACCTCTGATAATAGATGATATTATTTCACTATATCGCTGATAATGTATGATATTATTTGACAGCACCTACAAGTATGTCCTAAACCAATGATAATTTTTGATATTAATTGCTTACACCGGTGATATTATATGATAATATTTGACTACACCACTGATAATTTAATATATGTATAACCTTCACCACTGGTTGTTTATGATACGTATGGCCTACACCACTGATAATTTAAGATATGTATTACACTGATAATGTATGATATTATGTGACTACACCACTGATAATTTATGATAAATATGGCCCACAGTACTGATAATATAAGACATGCATGACCTACAGCGTTAATTATGTATGACAATATATGACACTGATAATGTGTAATACTATCTGACTACACCACTGATAATTTGTGCTAACGAAATGTGTTATGCCATTAACTTACAGTGGGGTAATGTAAAAGCGTGATACCTTTGCTGTCCCACAATGCGTGATACTGGAATCTTGAACTGCTGACACCGTGGGATGTTATAACGCTCTATCTGGGCTCATCAAGGCTTATATCCGTACACAAGAAGCAGATGACGAATTTGACCCTGATGAAAGTGTCACATGCGATGGATGGTCCAACTGACGGGTACTAGAAGCCATCTACATTGGTACAACAACGATTCACTGACCATCACATATGGGTTATCCCGCTCGACAGATCCTTGGCTGTGTCGACCCAAAGCCTCTAAAACCAGAGGTCTGAGACACCGGGAATTGGCTAATTAATGATAAACAATGGGTTTTCAACACATCCATTGATCAACACGTACTAAACCACGGGGTTAACTGGGAACTGGGTGATTAAACCTGTAAACAAGCCAGGCAAAGGAAACAATTCGATCTTCCCGTACTGTTGTCGATAACAAGTCATCCTTTTAATTATTTTGCGGTGAGAATGCCCGTTTGGAAAGTCTATTGCTCTTGAACCTCTGTACCCTAGTTGAATTTCTAGGCACTAGGATGGGGTGATCGTTCCCGGTTTGTGCATGCCCATGAACACGTTCTAGATATATCTAGAGGATATCCCCGATCCTCAAACATTATATCCACGACACAACCATGTATCCATGTAATAGTTAATAATGTCTGGTAATTGTAATTGTTCCCGACATTGATAATGCGAAAATGTGAGATATCATATCGATGCTGTTAATGTGTGATTTCATAGCTCTGCTCATTATGATTTGACTTCATTTGATTGATGTTTCACGCTGTTGCTTATGATGTGTGGGTATGCCGACTTGTAATTGTTCCTGGCATTGATAACGCGAAAATGTGAGATGTCATATCGATGCTGATAATGTTTGATTTCATAGCTCTGCTTATTATAATTTGACTTCATTTGATTGATGTACGCTGTTGCTTATAATGTGTGGGTATGCCGACTTGTAATTGTTTCCGACAATAATAATGCGATAAGTATATGTTTCATTGGCCTGTGCTGGCCATTACGCCAGTGTATTACTTGGGTGTCCAAGTGATTTGTATAGCCTAGGTATTGTTTGGGGATAGAATACAGATGAGATATATCGTGTAATCCGAGACAAACAGAAGTGGGCAGTATACGTGATATAAGACATTCTGGCTTTTTCAATGGACAACAACGCCCTGAGTAACTCATGCGTGCCACGCGGAAGTGATATTCAGTAAGCAGGTATTCCTTGGTTTGCATCAGCTTAATTAGCAAATGTATCAGTATCCCACAGGATGAAACTTCATTTTATTCGCTTGATTTTGTCAGCAGACGAATGTGACAGTATCGAAGTGACGTCAGTCGAACGTGTCAAGGGTCATCAACGGTCAAGAAGTTTCATTTAGTGACTATATTTTTATGTACCCAACAAGCTGATGTGTGAATTTTAGCATTCTGGGTTCGTTTGCTCAAAACGTTTTAAGACTTAATATCAGATTTAACTTTGACCCAAGTCGTCATTATGGTAAGTAGCCCAAAGATAATTGCGTAACAGTATATATGAAATATGAACGAAATCTGCTGCTATTGTACTTGGACTTTGGACTTTGCACTGACTGCTGTATTTTGACTGAAATCTTACGTATAAAATATGGCTTAACATTATTAGTGTTAGCTAATACTAATGCTCTTTCGAACAACTGGGTCCAGGTCATAATGGTGACGACGCACTCCAAACTAAACGTGAGCCTAGTTTGTGGAATTTCTCGGTTGCTGCAGGCTGGTATTTAACTGACACAATGGTAATAATGTGAGATATCATGTCGGTGCTGATAACATAGGATTTCACAGCTCGGGTCATAATGTGTGGTATTCGTAAATGATAATGCGGAAGCAGGGATTATAGACATAGTACAGAGTAGGATAAAATGTCACAAGAGGACTATGTTAATTCATATATGTGCTCGGATAAAGGTGTGCCATGTGACTCTACTATGAGCCAGAAAATCAAAAGCCGCTAATGTCGTGTGATTGATCCAGTGACCGTCACGTATCGATGACTTTAGGCCTGAAATGACCAGCGAACAGCCCCTTAACGGTGGAAATAGCGGAGGGTGAAAATTGGCCACTCAATGTTCAACGACAAGTTTCCGGCACGATTTACTATCTGCGAAATTATGGGAACTGTCAAAGCCGCAAAAAAGCTTAGTAAAGAAAGAATCTAAATTTATTATATCTAGGCATGTTACGTACTATAAATAGTTTGAGGTTGAACATTTGGATTTCCAGATACCGATAACGATTCTTTACCAATTGAACTATTTATGATATGCTTCATTTTATTCTAAGGATAATACCAACGTGTCTGAAGATCATGGCCTGGTAATAAAGCGAGTTGAAAGCCTTGTGTCTCGTTTCATGCACACAGGAAGGGCGAGCAGACAGAAATGTTCTGGACAATGGTGTTGGCTTCACAATAACAGAGACATATTACTTTCTGTCTGGGGTATAACTTTACCATTCATCTTATAATCTGAATATCCATTTCTTGGCATTAATGGGTTGGGGAAATTGGGGAATAGATTGGAGGGTGGGTTATGACATTTTCTCAGCCGATCCAGTGTCGTCCATCAGAAAACCGCTCTTTATTTAGAATGGACACGCTGGAACTGTAACGAGGACAGATCAGGACGCCAAGAGAAGAGAATGTGGTCATTTCGCAGAATAAATATTTTTGGTGTTCCTGTATGAGCGGAGGCTGTTAGAGCATAAACATTTTGACGAAGTATAATGCGTACTGTGGAGATCGACGTATACATAAGGCTTTGAAAATTGGGGGTAATATATGACATGAAAGTTCTCTGAGGGTCACAGATCTGTCTGTTATACAGTCAGTGGGACTGCGTCTTTCGCAAGGACACCGTGTCAATACCATAAGGACTTATTGGAGATTTGAATTATTATTTATTGCCGACCCTCATCCTTCTTTCAAAGACCAGTCATCAACCATTGGTTTAAGGCTGAAGAGGAGATGAGGTTTGATGGCGGAATATTGAAACTTGCTGTTTTAGTGTATTATATATGGTTACTACCTTGTAGGAGATCGGCTTTCAATCAATCAACCTACTGTAAGAAGCATAACAGTCTGTATATATAGAACATTTAATAACATCATTTTGCGAAATGGATGATTCCATTTTATTATTTGGAGAAGTATATTAGAATAAAACATATAATACGGTAAATATCCAACATAGACATGGCGTCAGTTACATTTTTCAAAGATTGCGAAATATCCCACAAATTCTTGTTTACTTATGTATAGGCCTATCGTTCAAGCTCTTGTAAAACAAAACTGCCGAAATTTGTTCTTACCTATTTCTTGTGTAACGCAACATTTAAATAAAGGCATAGATAATACGGCTTTTATGTTGTTTGGCAAGTGTTATGCATTAGGGAACAACACATACAAATCTTAGGGGAACGTCGGCAGAGTTATGAGGCAAGAAGTAGCCGATTTAAGTTAACAGAAAGCTTTTAAACACTTGACAAGGGAGTGAACTTTTTGGAATAAAAAGAAGCCGAAGAAACTGGCCATTAATTTTCGTTAACTTAAGGTTTTAAAAATATTTCAAGATAATGCAAGAAGAAACTCAATTCATCTTTTGTCCAGAAGTGGATATTAATGTCAAATCAGACAGTTTTGAAAATCTTGGACTGAATGTGTTCAATGTCCACATAGTCGGGGGATATCATGAATTATGAAGAGAACTGATGTTCAGCGGCTGCTGAGCATTGACAAGCTATCAGTGTTATAAGCACCGCTATGATATCTCATACATTATCAGCACTGCTAGGATATCCCACATCATCAGCACCACTGGAATATTCCACATTATCAGCACTGCTATGATGTCTCGCACGTTATGAGCACTGCTAGGATATCCCACATCATCAGCACCGCTGGAATATTCCACATTATCAGCACTGCTATGATGTCTCGCACGTTATGATCACTGCTGGGATATCCCACATCATCAGCACCACTGGAATATTCCACATTATCAGCACTGCTATGATGTCTCGCACGCTATGATCACTGCTAGGATATCCCACATCATCAGCACCACTGGAATATTCCACATTATCAGCACTGCTATGATGTCTCGCACGTTATGAGCACTGCTAGGATATCCCACATCATCAGCACCGCTGGAATATTCCACATTATCAGCACTGCTATGATGTCTCGCACATTATGAGCACTGCTAGGATATCCCACATCATCAGCACCGCTGGAATATTCCACATTATCAGCACTGCTATGATGTCTCGCACGTTATGATCACTGCTGGGATATCCCACATCATCAGCACCACTGGAATATTCCACATTATCAGCACTGCTATGATGTCTCGCACGTTATGATCACTGCTAGGATATCCCACATCATCAGCACCACTGGAATATTCCACATTATCAGCACTGCTATGATGTCTCGCACGTTATGATCACTGCAAGGATATCCCACATCATCAGCACCGCTGGAATATTCCACATTATCAGCACTGCTATGATGTCTCGCACGTTATGATCACTGTTAGGATATCCCACATCATCAGCACCGCTGGAATATTCCACATTATCTGCACTGCTATGATATCTCGCACGTTATGATCACTGCTAGGATATCCCACATCATCACCATCGTTAGTCCAGCAGTATTGTGATGTTTACCATTCATAAAAAGCATTGTGTCATTACATTATATTACAAGCACCGATATGATATCCTAATTTTTTTATAAGCGTTTGTCATATCACATAATGTTACGTTTTGCCACATCTCATATCTATCAGCAATGCTTTGGTATACAGCATTATGAGCGACATTTGAATTCCCGCATTATCGGCCCATGCCCCACATTGTTAAAAGCGTTATAGTCTCATTCACTGTTATCACAGCTGCACATCTAGGTTTGAATCTCCGCATTATCAACACTGTTAACCCATGCTGCATATAACTAAAAGCGATATGGTCTCATTCACTGTTATCACAGCTGCACATCTAGGTTTGAATCTCCGCATTATCAACACTGTTAACCCATGCTGCATGGGTTAACAGCTGCACAGGTAGGTTGGAATCCCCGCATCATCAGCACTGTTAACCCATGCTGCATATAACTAAAAGCGATATGGTCTCATTCACTGTTATCACAGCTGCACATCTAGGTTTGAATCTCCGCATTATCAACACTGTTAACCCATGCTGCATGGGTTAACAGCTGCACAGGTAGGTTGGAATCCCCGCATCATCAGCACTGTTAACCCATGCTGCATATAACTAAAAGCGATATGGTCTCATTCACTGTTATCACAGCTGCACATGTAGGTTTGAATCTCCGCATTATCAACACTGTTAACCCATGCTCCATATTGTTAAAAGCGTTATGGTCTCATTCACATCTAGACATGTATGTTAAAGCATAACTGTAAACAATAACTTCAGGAGTTTCAAGCTATTACATGAACACATTGTAATGTATTCTACCGAGGATCGCAGATATTCTCTAGCCATAGTCAGAAATATTTTTATGGACGTTTACTTGCCAGCAATGATAACCCCATCCATAGAGATGCAGGTTGATTTCTTACAGTTTGATTGGATGATTGAATGTTTTTGGCAAAACGACAGCATTCAAAATTCATGATAGAGACATTCAGGGCAGTTAGGTTTCATGAAGGTTACAATTTTAGATCATCTTTACATTCTGCTATCTCACAAGATGGGCTTCAATAGCCGCAATGTTTATACGATGAGTAGTTTTATCTATCAGTATTATCCGCCTAGAAATTCACCCCAGGGCACACAGGACGCTCCGAAGTATTAAAGGGGTGGACTGAACTTTACAAACAGTCCAGGAGGCTTGAGTTGTTTCCTTTGTCCGGGTAGCCTACAGGTTTAACCTCCCATTTCCCAGTAAATCCCGTGATTTAGCGCGTGGTGATCAATGGACGTGTTGAAAACCGATCGTTCATCATTAATTAGCCAATTCCGGGCGTCTCAGATCTCAGGTTTTAGAGAGTGTGGTCTGACACAGCCACGAATCCAACAAGAAGGCCGTTTAAGGCTTACGACGGTCACTGAATCATTGTTGTACGAGAATAGAGGCTTCTGATACCCATTCTGACAGCGGGGTCACATGACACACCCATAATACCCGTAACTTAGACCATCCATCGGGATTGCTAAAGATCGGAAAGATAACACTTTCATCAGGATCAAATTCGAGATCGTGTGGAAATAATCCTTGAAGGGTCAGATATATTTGACCAGCAGCCGAGACGACACCTTGCTTCATATTTGGTTGACAAATGACATTCTAATCTAGCTTCGTAAACATAATGTTCAGGAGTGGATATACTTGGACTATAAATACAATGATAAGTACATAACAAGACACCATTCAAAACACTGTGAAGACACTTCTGGCTATAACCTCGAATTTGACACATCGTTAACTGTTTATTAGTTTTAGGATGCCATGGGTGTATAAGTCTGTCATATTTTATGCAAAGTTCTATACCATTTTAGGGGGCCTCCGTGGCTCAGTCCGTTAAAGCGCTAACGCAGCGTAATGACCCGGGAGACTCTCACCAATGCGGTCACTGTGAGTTCAAGTCCAGCTCATGCTGGCTTCCTCAACCTGCGGATGGTCGTGGGTTTCTCCCGGGCTCTGCCCGGTTTCCACCCACCATAATGCTGGCCGCCGTCGTAAAAGTGAAATATTCTTGAGTACGGCGTAAAACACCAATCAAATAAATAAATAAATAAATAAATAAATATACCATTCTAGCTTTCTGTGCAACTCAAAGAGCAGGGTTCACAGCTTACTGCTAAATGGCAAAGCACCATGATATCATTTGTAGATTTTTTAACTGTGTATTTCTGTTTTTTATGACTTTTGGTCTTGTAACTCAGTCACTGAACGTTGGACAACTGCATGTTTCTCTACATTACTTGCTGCCACTGCCAAGGAGAACAAAATAATAAATGTTACACTAGTAAAAAATGATCAATAACTCACCACTCCGGTGTCTTTCACCAATAATACACACTGGCCATCACAGTATACCTGGAAAATGGGCACATCACTAAACAAGAACAGGCAATCGAAAGAAATAACAAAATCTGGCGACGTTTGAGTGTAACGTATTAATATTAACCCCAATTAATCTTTGGGGGATAAAAGATACGAGACCGTAGTATGGAAAGTTTGTAATATTATGATAATGTAATAAAACTAATAATAACAGAGTGAATGCCATATTTTGCAAGTTCAGGGATGTGTTCTCTTATTGTGACGAAAACACTGTCCAGACAGTATTGTTCAAATATTTGTTGTTGTTCACTATGGTCAGTATATTCGCAGAAAAGTTTTAACAAAATGAAACTAATGTATAACAGTGCATTCAGGTGGATGCATGATGAACTCAAAATACAGCTGTAGTGCTAGTGAAATGTTTGTCATGCACAGGGTAATCTGATTTGGAGAAATAGTGCGCAAAACATCATACTCCTCGTTGACGAGACTCGAATCCAGTAACAATAAAAGCTATTGTATGCACCCCAGATGTTCGTAATCATTCAGTAATAATAATAATAATAATAATAATAATAATACTAATAATAATAATATGCCAGTAAAATGTGGCTAAAACAAAGTATGTGGTAAATTGCCGAGTATTAACGACTTCGTCGGATCTGATCAAAAAGCAACGTGACCTCCTTACCTTACAAAAGACTCTAGGTCGGAAAATAGTCGGAAAAGTCGATACATTTTGCCAGAGTATATGTTGTGTCTGCTCTGCGGCAAATAGAGTCCTGTTGATGTTCCTTGAAGTTGGTTGGTTATTTATTTGATTTATAGCCCTTGGAATCTCACTACTTATAACGAAATACTAACACTGTGCATTATAAGTTACAGTACAGTACAAAAGCTACATTATCCCCCCATTAAGATTGGTCTCAATGGTAATTCTGTGCGACAGGTGTAAGTGGATGATTATAGTATCTCAAGGATCAGGCGATGGATGATTATTCAAATCGCCAATACTTTTTTCTGGCATCGCCGATCGCCCTTGCACAGTGCCCTGGTGGCAGATGTGGCATTTATGTGAGAGACTTAGCTGTGACGTCAGAGAGCTCTTCAACTGGCTATTACTTCCCATTTCAGCTCTCCATGTACACCAATGTCATCAGTACACTTTACACCAATCCTCACAGTGAACATTACATCATTCCCAGCGCTGGCCGTTACACCAATGTCCCACAGCGAAGTTTACACAATTCCCCACCGTGAACTTTATGCCAATCCCCACAATGATCATTACCTCATTCCCCACAGAAAGCATCACATCAATCCACACAGTGACCATTATACCAATGCCCACAGTGAACATTACACCAAGATTCACAATGAACATCCCATCAGTTCCCACGGCAAACTCCATACCAATCCCCACAGTAAGCATTACACCAATCCCCTAAGTGAACATTACATCAATCCACACAGTGAACATTACACCAATCTCCACAGTTAGCATTACACCTATCCCTACACTGAACATTACATCGATTTCCACAGTGAGCATTACACCAATCCCCACAGTGCACTTTACACAAATACCCACGCTGAACTTTACACCAATTCACACAGTGAACATTCCATCCATTCCCAAAACGAACATTACACCAATCCCCTCAGTGAACATTACACTTATCCCCAAAGTAAACATTACAACAATCCCCACAGCAAACATTACTCCGTCAAAGTGTAACAGCCTCTGGTCATATTGGGGCATCAAAACTATTTACTCTGGAAAATAATAAGATTCTCTTCCCTTGGTGCCCTGATCTGACCTCGTTACAGTTCTAGCGTGTCCACTCAAAATGGAGAGACAATAACCGGCACCACGACGGTGTTCTGATGTAGAGGCAGTGACAATACCATTGTGTAGTCCCTTTGCACGTCTTTCCCATGCCCAGTAAAGCGAACAACTGGATATACAACTTATAACAACACGTATAGTAATGTTTTACCTCTGGGCTAGAAGTTGTATGTCTCCGTCATTGTCAAATGACGACTACTCAGAACATTTCTGTCTGTCAGCCATTCCTGTACCAGTGTGTGAATGTAAAAGGGCACAAAGCTTTCAACTGGCTTGGTGGTCATATCATCTTCTGTAGACACTGTGGCAATTCCGGGACATGCTGTGAAACGTGTGATTGTTCGATATGTTAAAAAAATCCATATCTGGAATTCCCATTCTTTCAGCCAGAAACAACTAACCCAGTGGATCCAGATTTAAGAAATTATTACTTAATGTTTGTCAATCAATCCTTACAAAAACTGAGTGAAAAGTGACACACTAAAATCAAGACATGCTCAGGAAAGAATAACAAGATATTTCTGTAAATGTATGGATTAAACAGACGCAATTTTGAAATGAATCTCGTTTCATAAAATCTAAATGGTTTCTTGTTAGATTAAATTCCACATCTTACTTTTCGATGTTTTCCAGAAAAATTATGGCTTTGACACTTTGTCGGGTATAAATGAATTAATGGGGAGAGTCATCAAGATATTTTCATAAAGTTTTCTCCCACTATAATGGTGGCCGAGTTCGTATAAGTGAAATGTTCTTGAGTTCGGTGTCCAACCGATTAAAAAATAATAAATGGTATTTCCATAAAATCTTGAGTGCTTTATCAACAGGACATTGTGATCAGAAGGAAAAGATTAACTATGAAGCTGACTTTTGAATATTTCTACATGTATTTTATTTTTCTTCATTCAAATTAATTGCCCCATAAAGTAAAAAATGTGTAACAGTCGTTGGTTTAATAAAAAAAACATGTCACCTAAAACGAGCATTTCACCTGCATGTTTTTTCTATGATCTGATTGGCTGACGGAAATTCGGGTGATTGACCGCAGTCAGTGACGTCATAGCACTTTTAGTGATTGCTAATAAGGCTTGTAGCATGTCAGAGTAATGAACTATACAGATGTTCATCGTCTACAGTTGCTATCTATCAACAAACCAAACAGAGACACAAAACTGGCACATAAACAAGAGCAGCCCGAGGCAGTCTGTCTTTGATCTCTACCAGATACTATGGTAAATAGTAACATTTTTCTGACATGTCATCACGGTGACAATTAATGCGACACATAGTCTTTATACATGAAGACCCCAGGGGTGGTGAGGAGGGGTGAGGTGAGGAAAAGGCCTTGACAGTCAGACAGCAAAGCCAGTCAGCGTATGAGATACGTGAGATTTGATGCCGTTGCGCTGTGACTGGCTCTCATCCAATGATTTTCAACTTGGTTTCTTACAAATCACGAATATAAACAGAAAAACAAAAAAGGAATTTTTCAACCCAAAATTTCGCACTACAGTGAGCGTATATGTGTGTGACAATCGTGAAGGATTACAGCAATAAGCAGGGACCAGTATGAAGAATCGATGTGTACGTTACTGTGACTACGTTTTCTCGTTCAATCTGTTCTTTTTTCCCTTCCGTCACTGGGATAAAGTTTTCTGTCATCTGGCCTCTTGTTGTAATAGCTTGTTTTCAGTTAGCTCCAGCCTTCTTTGCTGGTTCAGTTGCATAAGGTGTAACGTCACCTGGAGAGGATATAGGCCTGTCCTTGACGGATGATTCAAGGTGGCAGGAAAAGTACACGGTCTTCTCCAACCTTATACACCAGTTTATTTACCCGGCCCCTACCTTTTCGCCACAAAAAAGTCGTGCATGTTAAATTCTCTTGCGTCATCTTTCCTGACGCGGTTGTCTAGGGCGTAACGTCCCCCGGAGAGGATATAGGCCTACCTTAGGCGGCTGATTCAGTTGTGGCTTTATGCCAGGAGGTTGTCAGGTACATGGAAAAGTACATGGGCTTCTCCAGGTGTATACACCGTGTTATCTCTCATCTCACCCCCCTCCTTTCCCAACACACCCACCACCACCACCCTATCCCCACCTCACTCCCATAAAAAAGACCGCCGTCGTACATGCGAGGTATTCGGTTCATTGCCCTGTTAGACACAGGAGAGGTCCTTTCATGACGTCTTCTTCTGCTCTTCCGTCTTCGACTGAAAAAGATATATTTAGCTTCATATGACCACTCGTAGTTTACTGTTACTTTAGTACCATCATGGATGTCCCACCCGCGTGTTTATTAATGTACACAACGATGTAAAACTGTCTGCTTGCCGTCTTGAGACTAAATGGTAAAGTCTATATTTGCCATAACACGGATCACACTTGTGAGATTACGTATGATTAATCTACCTTTGTTTGAAGCAGGACATTTACTTTAAGATGCTGCTATTTACAACCGTGTGACACAATGAAAAATTCAAAATGTAAATTATCATAAAATAGGCAAGAGAAGCCTATACGGTGATGGCACCTGGTCAGAAGCTGTCAATCATCTAAGCATCTGTTGTTAAGTGCCACTGCACCTATGCATACTGGTGTTGGAAGAGTATAGGTAAGGACTATATGATTGGTTTGAACCACAAATCGTCACCTAAAATGACAATGAACAACACACTACACAGCTGAGGCCAGGGTGATTGTACCAGTGCCCACAATGACCAATACACCAATGTGCGCAGTAACCATTATACCAATGTGCACAGTAACCAAGACACCAATGCCCACAGAAACCATTACACCACTCATCACAGTGAACATTACACCAAGGTGCACAGTAACCGATACACCAATCCCCACAGTGACCATTACACCAATGCCCACAAAGAACATTACACCAATGTGTACAGTAACCATTACACAAATCCTCACAGGGAATATTACACCAATGCCCAAAGTATCCATACCACCAACTGCCCACAGTGAACACAGACCATTACAGTAATCCCCACACTGAACAGTACATCATTCCGCATAGAGAGCATTACATCAATCCACACAGTGGACATTACACCAAGCTTCACAGTGAATATTCCGTGAATCCCCACTGTGGACTTCACAACAATGTGAAAATTACACCAATCCCCACAGTTAGCATTACACCAATCCCTACACTGAACATTACATCGATTTCCACTGTAAGCATTAAGCCAATTCCCTCAGTGAACATTGCACCAATCCACATAGTGAGCATTAGAGTAACCATTACACCATTACCCACATTTTAAATTAACCAATCCCCACGTCGAGCATCACACCAATCCTCACAGTAAGCATTACACAAATCCACTCAGTGAACATTACGCCAATCCACACAGTGAGCGTTAGAGCAATGCCCAAAGTAACCACTACACCAATCCCACAGTTTAAATTACACCAGTCCCCTCGTCGAGGATCACACCAATCCCCACAGTAAGCATTACACAAATTCCCTCAGTGAACATTACACCAATCCAAACAGTGAACATTAGAGCAATGCCCACAGTAACCATTACACCAATCGCCACAGTTAAAATTAAACCAATCCCCACGTTGAGCATTACGTCAATCCCCACAGTAAGCATTACACCAATGCCCACAGTGATCAACACACCAAAGTGCACGGTGAATTTTACACCAATCCCCACAGTGAATATTACACCAGTCCAAACAGTTAAAATTATCACAATCACCACTGTGAACATTACACCAATGCCCATTAGCATGAACATTACAGTAAATATACAATATACAATACATATATTGGTATTTAAACTACGTTAACACAATGTTAATCAGTTCAACTAAAAAAAAGCTCAAAAACCAAAAAAAAAGTCCACTTACCAGCCCATGTTGTCTTGCCAGAGGCCCTGACCGGGAGATGTCATGCCTCGATTATGTACTCAGAAGCCCTGTACAGACTGACCTGAAGATACATCCACAGTTGGGCAGTCACATCACTTTTCCGCAAGTCATCTTATGGATTGAATCTGTAATTATCCATACATGTACACCTCTTTATTGAAGAAATCTGGTCATATTTTCGCAATCTGTGGCTTTTTGGGCCACTTGTCTAACTTAACAGCTCCCTGTGTTGTTTTACTGCCTGCGAATCAACACATCGGCGTTGCAGGACGTCAAAAAAGTATCTTGCAACCTATGTTGTCTATTTTATCCAAAGCATATGCCTGTCGTGAACATACCGCTCTGACGTCACTACTTTATCGTAGTGCAGTAGATTTTCTGATGTTTTACTGCATGATTTTCTACTGCGCGATGTTTTACCAAATTCTACTGTTTTTGTTGTGTATTTTGGGTTTAAAATGGCCAGAAAAGATTAGTGGGACATTAAACCATTTATCTTCAGTTTGGGCTCCATCTTAATAAAATATGTGTGATATCAAAATGCTGTTGACATTGTGGCATAATAATGCGGGATATCGCAACGTTACTGGTAATGTAAGACGTCTTAACACTCTTCATAATGTGGGATATCTTAGTGATCCCATACTTCCTGATATCCCATACCACAGCTTGCACTAGATGTTGTATTATACCACAGAATGTTTGTATCTCCTGTGTTGGTACTTTAATTCCACGAACTTGTGTGTAGCTGGTTGAGTCAGCCATCGTCAGAATGTGGCTTGTTACTCTTTGAACCGGCCATTTGTTTGCTTGATTTATTTATTTATTTGCTTGTTGCTTAACGCTGTACCCAAGAAGTTTTTGTTCGCTTGACCCATTTATCGTTGAACATCGGGTTTATCGGAATATTATGTAACCGTGTTTTGAGCAAAGAAAACTAAGGACGAGTAGGCCTATATTAGGTGGAACATTATATTATCATACAGGACACCATTTCCTATGCTTCTCTTCTTTAACGGAAAGATTAACTGCGTTCTTCCAATGGTATATCGTTCGTTTTTGGACAACAACGAACGTTCTCTTTTCATATGGTGTATTGTACATATGTGGATGCCAGACATAGGGAATTTCGTCAGTAACTTGTCAAAGGTCGGCTGTTTTTCCCGGCAAACCGATTCCTCTACCCGTACACTGACCAATTTGTCGTATATTTATTTATTTACTGCAGCATTTGATTAATGTCTTACGCCGTACTCAAGAATATTTTACTTATACGACAGCCGCCAGCATTATGGTGGGAGGAAAGCGAGCAGAGCCTGAGGGAAACTTGCGACCATCCCAAGATTGCTCGCAGACGTTCCCACGTACGGGGAGGAAGAATTTGTCGTATAAGTGACAAATTTATGAGTATGTTGTTAAATGTCAACCAAATAAATGAATGAATCCTGCATACTTCAGATAATCTTGAGTGCCATTACATGTAGGTACATCTATTAGAATTTTAAAGGAATGGAGACTCCAACACTATGACATCCTTTCTACACCTTCTGAATAATTTTGGAAAGAATTACATATTGACATGCAAGTGGGGTGAGATGTCACAATCTGACATCTTAACTTCATCACCCGATGTTCAACACAGACGATGGAAAACACGACTTACGGGCATAGAACCAATATGAGTTCAGCCGACAGAAGCAGTGGCTACTTCCGTGTGATGCCGATTGAGTGACCATCACACATCGATTACCTTAAGCTTTAAATGACCGGCTCATTAGGCTGTATAATCTGCATCGGGGATTTGGATACCTCGGACGTTGCGAAATGGCCACTTAATGATCAACAACAGGTCTTCAGCACGTCCATTGATCAACACGTAGTAATCCACGAAATTAAGCCAGACCGGAACTGTCGAAGCCGCGAGGAAGCTGAGTAAAGAAAACAATTTCTATCTTTCAGTCTGCATCTTTGGTCGTCTTGGTAGCACGAATTTTAGAATGAATGAATATTTGGAATGTGACGTTAAGTGAAACACCTCATTGAGCGTAACGTGAAAGAATGGCTGCTATACGTCTAGTAGATACTTTTAAATGGGTTTTATGGCGTTCTAGCTCTCTTACTTACTTGAATAGCCAAATATCTGTAAGCTTGCGTGTTTATTTATCACGTACATGTAACCAAGCAGATAATTGTTTGGTTCTTGACTGTAACCAGACAGACGACTGCTTCCGTCATGGATGCAATCTAACAGACGACTGCTTCACTCCTGAATGTAACCAAAGAAACGACTGCTTCACCCCTGTATGTAACAGACGACTGCTTCACCCTGCAAGACAAGCCTCATTGTATTTGTGCCAATGATTGTATGGTGAATACGTCTTCTGAGGGTTGCGATTTCTGTTGATGTGGAAACTACGAAGATGGTATTTTGATTGTTACATTTCACATCATACCACTATTATAGAGAAAACAACAATAGGACGTTGCAGGTCAACAATCGCAAGGCCAATTCCCAAAACGACGCGTAACACAAACCACCAAAGAATTAAGAAAGTATATGATATATGAAAATAGGACGGAGTCACTCGACCACGGCTAATCTGAAACTGCTCTGATTTGACATTAGATTTGACAAAATTTTGGTAGACAAATGATGGCCCCAAACCAAAGTCAGAGCGCGCTCCATTTTAAACATGTCAACACGTCAATGCTGTCAGTCGAGAGGGTCGCTTCGGGCATTACCCAAGAATGTTGTGCCCACACGGACTAAGAAATAACTGATCGACAAAATGATAAGGAACATAAATGTCTGCAAAACATCGTGGATACTCATTTGATGCCAAGTCAAAACTGCATCAGGTTTGTAAATGGAGTGCGCTCGAGCTCTAACGCTGGTTTAGGGCCACCCTTGGCCGAACAAAAGTTCTATCAAACGGCAGAACAATCTCCGACTAGACCACGGTCCGCTCCACGCTGGAAATTGTGTGGTAAACTAGCAGCCTGATTGATTGACAGGTGTGAATCTGTGTACACGCCCATGCCTCGAATCAGTTCTGTGCGTACTGACACAAAAACTGTACAGACAACGCAGATAGATGACGATGCTTTGTGTGGGAGACGCATGCTGGGTTTTCAGGTCACTGTTAGATGTGTAATAGATTTGTACAGGTGAGGTATTCAGAGACGTATTCATGTTTGATACGTACCCAGTCATACTCAATGCGAGGACTGTGCATATGTACGGGAACGAAAACTGTCTGGAGAAGTATGGGAAAAGTACGTGAAAATCAGGAGAATTTGAGGAAGTAACCGATCGCATTGGCATACACCACAAATGTCTAGACGAAGCGATTTAAAATAACCATTGACTCGTCACGTGTGAATAAGTCCGCCTGATTTGGTACAGGCTATAATTTTCCGTTTTCTTAGACAGCCTAGCGCATTTGTGTGGATAGCGAAGTCAGAGCTAGACAAGCGTTTGTCTCGTAGCCTGCTGTAATTAGCCCAGATCACTGTCTTCAGATGCCTTCTATAATCAACACGGCGAGTTCCCTGTGTGTGTTCTTTAGACGAGGTATGTAGACTGGATAAGAGGCTGCCGAACGCTTTGAGAAAACCCTTCCTCCACTCCAAGATGTTAAAAGCTATTACTTGTCCGTCATGCCCTTCAGATCTAACACCGGTGCAATGCCAAACAAACACAATCTGAAAACAGTCTTACTGCAAGCCAGAACATTTTTTTTATTCTGGTGTATCCACCTTGTGAGCACCGAGGAGCGGACCGGGAGTCTGCAGCTGACTTTATCTAGCGGATTACGCAGGACGGAAGTGGACTGAGGAGCCAGGTTATTACATTAAGGGGGAAATCGGCCCAGTGTTGGACAGCTCGAGTTGAGAACTGTCAGTCTCCTTTTGCCGGCACGCTCACTGTGATTGCGGCAAGAGCCGGCGAGCATGGTTATCGCGTACAAGCACCGATAGCGAGCTTCTTTGAATGCATGAATTCGTCACAACAAGGACTTTGCCATCAGCGCCGCAAGGCGAAGAAAGCGTTGTCTCTATTCTCAGGTAAAAATGATTTATTATCATTTTAAAAACTGTTTCCATTATTAAGTGTTCTACGTTAGGTAGAGACTCGGCTAGGGGTGTTTAAATGTTTGAGCTGTTATAACATAGGCTTCAAAGAACCCCAGCCATAACCAAGTAACGCCTGTTTTAAAGCACGACAAAAAGAAGAGAGAGATACGGAGAGAAAAAATGAAATTACCGATACTAAATGCTGGATTCTTATAAATTGACGATACCAAATATTGACGATGCTTGATACATGAGTCTCAGGTGTACGGGTATAACTTTACAAGTGAAAGCCTCTGTAATTACACAATGTGACCTTTAGTTGAAAAGCACTTGATACAAGTGAATTTTCTCTTGTCGTTGTCTCACAAATGTCCCATGCTGAAGCCGCTATGCACTAGGCTGTCATTCGCACTGCATGCAAATATGATATCTATAGATCTTTGACATTTTAGGGCTATCTTTTGAGAAGTGAAAGGCTTTCTAAATTTAAGAAGTATTGATATCCCCGAGCTAAAGGAAACCCACAAAGACATAACGAGCGTTTGATAAAGAACATTTTTAAACGCAAAGCAGGAAAATATAAGACGCACTTGCAACTTTTGACATCTGTTTTCTTGGAATGGAACTCTTTTATTGATTAGCTTCTTACACGGCTAATGGCGCGACTATTATGGTGAAAGATGTTTTTTTGGCACTTAACATTCCATCGGTTAATTTGACACATTTTCTTGGAAAGCGATGCTTCATTCACATGAGTGGTACTCATACCGAGAATCTAAGTGAAATAAGGAGGAGGTGGAATTCTGACAGAGGAGCATCGCTTTGTTTTATGTATGCCTTTTCAGCAAACGAGAAAACGCCACCTAGAGTCAATCTGTATAACGGTTTGGAATTGAGACTGGCCATATTAAAGAAACTGATGCTTTTGGTAAATGAATAATCAGTGTAACCTATGATCTGATTAAATAAAATAACACTGGAACTTTAAGTAGATTTAAGGTAAGAGAAGACGGTCATTTCAATTCATGATTAGCTTGAAGTAAAATGATAAAATCTGTGCAATGCGGCTTGATCAGTACTACATTTAATTCTCATAATTCATTGGACGGTTTTAGCGGAAAGACAAAGCAATGTGGTTACATCGAAGACAGAATGCATTCGATGCTGTCTTTAAAGTCTGTGTAATCTATGGTAAAAAAGTCACTAAAAGACTAGTTCAGTGCCCGTTAAAACACTTTATATGTGCCACAATGTTTACATGTTAGGATGCAATTTTTCGATACTCGTCGCTGCATTTTCTTTGGTCTTCAGCAATATGCCCAACAAGTATGAAGTCGGTGGGATGAGTGGCTTTGGCGAAAAAAAATCGAAAGACATGCATCGATACACATTCACATACACGAATACACGCATACACCCACGCATACATACAGGGGACCCTCCGTGTCCGAGGTGGTTAATACACCAGCGCGGAGAACGACTCAGGAGCCTCTCATCAATGTGGTCGCTGTGAGTTCAAGTCCACTTCCTCTCCGATCGTACGTGGGAAGCACCCTGCCGATGGTCGTGGGTTTCCCAAGGGTTTTTCCCGCTGTCCTCCGACCATAATGCCGCCGTCGGATATGTGAAATATTCTTGGCGTAAAACACCAATCAAATAAATGAATAAAATACATACATGTATATATACTGAGAAAATGAGAAGGCTAATGTTTTTTTATTCTACATACATACATACATAAATACATGTTTAGATGGCGCATTACTAAATTATATAAGGTATGTTGAACGATGATTGCACTGACTTATATTAAAGGGTATGCAAAGGGAAAGTGATTACTGTGAGGCTACAGTATTTGTTTGCGAACTACACATGTTCACGAGTACATTATGACAGAAACTGTGACTTACAGTGCAAGTAGAAAAAAATGAAAAACTAGATAGCTTCACAGCATGTTTCTGCACGCGGATGTTTTTTTTTTTACCAACTTAGGTACTTATGTCAATTTCGCTGGTCTCAGTTACGACTCACTTGTATTGAAATCAGAGCTGCATGCCTCGTTGATAAGAATTATATTGTAAATAGAATGCTTATTCCATTAAAGCACGCCTTGACTTGTGAGGCATTTCGTCGCACTTGTTTTTTCAAAGATAAAATAACCCCATGGATGACTGAAATCGACTAAGAATTCTTTCGCCGTAATGGTGCGCGCCTATCAAAGAGTTACCTGTAACGCAATTCTTTGGATTTGTACGTAACAATGATGCATGCGATTTTGTATCAAATATCAGTGGATGATGAGTGTTGTGACATCTCTTTATGCAGTATCGATCTAAACCGCTACTCCTAATCGTAAAGACGTTCGTCTGTTACACATGACATATGGGAGCTATGGGCTTGCGTTTAAAATCGGTTCCTAATCGGATCAACATTAAAGATGTGGTTAGTGATTTTTAAGAACGTTCGCTGGAAGCGTTTTGCCAGACGTTATTGTGCGCTGGATATCTGGATTCAAATCGATACGCTATCTCCATCCCGAAGACCTTGCTCCTTGACGCTGTAAAACTGTTTCTTCGTTCTATAGCGCTGCCATGTTAAGAACAAGTGGGTCTGTATTACATAAAGCAATTATTTCGTAGCGCGGAAAATCTATACTTCACCTCAATGACTGCATGGAATCTGCACTCTTGGTTGTGTAGATTTGGCATGTCGCACTACACACGAGTTTGTTGAGCTGGAAAGATATTCCTTTTGACATTTGAGAGCGGACAGAAAAACAAAAAGCTGCTCTGTCCAGACGACATCGTTTAAGCAAGCGATGAAAGAAAGGATTTCTCGCAGGACTTTCTTCAGTCATGTTTACACTAATCAGAATAATACTGGTATATACCAGATCAATATAGCTATAATATGTAGGAGGAATTATCCACTATGGCTGGCTCATATAGTCACTCGTAACTCTTAGAAATAATAAGACTTCACATTATTTGATTTTACCCCAAAACCTCATATATACATTTACTCTATCTGGGTTGACTACACAAGACGCAATCTATAATTTCTGTTAATCTATTACTTCATATATATTCTCTCACCTGGTATACATCTTTTCACGTTATACGCCATACCTTTCGTCATACTTATCCTGTTTTTTTTCAGCCAGTCGCCTATATTCAGCTGTTTGTAAAGTCTGTGGCTACCAAAATTGCATTTCGTCCGTGATGCGTATAACACCACACGCTCTACACATATGATATGATATGTTGTACGTCCATATTACTGCAGGAAACTGCAGTTTTCTTACTTCATAATGTTAAAACTCCATAAGCCTAGTTTTAACACCAAGAACTCATGACCTCTGGTGACGTCATAATTATTCAAAAACAAGTGACATGCTAGATTATGGGCATGGACAGTAATTTTTTTTTTACAATAGCTGCACCAACATGCAGCTAGAACAAATTTCAAACAGCCTCCACTACTGTCTAGCGAATAAACTGCATTGCTTGTTTTCATAACAGAATTTTATATATGGCAGTGTCAGGATCAGGTGGCAGCAGTTTACCCTTCGTGTTCGCCCTTCGTCAGAAACATATTGAACTCCGCGCAATATTCAGCATGCCGCTGTTTTTTTTTTTTTTTAAATAAGTATGACGTGGCAATAAGTTCTTGCCGTCGAAACTTAGCTCGTGCAGTTTAACATTATGCATTTGAAAAAGCGTTCTTTGGAAGAATATGAACTTTCAACACATCCATATGTTATTAAAAACGTATGTTATTACACGATTACGGACAGTTTTGGTAGCATATATAACTAATTTTACAGATAGCTGAATATAGGCGACTGGTTAAAAGAAACACTATATCGGATATGTTTCCATTTGCCTCATCAACATGTGTATCTCTTTACATGTAAATAACTGACAGTTTGTCCACGTTTGTCATCCGTGAATGTGACCACGCTGTCATTCATTAGCTACTGCTCAGCTATATCACATCAACATTTTAAGACTTCATGTCTCAATCCTGGAGCGTTTCTCAGGAACGTGACTTTCTAAGCATTTGTTGACTATTTTTCTTTTGTCATTTTGCTTAAATCAGTTCAATACCGAGACTCAGTCAGCGGTTACGTGTTCAGCGATCGGGCGCTCATGCACAGTAGAGCGGCAGCCACTGGTTAGATATTACCTCCATGAGCCATTTGACGTCGGGTCATGCGTGAGTGTTCCTTCCGGTCGATACAGCTGTGTGTTATTTCCACAAAACGCCTCATGCCCGTCTTTGCACATTTTTAATGCATAACCTGGACACGCAGATTTTCTGCATGGGGCATGAGTTTATGATTCGTTACTGAATGTCTAGTTTCTAAGTGCATGTCTCTTGCAGTACTGCAAATGTTTCCAAAAATATATTGTAATGTTTAAAATAAATCATATTAAAGAATTATTGGTCCATTTTGAAATGAGCTTAAGTTATTACTCTAAACATGTGTAATAGTGTGTATGTGTAACGTTTGTTATGTAAACATGTTACATGTTTACCACGGTTAACCAGGTTAATCGGCTTTTTACACCTAATAACACACTCGTGTTTAGTGGACTATTGGACTGTTTTATCCAATAGTAAAAATACACCTCCGTAATTGTTATACATAGCCTTTAGGAATAAACACGTGGACTCGTTAATAAACTGTATCAAAATGCTTATTAACCAAACACTTACTTTTAGTGTGTATGATTGAGTGGACAATATAGTGTGGGATATAGTTACGCGAAATGTTACCGTAAACCTTTTCTGTAGGGGAGACAAACAAAGCAAATCAAAAGAGTTAAGTTTTCCTGACAATGGCGAATGTTTGTCTTAATCCCATAAAAATGTCCCGTGGAGTGTGCTTTTCATGCTTGGTCTCGCTGTAAACATTTGTTTATCTTCTCTATACCGTTTTCAGATATGCTTTATTGATCATGATGACGCCTTCCCACAATGACTTAATGAAGCTCATCTGTGACATACATATGAAAAATATGTAATCCATCGCTCCAAAGAAACAGATACTGATGAAGCCACATCAACAGAAGAGGCCGAAATATTTGCTGAACTAAGCCACATGTGTCCCCCTCAGTTTTCCCTTGTTTTGACGCCGAAGACAGCAGTCATGACACTCCATCCAGTTACAATATACTTACTCAACCAGTCAGGTTTAAGTCTTTAGTATGACACGACCAAGGTTTGATCCAAGGCCTCCTGACACTGAGCAGACGATTTAACTACTGGGCCACAAAAGTGGTCTCTTATGGTATATTAATACATATGTATGGTGTATCTATCATTAGGCGGTTCGAACCAAAGTGTATCGGTTGTCCACATTCTCTGTTAGCTTGACACGATATGGCTGAAATGCTGTCAGTGTGGCGTTAATACCTAGTCGTTAATTCATTCAATGTTAACAATGCTGCTCACAAGCAAAGGATTATCTCCCAATAGTTTTCGTAATTACAATGGAAGGCATTCGATAAAAATCCGCGGGATTGATTATTCCTTCAGAAGCGTAGTTTAGTTCCACCATTAGCGGATAAACCAAATACTGCGCGGTCTACACACAAATACTGCAAACCACACATCGAGTTAAAATGTAATTAGCTGGTGTGATTAATGGGTTCACAAGTGTAACATGTCCGTCAGATTAGGCTGCTGGAGTTAAAAATGCAGATTTGATAGTGCTAGAAATGCGCCTAGAGAAAAGAAAGACGTATTGATGATAGTGGATTTTTATTTAGAGTGTTGGACATTGATGAATTCGTTCTGAACCCTATACAGTTACTCCTAAATATGAAGGATCAACTGTTATTGACCTTTCTGTAAGAAACTGTAAATGTACACAGCAGAAATTGCTATAATCTAACGCCCGGACGTATCGCTGGCGTCATATCTGCCGTGAAAGGTTGATTTGTTCATCATCTCGAAGCCAGAGGGTGAGAATATGGTGTTAATATGGAAATAGATAATACCGTGAAAATATTTCCAAACAGTCATTACAAGCGCTGTTCTGGAAATGGACTCGGATGGCCTTGTCTGTCTATAGGCCAGAGACAAACAATGCCATTGTCTTTTAAGTACTCCATCTTGTCATGCGAAACAGATAAAGACAGAGCTTCATGATTTCATTAAACTTTCCCTTCCATTTTTACCGTCACTTTTTGTGGACTAAATTAAAAAAATGGTAAATGTGTTTTGCTAAATTTGCCACTGAAACTTGATCAAAACGTCATGGATGCTTATCGGATCAGTGAAAAATTACTGTGTTAAATGGAAACCAAACAGAGAGGTGGTGGTAAGCGCGATGAGTGAAAGTGCGCAAACAGAGAGAATAAGACAGGAGCAGCGACGACAGTGTGATGGTTGGCAAAAGATCACATGCATGTAACCAGTGAAATCCTATATTTTGTCAGTTTTGTTTATGCCCATGATGTATATGATCTTACGAGGTATGTATTTCCGTGAAGTATACCCGAGAAATTAACAAGCTGCCAGGTATTGCCCCTGTAACACATAGGGAGGCATTGGACACCATGTAAGATAATATGTGAGCCTCACATTAATCACGTGTTACTCATGTTTCGGGCATTTTTCTGCTGAAGTGGCAGTGACGATAAAACACTGGGAGAAAAAAACTGCTCTAACGGTGTAGCTGATCACAAATTTCCTCTACCTGTTCGCTGGTCGCCCACTAGACGTCATGCCCAACCGCCCACGTTAGTGGACAGATTTCTTATTGGATGACAGGCCTAGATAGCACAGCTGGTAGAACGTCCGCTTCGGGAGCGGTAGATCCAGGGTCAACCCTGGGTCGAGTCCTTAAAAGAGAAAGTTGTAACTTCCCCGTTTGGCGTTCAGCATGAAGGGGATAGTGCAACGATTGGTTGACCCGTATTAGCATAATTGCTCGGGCGGTGCAGCTTACTTGCCTTCGGTAAGTCGTCTCAGTGAAGCAGCACTAGATAAAAGAACGATGGAAATCCGTCCTGCGACAAGGAGGCACATTACATGCACTCTGATGATTACTTCATCGTCATATGACTGAAAAATGGTTAAGTACGACGTTAAACCCCAAACACTCACTCACTCACTCACTCACTATTATTCAGATGTTATTTAAAAAGTATATTTTTACATTCTCTGCGAACGAGCAAAAACATCTATCAATTGAACAGGAAAATCTGGTGGTTATGTATAACAAAATCTTGTAAACCTGTAAAGAAGTTTTGGTTTCACGATACTCAAGTCATTCACATCTACTAAGCACGGAAATTGAATGGGCATTCCAGTGATGAATCACAGTTGAAAAAGATTCAGGGAGTCTTAATCAGACTTAATCAGGATCATGCAAATTAAAACAAACGCGCAGTGATGTTAATTGCAAGTTTTTAGACGTCGCTGACCAGGAATTACTTGAAGCACTGTATTGTCCTTATATTTAATAAGCAATATGAAAACATTGCAAACGGACCAGACCTCTGAAGCCGTTTTAGAAATGGTAATGCATATAACCATCTATAGCTGTGGTGTTTTCGTTTTGGAGTCTAGCCCTATCTGTATACAGCGTTGCTGAGTTTAACACCGTGTGGCATTGTCAAACTCTTAATAGTCGTTGTTCTTAACGCCGTAAACGGTAATAACCAGCCTCCATAATAATCTTTCAGAGTTTGATTCATTTTATTGTGATGTTTATTTTGTGGTTTTATCTGTTTGATGGCATTTTACTCTGTTAAAACATATTCCAGATTATTTGACTGTGGTTTTTTTTTGAGCGACAAAATCCACCTCTTGTGATGATTAGCATTATTGAAATTTAACTTCACAATCACCTTATTCAACGTTATTGTAAATCTGACAACCGTCGATGACAGTATAATCAGTCCAGACACTAACTGGCAAAATTCTAACCTTATGGGCTTTCACACATGTATATCACACAGTTGCCGTGAGATTATAAAACAAGATAAGTTTATCACCAACTTCCGTAAGGTTGATTCGAGCACTGCCCTGTTATTGGCTCAG